>NC_080043.1:49599950-49936559 GCF_012489685.1 Lotus japonicus | reverse complement strand
AAAGATGAGTCAAAGGCTCATAAAAGACATTTAAAACCAACTAGGGGGAATACAAAATGTCATCAGAAAATTCACCTAAATTAAATACGAAAATTCAAAAGAGAATAAAAATATTGGACTTATTTTGTAGTTATGAAGGTCCAATAATTATTAGTCTCTAATTTGTATAATTTCAGCTCATGAATGCATCTTTAACATGGAGATTGGGCTCTTGACAAATCTGCCTTCATGTTGGGTCCAAACCATCATTCTTAATTTGAAGAAAAAATCCTTGCAAAGCTTGATTCATTCCTTTAGGCTTGGACCTTGTAATTGGACATCCTATTCCTTGGATGATAGAGATCGGACCAGCCCATTCATAGACTCTTTCCAAGGAATAGGATGTCCAATTACAAGGTCCAAGCCTAAAGGAATGAATCAAGCTTTGCAAGGATTTTTTCTTCAAATTAAGAATGATGGTTTGGACCCAACATGAAGGCAGATTTGTCAAGAGCCCAATCTCCATGTTAAAGATGCATTCATGAGCTGAAATTATACAAATTAGAGACTAATAATTATTGGACCTTCATAACTACAAAATAAGTCCAATATTTTATTCTCTTTTGAATTTTCGTATTTAATTTAGGGGTGAATTTTCTGATGACATTTTGTATTCCCCCTAGTTGGTTTAAAATGTCTTTTATGAGCCTTTGACTCATCTTTAGGAATAGTGGGTTTTTACTCAAGTTTCCAATGCTAGTGGAGCTATAAATCTCTAGTGGAGTCTATTAAATGTAAGTGGGAGCATTATTACTTATTGGAAAGAGTAGCATCCCACTTAGCCTATAAATAGGGACTCAATGTATGGAACAAATCAGTTTTTGAATCTGAATGATATTGAGTTTTCTCATATTTGTGAGAGCTTCCCATTTGTTCTTGGGTTAAGAACTAAACTTGATAACTTTGGTTCTACCGGCAGGTCGCGGTTAGGGTCAAGTTCCCCTTTATCTTGATAACTTGGTTCTACCGGCAGGTCGCGGTTAGGGTCAAGTTCCTATCTTTTGTCCTCGGTTTTCAAGACGATCCTTTGTGTTCCCAAATCATATCAGTAGGCGTCGATAAATTCGACTTGAATGTATTGTGATCGTGAGTGGCAACTCACCGTTATTAGTTAATGACCTAGAGTCGACTTGTTCGACTTATTTGTTAAATTCTGCACAAATATTGTATGAACTGTTCTGAAAAATGTTTTCTGGAGGCTTCGGCCGAGTGAACTTATATGAGACGTGTGTCTCCGTTTTCTGAGGCTTCGGCCGTTTACTGGTTTCTGTCTTATCGCCTTCTAGTGGACATGACAGGGTTATGTTTTGCAGCACTGCATTAATGTTTCATCGCTCAATAGAGCTTGATGTATTTGTGTTTAAGATTAAATTGTGCTGACTGTATTCGTGCATTTAATGCGACTTTCGGAGTGTGGATTACACTTATCTTCGTCATGGCAATGACGGGTTTGTTTTGGGAATGTTTGATAGGTCGAACCAAGGTTCGAGCCTTTATTGTTTTAGGAATCGAGACCTTCCCGGGGAATTACTTGGGTTTATTGGGATCTTTTTACTTATAGAGTTTTGAAACAAACGAAATCAGAACTTGATTTGTAAATGAAATTCATAATACACTAATCAAAGATAGAACACTTTTAAATAATGATGATAACCTCTTGGAAAAGACTTAGGATGTGAAAATGGTTTGGAAAACGGGAAGGGTCGACAATCTAAGTGTGAGGAAAACTTTGAGTGCGATAGCACCTTTTGTTCCTTTAGTGGTTTATCTAGCCATCCAAAGGATGAGCCTGGGATGATTGGAAAGTCCCCAAGTGCGAGTGCACCATCTTTGCTCATTGAGCAGCCTTTCGGCCATCGAGCTGATGAGCCTGAGTAAATTGAAAAGTCACTGAGTGCGAGCAGCATTCTCCTTGTTCGTTGAACAGTCCATTTGACCATCGAGCTGGTGAGTCAAAGTAACTTGAAAAGTCACTGAATGCCAGATGCATTCTTTTGCTCGTTGAGCAGTTTGTTTGGCCATCGTGACGGTGAGCCCAAGTGACTAGTAAAGTTACAAAATGCGATTAGCACTTCTTTGTTTACCTTAGGGTATTGTAGAGACAATGTACTCTAGCTAGACACGCGTGCCTTGGTGAGGACGATTCGTTGTTTGGCTAACCATATTGCATTCATGCATACATTTCTTGGAAAGTGTGCTGCTTTCCGAAGGACGATATCAGATCGGACTTCAACGGAGCTAGATGCCCCAAATGGAGCTAGCTGCTTCACAAGCGTGCTGCTTCACAGGAGCGTGCTGCTTCATAAAAAGCGAGGTGCTTGGCTTGTCCCATCCATCGAGATGGTGACATTTTTATCCGGATCATCTTTTGAGCATGACCTTGCACTGGCACGCCATGCACCTAACCATACTTGTGGATGTTATTGTGATTTGTTGTTGATAAACATCGTTATATATATCTTGATGATTTTATGTTGATAAACATGCTATGTATCAACCTTAGGGTAGGCAATACATGACATACGTATATATACAACATATATATACCCCCTTTATCACATGTTGTTTGTATTATCTATTTTATTCCGTGAGTTGACCCTAGCGCCTTGGCTTTGTGTGTATGTTTGTGTTTGGGCGGTCGGCCTGCTGCCACGCGTCCGTCAGCCGGTTCCTGATGATTCGTTGTGCGGGAAAGACCCGGAGCGTAATGACTATTACTGAAGCTTTCGACGAGGACCCGGACTTCAGGCCTGATCGAGGAAGGATCGATGAAAGTAGTGTGGGTTATGGGTGGTTAGAGTCTTTGAGTTGGTTGTTAGAGTCATAGCTCTGATTGTCATTCCTTATTTTGGGGCAGGGCAGGTCCCCGACTATTAGCTCTTCGTGTGATTCCCTTCCATGAGGATCACAGGGAGTTTGTCGGACGTAGGAAGTCTTTTGAGGCCGTTTTGGGCCGACTTACTTTCGTTGGAGGACTGTACTCAGAATACTTAACCTTTTGTTTTAGTTTGTACATATTTGCCCACGGGCACTACCTTTCCGTCACTGGAGGTCACTCGTGACGATGTTTTTAGTTGCAGCGAGGGCTGTGGTTGTATTGTATATTAATCGCTGTTAATCGCGATTGGGTTGAGTCTTTATTTCGACAAGTCTTTTTATTTAAACAAAACAAAAAAATACCTGCTTTTCCGCTTTATTTTATTTTGAGTTACTAAAGTGACGCCACCGAAATCGGGGTGTTACAGTTGATATCTATCTATCAGAATGTTGTGTATTACCCTAAGTGGCGATGAGGTGGGTTTGTCCCACGTGATTCTCCTGTCTTTTGAGACGCTAAAGTTGCGATGAGGTGGGTTTGTCCCACGTGATCGTCCCGTCTTGCGAGATGTAAGACCTGGATTTACAGAGCAAGTTTAATTTTCGACTCACGCGTAGAATCAGTATAAGCGTGACAGGTTCGCTGTTCGAGAAAGATTAATGAAGAAGAAAGTTCAGGAACGTCTTGAGGAATGTTTCATAGTTGTTTTAGGTTAGTGCGAGTCGTCTGCACACCTGCCTTATGGCGAGAGTGTCCAGAATAGGCTAATTTCGCTTTTAAAGCAACGTTTAAGTGAGATTTCAAATCCTTGGGAAAATAAGAAGTTCTCTTTATTATTCCTTCGACCAGTGTTTCATTTCGGAACCCTGGACTGTACGCACGATAGTATTCACTTCTCGGAAGTCCGACGACGCTAATTTCTTTTCTTCGAAACCCTAAATTCAATCACTGAATGAAGACTTTTTCTATTCGGAGGTTTTAACAAAGTTTCCGTCCGCGATGCCAAATTTTTTTCGGTGTTTCCGATCTTTTTCAGAACGAAGTTTTGTCGTCTGACCTTCACAGCAAAAAGTAGTTTTTCGGGACAGATTAACTTACACCGCTTTTGGGATTTTGGAGATCGTTTCTGTGCTCAAAGTTTCGAGCTTTTCGTAAAACTATCTGTTTTTCTTGATTTTTCGCTTGGGGTATCTTCTGTACGTGCCCAAGAGCCTAGAACACTCGTCGTTATTCGTCGATTTCGATCGAGTTGTCCAAGATCTGAAAAACTGTGTAAAAACCCTTTTTGTGCACATTTCGAAACTTTAATGTCGAAAAGTCGTAATCTGACTTCGTGCCTTTAGGATTAGTTGCTACAAATGTCG
Organism: Lotus japonicus; assembly: GCF_012489685.1. Taxonomy (NCBI): domain Eukaryota; kingdom Viridiplantae; phylum Streptophyta; class Magnoliopsida; order Fabales; family Fabaceae; genus Lotus; species Lotus japonicus. The sequence goes on along the minus strand of NC_080043.1, from coordinate 49,932,338 downwards.
TTAGGAACATCGCTGTCAAATTTTTTTTCCGAAGTGTTAACTTTGAGGTTTTGAGCTTTTATTTTGGACCAAAACGCCCCTAAATACCCGTATTTCGATCCGATCGTCCGAAAATTTTTCCGACAGTTTCTTTGCCTTAGTTTTACCCTAAAACTACCTTGTAAACAGATTAGATCAAAGAAAAAGAGCCGGAGCTCTTTTCTCTTTATGGCCAAGAGCTTAGGCAAGGGGGGGAGTTTTTCGTTTTCGAAAACTTGTCTTTTCGTACCCGATTGTCGTATTCTGAAGCTTCGATGCTTTGTCTATCGTTATTTAGCTGTTTTGTGGTCGAGCTAATCGATTTTGTATGGATTTCTGCTTTGTTTTCTCCGAGGTTCAGTTGAAAGAACTTTGGGTTTCTTAGAGCAATTGTGTAAAGGAAACCTAGACCACGAGACTGGAGCAACTCGAGGTTAGGGCAACTTCCCTACTAGCTAAGATTGCATGATAGGCGTCGATAAATTCGACTTATGCTTTACTTTGATTGATTATGATGATGAACTAATGTTATGATGTTTTCCATAACTTATGGTATTGAGATGTTATTGAATTGTGCGTTTTGACGCGACTTCGGAGCGAAGAATCACTGAACTGATTCCTTTTGATTTTTCGGGTTGGATGAACAACACTAGACAAGTCCAAACTCAAGGTTTGAGACTTAGCTATCGTTTATATACGTAGACTTTCCCCGGGGGTTACATTTGGTGGGTTTTTGGAAAACATAGAATGAATAGAATTTCGAAAACTAAAGACCTTAGAGAACTTAGTCTTCAAAGAGTTAAACTCATAACCTGACTAATTAAATTCGAAACGTTTTCATTAACGAATGAACCATAGGGAACCTAAAGGGGAAAATGATTGCGAAAGACGGGGAAAAGTCGTCAAGTCTTGAAGTTACTGGGAATTGGGGAAAGCCACTGAGGTGAGCTACGGTGATGATTGAAAGTCACCGAGTACTCTAGTACTCTTGTTGTTGGATTTGTTTGTATTGACCGACACTAAACTCTTGGGTTTTCAAATTGGGTTTTTGAAATTGGGTTTTAAGCTAAACACTTGTGTTGTGAGGACGATTCGATGTTTGGCTAACCATATTGCATCATGCATCATTCGGTGAAGAACGGGAATGCTTCACCAATAGTGAGGAACGGGAATGCTTCACTAGTGAAGAACGGGAATGCTTCACGATGGTTGGGGAATTGCCTTCATCGAATTACACAAAGATGTATCTTCGGCATAGCGGGCTGATCCGACTATGCATGGGTTTGTAAGCGACACCCGAGCGGAAATGGTAAAACACTGGGCCGGTGTTAGGACTGACTCGATGGTGCCCATCCCAAACAACTATCCGGATCATATTGAATTGCATTTCGTGCATACATTCACCTTGATTGGAATTGTGTGCTGTTTGCTTTACTGAATTATTGTTAGAGCCGATAACATGCTAGGAATATATTTATATATATATATATATCTAATAACATATAATATATATATATATATATATCCCCCAATCACATGATGTTTGTATATCTACTCTATTCCGTGAGTTGACCCTAGCGCCTTGGCTTTGGTTTCATGTTTGTGTTTGGGCGGTCGGCCTGCTGCCAGATGTCGATGGCGGATTGGGTTTCGATGGTCTCTCCCTCGGGGGGGATCAGGTTTGAGCGGATTGATCGACATGCCCCTACCGCTTGGGTGAATCGATCTTGTGGGTCATCGGGCGACGTACCGGGAAGGTCATGGAGGACCGGACTGACGAGCGTGGACGTCTGACGAAGGGAGTTTTACCACGCATGGAGCTGAGCTTCAACTTGCCAACTTCAGTTCGCTGTGGACTCGGTACTGGGAAGGTAGGTTTAGGCAGGCACCATATTTTGTGTAGAGCTCTGATTCGTTTAGCTTTTGGGACAGGGTAGGTTCCCGACGCATGACTTTTTGTGTGGTTCTCTTACTGAGGGATCACATTGAGTCAGTCGGACTGTAGGGGTCTTTGCTTAGGCCATTTTGAGGCCGACTTTCTCCTAGTGGATTGTACTTATAACTTTCAAACTCACATTTCTGGATCTGTATATATTTTTGTAAGACCCAAGTTTTTAAGCTTATGCTAAGTGAATAAAATCTTATTCACGATTAGGGTTGATGTAATGTGAAGGGAAACCTGAACGAAAGTTTATTAAATGAAATATATTTATGAAGGAGAAAGTTCAGGAAAAGTTCAAGGATTGCATTATGATCGATAAAAGTTATAGCACGATCGTTTTACGCTTAAACCTAGGTCAGAAACCCTAGTATATAGCTAATTTTCACTTTTAGGCACGACGGAAGTTAATTCCAAAAATCTTCAGAGAAATGTTAGAACTTCTCTTTTTCCATATATCACAATCGTTTCGAGGCGAAACTCTAGAAACTACGAACGTCCGATTCCAATCATCGGAAGTTTGCCGAAACCGAATCCCTGGTATTTCAAAACCCTAGAATTTCTCGACAATGAAGAATTTTTCTATTCAGAGCTTCAAATGAATATTCCACACGCGTACACCCATTTCTCTTGATGATTTCAATCTTTCTTCAGAAGGAAGTTTTCTATTCCGACATTCGATGCAAAAAGCAACTTATCGGGTAAAATAGTTTTATACCGACTATGCATTAGTTGCCAAAAATACAAGGAGACCTCTTTATGGTTTTGGAATTCTTTTGCCAAAACATATCTATTAATTCACGGAGAATGACGCCGGAAAAATCAGATTCGCGAAACTTTCATTTTCCCGCGATTTGCCATCTTCTATATATAGCAAGCAAGTGAGAAGAAATCACAAAACTCCACCATTTTCTACCCACCAAGGCCGCGAGTTTGAGAGGAGAGGAGGAGGAGAAGATTTTCTTCATTTCTTGCTTGATCGTTGATCCGTTAGTTGCTGCTTCAAGGTTTTTCGAGGTATAGTCGCTAATCCTTACCTCTGATCGCTTTTTCCATAACTTTTCTGTAGAGTTTTCTGAGCGGATAGTTTATGGGTTTTTGCAAAACTATCCTGAATCTTTCATTTCTGATTCTAAACCTCTTCTATATGTGCCCAAGATCACTTCTGCCGGATTAGATTTTCCGTTATGTCGCCGGAATTCCGCCGGAATCAATTTTAGCCTTAAATACCCATTTTTGGAGTTTTTGAGGTAAAGCTTCAACCTTTAGGCTAAAAAATATCGCCTTAGCATAGTGTTAGAGGATTAGTTGTCATAAACGTCATTAGTAACGTCCCTGCAAAATTTGGTTTTTGGGATTCCAGTTTTGAAATTTCTAAGTTAAAAATCATGACCAAAATACCCCTGCGACAGTTTTTGATCCGATAATTTTTCCGAGTTCAGAATACCCTTAGTTACGGCTAATGAAAGCATAGGAACCAAGTTTGATCGAAGAAAAATCGAGCCCCACAATTGTGAAAAGTGGCCGAGCCCTATAGAGGAGGAGGGGGAAAATTCCTTTTCCGAAAACTTGTCCTTTCGCGCTAGATTATCGTACCTTAGAGTATAGATTACTTCGAGTAACCTTAGTAAGTATCGATAACTTAGTTTTCGATAGATTCTGATAGTATTTCTGTGGTTTTTCTCTAAAGGTGATTTTGAGGAATTCCCAGAGGAGCAAGCCTTTATTTGTGAACAAGTGTTAGGAGATCGTCCTGGAGAATCTATGTAAGATCAAGTTTTGATCTAGTAGTACAACTCTATGTTTTGATGATTACAAGTTAACCTTTTGATATGAACAATTGTGGTACTCTAACGTGTTTTTCTGAGTGTACTATTTACAGGCTCTGACCTCAACTCAATCTCACACAAATCAGAAGCACTGTGTATAAAGAGTGACCCAAGCAACGCTTTCGCATTCACCATGTTCAGCATGAACAGTGGAAAAGCTTCAGAAGTTCTGAAGTTATACAAACTCTGATGTGGACTCAGTCACTAGAAGCTCTGAAGATCCAGAAGTTCTGATAACCAAGAAACACTGAAGGTTCAGATGTTCTGATGGTGTAGAAGACTCTGAAGTTGCAGAAGCTGAATAGTGGAAACTCTGAAGTCCAGAAGCAAGAAACTCTGAAGGCCATGTTCTTCCCTCTGAGTTCAGAATCAGAAGATACAATGGTCAGAGGATCTGTGCTTTCCCTCTGACTCTAATCAACCGGCTTCACAAGTTCCAATATGAAGCATTCCCCTGATCAGAAGTCTCCTAGGTTTAAAGGTCGCGTCGCTATCCAAGTACAAAAGCAACTGTACCTTCCTGACGACCTACCTAACGTTCTCAGCCACAGCAGAAGCTGGATTTTCCAGAACTGCCCTCCAACGGTAGCATTTCCCATGCATCGCTCAACCCTAATCCTTGGAGTATATAAAGAGGCTGAAGACTGAAAGAAACGGCTAGAAGAAGAAGCATTCATATACGCAAGACATATTCAAAATCTTCTAAGTTTTCTTTCATCTGAAATTCATTGAGTTTACTATTAGCTTTTTAAAAGCAAATCTCTTGTAAACAATTCTTTGATAAACAGTTTGTTTAGTTCCTTTAGGAGATCAAGGTTGATCGGATCCTAGAGAAGACTAAGAGAGTGAATCTTAGTGTGAGCTAAGTCAGTGTAATTGTTAGTCACTTGTAGGTTTCAAGTGCAGTTGTAACTCTTACCTGATTAGTGGATTGCCTTCATTATAAGAAGGAAGAAATCACCTTAACGGGTGGACTGGAGTAGCTTGAGTGATTTATCAAGTGAACCAGGATAAAATCCTTGTGTGCTTTTCTATCTCTTATCTTTAGCACTTAAGTTCTCGAAAGATTTGTCAAAATCTTTAAGGTGGAAGTTTTATACTGAAAACGTTATTCAAACCCCCCCTTTCTACCGTTTTTCATACCTTCAATTGGTATCAGAGCGCAAGTTCTGATTACCACACCTAACAGTGTTCAGTGATCCGGGCCGGTGTGAAAAACAATGGCTGCCACCACCAGTGAAACTCAAAGAGATGGTTACAATGCAAAGCCTCCTATGTTCGACGGTCAAAGGTTCGAATATTGGAAAGATAGACTGGAAAGTTTCTTTCTGGGTTTCGATGCAGATCTCTGGGATATTATTGTGGATGGCTACGAGCGTCCAGTCGATGCAGATGGCAAGAAGATCCCAAGGTCAGAGATGACCGCAGATCAAAAGAAGCTGTACTCACAACATCACAAAGCAAGAGCAATTCTTCTAAGTGCTATTTCCTATGAAGAGTACCAGAAGATTACAGATCGTGAGTTTGCTAAAGGCATTTTCGAATCTCTGAAGATGTCTCATGAAGGAAACAAGAAAGTCAAAGAATCAAAGGCATTGTCTTTGATCCAAAAGTATGAATCCTTCATCATGGAGCCAAATGAGTCCATTGAAGAAATGTTCTCCAGATTTCAGTTGCTTGTAGCTGGCATACGACCTCTCAACAAGAGCTACACAACAAAAGATCATGTCATAAGGGTCATCAGGTGTCTTCCTGAAAGTTGGATGCCTTTGGTGACTTCAATAGAGCTCACGAGAGACGTTGAGAATATGAGTTTAGAAGAACTCATCAGCATTTTGAAATGCCATGAGCTGAAGCGCTCAGAGATGCAAGATCTGAGGAAAAAGTCCATAGCCTTGAAATCCAAATCTGAAAAGGCTAAGGTGGAGAAGTCAAAAGCTCTTCAAGCTGAAGAAGAGGAATCTGAAGAAGCATCAGAAGATTCTGATGAAGATGAGCTGACTCTGATCTCCAAGAGACTCAACCGAATCTGGAAGCACAGGCAGAGCAAGTACAAAGGCTCTGGAAAGGCAAAAGGAAAGTCTGAATCCTCAGGCCAGAAGAAGTCCTCAATTAAGGAAGTCACATGCTTCGAGTGCAAAGAATCAGGGCACTACAAAAGTGACTGTCCAAAGTTGAAGAAGGACAAGAAGCCAAAGAAACACTTCAAGACGAAGAAGAGTCTGATGGTGACATTTGATGAATCAGAGTCAGAGGATGTTGACTCTGATGGTGAAGTCCAAGGACTCATGGCGATTGTCAAAGACAAGGAAGCAGAGTCAAAGGGAGCTGTTGACTCTGACTCAGAATCAGAAGGAGATCCTAACTCAGACGATGAAAATGAGGTATTCGCTTCTTTCTCTACCTCTGAACTGAAACATGCATTGTCTGATATTATGGATAAGTATAACTCCTTATTGTCTAAGCATAAGAAGCTTAAAAAGAACTTATCTGCTGTTTCCAAGACTCCTTCTGAACATGAGAAAATTATCTCTGATTTGAAAAATGATAATCATGCCTTGATCAATTCTAACTCTGTGCTTAAGAACCAAATTGCTAAGTTAGAAGAAATTGTTGCATGTGATGCCTCTGATTGTAGAAATGAATCTAAGTATGAAAAGTCTTTTCAAAGATTCCTAGCTAAAAGCGTGGATAGAAGCTTAATGGCTTCAATGATCTATGGCGTAAGCAGAAATGGAATGCATGGCATTGGCTATTCTAAACCAATTAGAAATGAGCCCTCTGTGTCTAAAGCTAAATCCTTGTATGAATGCTTTGTTCCCTCTGGTACCATATTGCCTGATCCTGTACCTTCTAAAGTTGCTAAAAACCCTCTTAAAAAGGGATCCTTCTCTATGACTAAATATCATGCAAATATTCCTTTAAAATATCATGTTGAGACACCCAAGGTGATCAGAACCTCTGGGGTAACTAACAAGAAAGGACCTAGAAAGTGGGTACCTAAGGACAAGATTATCTATGTTGCAGATATCCTTGATAGCTCCACTGAAACACCAATCATGGTATCTGGACAGTGGATGCTCGCGTCACATGACGGGAGAAAGGCGTATGTTCCGCGAGCTAAAACTTAAGCCTGGAGGCGAAGTTGGCTTTGGAGGAAATGAAAAGGGTAAAATTGTTGGTACTGGTACTATTTGTGTAGATAGTAGTCCATGCATTGATAATGTGTTATTGGTAGACGGCTTAACACATAACTTATTGTCTATAAGTCAATTAGCTGACAAGGGTTATGATGTTATATTCAATCAAAAGTCCTGCCGGGCTGTAAGTCAGATCGATGGCTCTGTTCTGTTTAACAGCAAGAGGAAGAACAACATCTATAAGATCATATTATCTGAGTTGGAGGCTCAGAATGTGAAGTGCCTTCTGTCTGTTAATGAAGAGCAGTGGGTATGGCATAGACGGTTAGGGCATGCCAGTATGAGAAAGATTTCTCAGCTGAGCAAGCTAAACCTTGTCAGGGGCTTACCCAATCTGAAGTTCGCTTCAGACGCTCTTTGTGAAGCATGTCAGAAAGGCAAATTCACAAAAGTCCCTTTCAAGGCAAAGAATGTTGTCTCAACCTCAAGGCCGTTGGAACTTCTGCATATCGACCTTTTTGGACCAGTGAAAACTGAGTCTATAGGTGGCAAGAGATATGGGATGGTTATCGTTGATGACTATAGCCGCTGGACATGGGTAAAGTTTCTAACCCGCAAGGATGAGTCTCATGCTGTGTTCTCTACCTTCATTGCTCAAGTGCAAAACGAGAAGGCTTGTAGGATTGTGCGTGTCAGAAGTGACCATAGTGGAGAGTTTGAGAATGACAAGTTTGAGAGTCTGTTTGATTCCTATGGAATTGCACATGATTTCTCTTGTCCCAGAACTCCTCAACAAAATGGTGTTGTTGAGAGGAAGAACAGAACTCTTCAGGAGATGGCTAGAACCATGCTCCAAGAAACTGGCATGGCTAAGCACTTTTGGGCAGAGGCAGTAAATACAGCATGTTACATTCAGAACAGAATCTCTGTGAGACCAATTCTGAATAAGACTCCTTATGAATTGTGGAAGAACATAAAACCCAACATTTCTTATTTTCATCCTTTTGGCTGTGTTTGTTATGTTCTCAATACTAAGGATAGATTGCATAAATTTGATGCTAAGTCTTCTAAGTGTCTATTACTCAGTTACTCTGAGAGATCTAAAGGTTTTAGATTTTATAATACTGATGCTAAGACTATTGAAGAATCTATTCATGTTAGATTTGACGATAAGCTTGACTCTGACCAGTCAAAGCTAGTTGAAAAGTTTGCAGATTTAAGCATTATTGTTTCTGACAAAGGCAAAGCTCCAGAGGAAGCTGAGCCAGAGGAAGATGAACCAGATGAATAAGCTGGTCCCTCTAACTCACAAACTCTGAAGAAGAGCAGAATCACTGCAGCTCACCCTAAGGAATTGATTCTGGGCAACAAAGACGAACCAGTCAGAACCAGATCTGCCTTCAGACCCTCTGAAGAGACCTTGCTCAGTCTGAAAGGATTGGTGTCCTTAATTGAACCCAAGTCCATAGATGAAGCTCTTCAGGACAAGGATTGGATTCTGGCCATGGAAGAAGAACTGAATCAATTTTCCAAGAACGATGTTTGGAGCTTAGTGAAGAAACCTGAGAGTGTCCATGTTATTGGAACGAAGTGGGTATTCAGAAACAAGCTGAATGAGAAAGGAGATGTAGTCAGAAACAAGGCAAGGCTAGTTGCTCAAGGCTACAGCCAGCAGGAAGGAATAGACTACACTGAAACATTTGCTCCAGTAGCAAGACTGGAGGCAATCAGACTGTTGATCTCTTTCTCAGTAAATCACAACATAGTTCTACATCAGATGGACGTAAAGAGTGCCTTTCTAAATGGTTGTATTTCAGAGGAAGTCTATGTTCATCAACCCCCAGGTTTTGAAGATGAGAAGAAACCAGACCATGTGTTCAAATTGAAGAAATCACTCTACGGTCTGAAGCAAGCTCCCAGAGCATGGTATGAGAGACTTAGCTCATTCCTTCTGGAGAATGAGTTTGTAAGGGGTAAAGTAGATACAACTCTTTTTTGCAAGACTTATAAAGATGATATCTTAATTGTGCAAATTTATGTTGATGATATTATATTTGGTTCTGCTAATCAATCTCTATGCAAAGAATTTTCTGAGATGATGCAGGCTGAATTTGAGATGAGTATGATGGGAGAATTAAAGTACTTTCTGGGAATACAAGTTGATCAAACACCAGAAGGAACATATATCCATCAGAGCAAGTACACTAAAGAACTTCTGAAGAAGTTCAATATGCTGGAATCTACTGTGGCCAAGACTCCAATGCATCCTACATGCATTCTGGAGAAAGAAGATAAAAGTGGTAAAGTATGTCAGAAGCCCTATCGTGGCATGATAGGTTCACTTCTATACTTAACTGCATCTAGGCCAGACATACTATTTAGTGTTCACTTATGTGCTCGTTTCCAATCAGATCCAAGGGAAACCCACTTAACTGCTGTTAAGAGGATCCTAAGGTATCTGAAAGGCACCACTAACCTTGGCTTGATGTATAAGAAAACATCAGAGTATAAGCTTTCAGGTTACTGTGATGCTGATTATGCTGGAGATAGAACAGAGAGAAAAAGTACTTCCGGAAATTGTCAATTTCTGGGAAGCAATCTAGTCTCATGGGCAAGCAAGAGGCAATCAACCATTGCACTATCAACTGCAGAGGCAGAATATATCTCAGCAGCAATATGCAGCACTCAGATGCTCTGGATGAAACATCAGCTGGAGGATTATCAGATCCTTGAGAGCAATATCCCAATCTATTGTGATAACACTGCTGCAATCTCATTGAGTAAGAATCCTATCTTGCATTCAAGGGCAAAGCACATTGAGGTAAAGTATCACTTTATTAGAGATTATGTACAGAAGGGCGTACTTCTTCTGAAGTTTGTTGATACTGACCATCAATGGGCAGATATCTTTACAAAGCCCTTAGCAGAGGATAAATTTAATTTTATTCTGAAAAATCTAAACATGGACTTTTGTCCAGAGTGAAGATGGATCAGAACCTCTGACTATGATACTTCTTGATCAGAAGATGTCTAGTCCAGAAGGTAACTCAATCAGAGTGTGTGTACCCACTGGTACTGACTCTGAAGCTGAGACAACAACACGTGTGTCAGTATTTCTGATGCATAGTTCCTTGTGCCCGTGTGACAGTCTGTTATGATTGCGTGTAGATATGCTTCTCTCCTGTGTGTGATTTGTGTATTTTACTGTTACTATCTATCTTTAATTTTCAACCGTTGATCTTAAAGTGCTTTTTGAATCAACAACGGTTATTTGCCAAAACTCACTATACACACACGATCTCTTTCACTTCCGGTTTTTACTCTCGCTCTCTCTGCTTTTTCGAAACCGCTTGTTCTCGATTTCTCTCTCGATCTCTCTTCATCTTTCAACCTTCATCTTCTACCTCAAACCTTCAACCACTTCAAACATGGTGAGACAAACCAGAAGAGCTACTGCAGATGCACCTCAGTTCCCTCACATGGTAGTTGGTCTAGCAACGGGTCAAAGGGGCCCTGAGAATCCGACATCAGATCAAGGTCAAGCTCAAGAACAGAGTGTTCCAATTGCAGAACGGGGCTGTGCCGTTCACTGTGTATATCCTCCTGAGGAACTCCAAGTCCTGGCAGAATGGAGATTCAACCTCGACAACCTGGCTACAAATGGGTATGATCTTCGTCCTGAAGTCCAAGCTCAAGGTTGGGGAAATTACTTCAACAGACTTCGAGGACCGGTGTATGATAGATTAGTCAAGGAATTCTGGAAGCATGCCGACTGCGACGATACTCAGGTGGTATCGTACATTCTCGGAAGAAAGATCATCATCACGGAGAAGTCCTTCGTGAACTTGCTGGGTGCAGACACTGCTTATGGGTTTCGTTTCCAACTCACGGAATCGAAGCTGAAACCCAGCACCAAGGATATAATCAACCAGGCCCTGTACACCACTTACAAACCGGGCAAGACGAGTTACAAGGTGATGGACCTTCATCCCAAGCTCAGGATCTGGCACAAAATCCTGCTCCATTGCATAAACCAGAGACCGAAGGGCAGTTCTCCAGACTACATCAACTTCAACCAGAAGGTGATGTTGTTCTTCATCCAAGACCAGAAGAAGATCTGCCTTCCCTACTTCCTGTTCTCCTACTTGAAGGAATGCCTCCGGAAGTCTCGCACCACTGCCTCCATCAAGTCAGCAATCAAATATATCCCCTTTGGGAGACTGCTTTCAGACTTTCTCATTGAAAGCAACCTGGTGCAAGATCTGGTCAATGCTGGATGTGTAGAGGATCTGAGCACCATTGTCAGTGATGTCTTCACTGCAAATTCTCTGAAGAAGATGGGTTTGGTCCAGAAGAAGATTGCTCCTGCTCATGAAGACACATCTTCTGAGATCAGAAGTAGAAGGATGCCTCTGAATGACTACCCTCTGTGGACACAGGCAGACAATCCTGACGCCATCAGGTGCTATGTTGAAGACCTAAGGGCTCAAGGATTCGAAATTGATCTTGATGATTTCGTCAACAGACTGCCGCCAGCTCCAGAGTTTCCTTCTCCTCCCAAGAAGAAAGCTCAGAGGAAGATGATAATGGACGAATCTTCTGAGGAATCCGATGTCCCTCTGGTCAAGAAGAAGAAGAAAAAGCCTGATGATGGTGATGATAGTGATAATGAGGATGGTCCTCCTAAGAAGAAGAAGAAGCAGGTCAGAATCGTGGTGAAGCCTACTCGGGTGGAACCAGCTGCTGAAGTGGTCAGAAGGACTGAACCTCCTGCCAGAGTGACTAGATCATCAGCACATTCAAGTAAGCCTGCACTTGCTTCTGATGATGATTTGAATTTATTTGATGCACTCCCTATATCTGCCATGCTCAAACACTCCTCAAATCCCCTCACTCCTATTCCTGAATCCCAACCAGCTGCACAAACCACCACTCCACCACATTCCCCAAGATCTTCCTTCTTTCAACCTTCCCCTACTGAAGCACCTCTCTGGAATTTGCTTCAGAACCAACCCTCTAGGTCAGAAGAACCTACCTCTCTCATTACCATCCCGTACGACCCATTATCTTCTGAACCCATCATCCATGAACAACCAGAGCCCAACCAAACAGAACCACAACCCAGAACCTCTGATCACTCTGTTCCCAGAGCATCAGCACGTCCTGCTAACAGAACCACGGATACAGACTCTTCCACAGCCTATACACCCGTATCCTTCCCAACCAATGTTGCTGATTCTTCTCCCTCCAATAACTCTGAATCCATTAGAAAATTTATGGAGGTCAGAAAAGAAAAGGTGTCTACCTTAGAGGAATATTACCTCACTTGTCCAAGCCCTAGGAGATATCCTGGCCCTAGACCTGAACGTCTAGTAGACCCAGATGAACCTATCTTGGCCAATCCTTTACAAGAGGCAGACCCTTTGGCTCAACAAGCTCACCCTGCCCCTGACCAACAAGAGCCTATTCAACCAGAACCTGAACCCGAACAATCAGTGTCTAACCAATCCTCGGTTAGATCACCCCATCCTCTGGTTGAAACTTCAGACCCTCACCTTGGAACCTCTGAACCCAATGCTCAACTGATTAACACTGGTTCTCCACACGGTGCCTCTGAAGCTCATAGAAGCAATCACCTAGCCTCTCCTGAAACCAACCTCTCCATAATTCCCTATACTCACCTCCAACCCACATCTCTCTCTGAGTGCATCAATATTTTCTATCATGAAGCCTCTTTGAGGCTCCGCAATGTGCACGGTCAGACTGACCTCAGTGAGAATGCTGAATGTGTGGCTGATGAGTGGAACAATCTGGGCACTTAGCTAGTGGCTCAAGTTCCAATTATGATGCAGCTCCTGCATGCAGAGGGAAGTCAGAGCATTGAGGCTGCAAGGCAAAGGTTTGCTCGAAGGGTGGCTCTTCATGAACAAGAACAGAGGAATAAGCTTCTTGAAGCTATTGAAGAAGCCAAGAGAAAGAAAGCTCAAGCAGAAGAAGCTGCACGTCTAGCAGCAGCTCAAGCTGAACAAGCCAGACTAGAGGCAGAGCGACTTGAAGCTGAGGCTGAAGCTCTTAGATGCCAAGCACTTGCACCAGTAGTGTTTACTCCTGATGCTTCTGCTTCCATTCCAGATCCTCAAGCTGCTCAGAATGTTCCTTCCAGTTCTACTCAGTCAAGCTCATCCAGACTCGACATCATGGAACAGCGTCTTGACATTCATGAATCCATGCTGATTGAGATGAAGCACATGATGATGGAACTTCTGCGACGAACCGACAAACCTTAGTTTTAGGATCTCTTCATTTTCTTTCTTTTTCTTTAACTTTGTTTTATTTTTGTTAAACTCTGTTTCTTTTTACTTATTTATTCTACTTTGTTCGTTTGTGATTATATATGCATCTCTATATATATTTGTGTCACATATGTTTGCAAAAATCTTTTTATTCATCATACTTTTATATTTACATCATACATTCTTTCCCTAAAGTCTAGAATGGAGGATCTCTCCTCATTCTTCTGCACTCCTGGAGCTGCTCTGACCTATCCTTCTCCAGACGCTCCAGTATATGCTGGATGTTGCTGAGCCTGTCCTTTAGCTCATCCCTCTCCAGAATCTCTTCTGCAGTCTTGAGCTTCTCTTCCAAACCTTCTTTTTTTCCAGCAGCTTGAGTTCAAGCCGGCTGAGTTCTTGCACCTCCTCAACGAAGGCAAGAAATTCCCTCAGGTCTCTCTCCAACTCTGGACGCAGGTCCTCTTCCAGCAGTGTCCGTGTCAGCTCCGCGATGGTCGTTGTACCCTCTGGATGCCGGATGTTCAGGAACAAGTCCTCCTCAAAGGCCTTCTTCCTCAGCTCTTCTAGTGCTACGATGTATGATGCCATTTTCTTTACTGAAAATTGTTCGAGGTGTGAAGCTTACCTTTCTCTCCAACGCTTTATATAGGCTTCACTTTCTCTCTGAAAGTTAATGCTCCTACGGTTTCTCGAGGATAAGTTCTTGGTAACTGACCCTTCTCTTTACTCACTTGACCGGTGGTAAACGTTCTTCTCTTGCATTAACTCTTCTATTTATTTCGCCTAACTCTGATTCTTGCATATTTTTCATTTTCTTTAAACTTAGACCTTCTCTAAGGGGGAGTACCTTGTACTTCAAGCTAAGTTTTTCACACCCCAAGCTTTTTTCTTATGACAAAAAGGGGGAGTAAACCCAGTTTTTGATGTGTAAGATGTGTTAGTGTGATTTATTTTTCTTTTGGAGAATTTAAGAGTTCCACCTTCATGACCATAGATGTGTCACTGGGCAAATACAAGGAATACATTTCACTTCTTCTGAAGTGATTCTAAGTTGACTCTGATACCCAAGACTCTGATACCTTGTCCATGACTCTGATTACTTATGCGCTCTGATTATTCGATTTTCATCTATGTCATAAGTTTTTCACTCTGAACTCTTATATCATTTAGCTCAGAATCTAGACTTTACTAACGTTTTCATCAAGTATTAGATTCAGGGGGAGCTAAGCTCAGAATCAAGCAGTGACTTGAATTCAGAATGAACAAGATAAACTATTCACATCAGGATAAGTATTATTCTATATCTCTAAACTCTGAGTGAATTCAGTTTAATGTTTAAGAATTGTTCATCAAAAATCTTAGTTTTGTCATCATCAAAAAGGGGGAGATTGTAAGATCAAGTTTTGATCTAGTAGTACAACTCTATGTTTTGATGATTACAAGTTAACCTTTTGATATGAACAATTGTGGTACTCTAACGTGTTTTTCTGAGTGTGCTATTTACAGGCTCTGACCTCAACTCAATCTCACACAAATCAGAAGCACTGTGTATAAAGAGTGACCCAAGCAACGCTTTCGCATTCACCATGTTCAGTATGAACAGTGGAAAAGCTTCAGAAGTTCTGAAGTTATACAAACTCTGATGTGGACTCAGTCACTAGAAGCTCTGAAGATCCAGAAGTTCTGATAACCAAGAAACACTGAAGGTTCAGATGTTCTGATGGTGTAGAAGACTCTGAAGTTGCAGAAGCTGAATAGTGGAAACTCTGAAGTCCAGAAGCAAGAAACTCTGAAGGCCATGTTCTTCCCTCTGAGTTCAGAATCAGAAGATACAATGGTCAGAGGAACTGTGCTTTCCCTCTGACTCTGATCAACCGGCTTCACAAGTTCCAATATGAAGCATTCCCCTGATCAGAAGTCTCCTAGGTTTAAAGGTCGCGTCGCTATCCAAGTACAAAAGCAACTGTACCTTCCTGACGACCTACCTAACGTTCTCAGCCACAGCAGAAGCTGGATTTTCCAGAACTGCCCTCCAACGGTAGCATTTCCCATGCATCGCTCAACCCTAATCCTTGGAGTATATAAAGAGGCTGAAGACTGAAAGAAACGGCTAGAAGAAGAAGCATTCATATACGCAAGACATATTCAAAATCTTCTAAGTTTTCTTTCATCTGAAATTCATTGAGTTTACTATTAGCTTTTTAGAAGCAAATCTCTTGTAAACAATTCTTTGATAAACAGTTTGTTTAGTTCCTTTAGGAGATCAAGGTTGATCGGATCCTAGAGAAGACTAAGAGAGTGAATCTTAGTGTGAGCTAAGTCAGTGTAATTGTTAGTCACTTGTAGGTTTCAAGTGCAGTTGTAACTCTTACCTGATTAGTGGATTGCCTTCATTCTAAGAAGGAAGAAATCACCTTAACGGGTGGACTGGAGTAGCTTGAGTGATTTATCAAGTGAACCAGGATAAAATCCTTGTGTGCTTTTCTATCTCTTATCTTTAGCACTTAAGTTCTCGAAAGATTTGTCAAAATCTTTAAGGTGGAAGTTTTATACTGAAAACGTTATTCAAACCCCCCCCTTTCTACCGTTTTTCATACCTTCAATCTACAGGTGAGGGCTTCTCACTGAATCTCTAGTTAATGCTTAGGGTCGATGTTTCGACATTGTTTACTGTTTATGCACTGGAATTGTGTGTGATTGGAAAACGTTTTCTGAGGCTTCGGCTGACAATGTAGATGATGCATCTACTGTATGTTTTTGATGAGTGAATGACATGCTAAGTGCTAATTGGGTAATTTAGGATGTGTGGTGCATGCCTTATATGCTAGGTGCTATGTGGTTATTGCTTAAGATATTGACATATGACATGTTGATTGATTATGATGAGTTAATTCTGCTTTTGCACTATAATCTGAGTTTCTGAACGGTGAGAAAAGCAGGCAGGTCATGCCGATTTTATTTTGAGAGTTTTGAGAAAGCTTGAAAGGACGAATGAGATTCGGGCCTTGTTGTGGTGTTGTATGGATCGAGACATTCTCTGGAGTCATTTGGGGATTAGGAGATCCCGAGAACTTATAGGATTCGCGATAAGACTAAAAGGATAATTATTTTGTAAAGAAAACTCATAAGACATTAAACAACCTCTAAATCTTTAAGTAATGGTAATAATCTCGGAAGGAAGCTTTGGATGCAAATCATAGTTTTGGAAAACGAGAAGTGTCGTCGGATCCCAGCATAGAGAAAGTTGAGGGGCTTCGAGTATGTAGATGTTGTGGTGCTGTTGGAGCAGCGTTTGTTGTTGTGCTGTTGGAGCAGCTATTGTGGTTGTGCTGTTGGAGCAGCTATGTTGTTGGGCGTATCTTCGACTTTGCGGCGCGAATCCGTATGTCCAAACCCGACGGGTTGGGCCGATTCGGCAATAATTGTTGACACGCGCGAATCCGTATATTCAATCCGATGGATTGGATCGATTCGGCGGTAGTCACTCAGGCACGCGTGAGTCTGTATGTTCAATCAGAGGGATTGGATCGATTCAGCGATTGCCATTTTACCTCGCGTGAATCCGTATGTTCAATCCGAGGGATTGGATCGATTCAGCGACAACTTTTCGACACGCGCGAATCTGTATATTCAATCCGATGGATTGGATCGATTCGGCGGTAGTCACTCAGGCACGCGTGAGTCCGTATGTTCAATCAGAGGGATTGGATCGATTCAGCGATTGCCATTTTACCTCGCGTGAATCCGTATGTTCAATCCGAGGGATTGGATCGATTCAGCGATAACCTTTCGACTCGCGCGGATCCGTATGTTCAATCCGATGGATTGGATCGATTCAGCGATAGTCATTGGACACGCGCAATGTCCGTATGTTCGACTCTTTTGAGTGAACCGACTTGGCGTTGTCATTTGTTGCGTGTGCGAGTCCGTATGTTCAACCCAAGGGGTTGGATCGACTCGACATGCCTAATTGTGGGAGTTGCGTGTGCGAGTCCGTATGTTCAACCCAAGGGATTGGATCGACTTGACATGCCTAATTGTTGGGCTATCCTGGGGATAAGTCCGGGAAACCGGTAGTTTCCGAGTATGTGATACTCTTTGCTTGTTGAGCAGTTGTGACCATCGGATTGAGATGAGTCGGATGATCCGGAGATCATCATGAGTTACTATGTTAATGTGAAGAAGTGTCTTTTGTCGCAGAATCGACTTTACCTTAGGGTAAGCTTTTAGAGACTTTAATTTACCTAGAACACGTGGCGACGTGTCGAGTGAGAGTCGGAGACGTTGTTTGACTAATCATCCTGCATTCATGCATACTGATTTAGTTGTCGAGTGTGATTGTTATTTGTTAATCCTATTTGGAACATGTTAATTGTTATTATTGCTGTTAAGTTCATTATGGAAAATGCAACCCTAGGATGTTATCCCTAGCTATAAGCCTAAGTGGCTATTCTCTTATCTATATCTATTGGTGCTATTATTTATGTAATTCTTTGGAGTTGACCCTCGCGTCTTCTGTGTGTGCTTTGGCGGACAAACGCCCTTTGTCAGATGTCTTTGGCGGACTGGTTCACGACGGTTCACCCTTCGGGGGAAACTAGAGTTGGGATACTGGAACAGGAGCGCATCGCGATAGCGAGCGGAGGACGGATGGTGTACATAGACTAGGTCGTTCTGGATTTCGAATTCGGACGACGATCATGCCAGCATGTAGGATTGAGTGTTAGTGTGAGCTCCTCGAGATGGGATTAGTGTAGGAGTAGAGTCTTAGCTCTGAACATTATTTGTTTCATTCGGGACAGGGTAGTTTCCCACCTATAGCTTTTTTGTGTGGTTTCTTTACGGGAATCACAGAGAGTTGGTTGGACTTAGGAGGTCTTGTTTCAGGCCGATGGGCCAGTTTATTCTCAGTTTTGAGGGATAGTGTTGCGGACACTTACCTTTAGATTTGGTTTGTACATTTTGCCTTCGGGCGCTACACTTTTCTTTCCGTCACTGGAGGTTACTCGTGACGAGGTTGTTACTTACAGCGGGGGCTGTTTATATATTGTATATTAGCTCTATTACTTTTCGCTTTTGGGTTTTATTTAATTCAGTCTTGTCTTAGTTATTATCGAAAAAAAAATATTTCACGTTTTTCCGCATTAAGTTTACTTTTGGTTACTAAAGTGACGCCACCAAAATCGGGGTGTTACATTGTGGTATCAGAGCACGGTCGAGTCTTTCGGGAGTTGTTGGGGAATAGGTCTTCTGTGCTAGGTTGTGTGACTCTGCAAAGAGTAAAACCTTGATTGTCTGCAAGCGATTTTCGCTTTAAATTGATTGAAGTTGCTACCTAATCATATTGTATAGCTATGCATAATACTATCTTGTGATTGGTACTGACTGTCTACTTAACGAACAGAGAACATGGTGAACATGAATCAACTCGCTGGGGCAATGACTGCTGTGGCCCAGGCAATGACAAATCAAACCGTGGAGAACGCTCAGTGGCGTGCTGACAAGGCTGAACGTGAGCGACATAAGCGTGAGAGGGAGTTAGCCCTAGACCAGAACAGGGGACTGAATGATTTTAGAAGGCAGGATCCACCCAAGTTCACGGGCGGGACTGACCCAGACAATGCGGATCTATGGATCCAAGAGATTGAGAAGATTTTCGAAGTACTGCAGACTGCTGAAGGGGCTAAGGTGGGCCTGGCAACTTATCTGCTGCTGGGCGATGCTGAGTACTGGTGGAAGGGTACCAGAGGAATTATGGAAGCTAACGACGAGGAGGTGAATTGGAACTCCTTTCGAACTGCATTCTTGGAAAAGTATTTTCCAACTAGTGCTCGGGACGAGCGGGAGGCACAGTTTCTGACACTCCGACAAGGGAGCATGTCTGTACCTGAATTTGCTTCAAAATTGGAGTCTTTGGCCAAACACTTCCAATTTTTCACCGACCATGTCGATGAGCGCTACATGTGTAAGCGTTTCGTCAATGGACTGAGGCCAGATATCGAGGACTCTGTGAGGCCATTGGGAATTATGCGTTTCCAAGCTTTGGTTGAGAAGGCAACAGAAGTTGAACTTATGAAGAACAAGAGGATGAATAGAACAGGCACTGGGGGACCAATGAGGTCGAACTTTCAAAATAATCATGGGATAGAGAGATTCCGACAGAAGAAGCCGTATCAACGTCCTGTGGCGGAAGGTTTTACCTCGGGGCAGTATAAGCCCATAAATGTTACCGGAGGAACAGGAAACAAGACTTCGGGTCAAGGAGTGACGTGTTACAGGTGCAAGAAGGTGGGGCACTACACTAACAAGTGTCCAGAAAGGAGACCTCTATGTTTCAACTGCAACCGTCCAGGGCATCAAGCCAAGGATTGCAATATAACCAAGGTTGAGCCATCTGTGCATACGGTGAGGGGAAGACATCCTACTGCACGGGGAAGAGCCTATGTCTTGTGCGACGAGGGAGCTGATGGATTAGTCAGAAGAGAGCGCAAGAACGATGGTAACTTTCTAACCATTCTTTCTCATTTTAGTATAATATACCCTTCGTCACCCCCGTAGCGTGTGCAACACGTCTGAACTTGCTTTTACCGCTAAGCGTTGACCTTATAGTTATTACACCTACAAAAGTTTATTTGACTGCTACTCGTGTTTCCACTATAGAAGTTACACGAGGTTTAGAATAACCCACTAAGCCTAGAAAGTAGTATTGCGCCGATGCGATTATAAGGAAGGTAGAAGCTGAAGAATGAATCTCAGGGAGATTCCTCATGGATAGTATACGTATGATGTCGAGGGTGTGTAGTTCCGTAGCGACATCATTGAAGATTTAATATCAAGATATTTGCGACTACTGGATGATAGGAACTCATTGACTGTTCCAGTGGGCTTTTTCTAAATTCCCACCTTCGATGTATTAGGCCTAATCAACTTAATATTGAGGGGGTGATATTCGGAATCACAGCTGGATATGGACTTTGATAGAAGGATTGGTAAGATTAACTTGAGTTGATCGAAGATTAGTTGAGTTTGGGAGGAAAAAGTTCTCATTAAGTATTTGTCTTCCTTGCGAAGGAGTTGTAGTTTGAAGAGAGGAATATTCTTTTAGGAAATGTTGAAGAGTTACCGAGCATCAGAGATCCAGAACTTGGGAAAGGTTTAGGTTTTAAGTCTATTAATTCTTGTCATAAGTGTGTAGGACTTGAAGTTTGTCATAATTTGATTGGGAGATTAAGAAGTTTATCGACGAGATGGTAAACAAGTTACAAGAAGGAAAGTGTTAGTATTAAGATGAATACTTGAAGTTGTCATATTTGGACAAGCTACTCAGAGTCTAATAGTGAATGGAACTTTGTTATGGATTTCGGTGATGCATGCTAGAGTTAGCAAGTGAATTTTGCTCAGTTGAATAAGAATCCTATGATTAAGATTGACTTGGGGAGTTGAAAATCATGTATGAGTAAGGGATGTAGTGGTGATAGCAGTTACGATAGTAGTTAAACCTCAGAAGGTTGGAGGATCGGATGACGAAATGACTAGTTAAGTCCCTTGAGGTATAGTTATGATTTGATCTTCTAGAGGATAAATCTCGATTTATGCGAAGTGTTAGGGATTTCAGTAAGTCTGAGTTGGTTTGAGTGAGGAAGGTTTTGAGGACGAAGACGATAATAATGAATTGTTAGATATTAAGATGAAGGTTAGCTTATAAGTTGTTGATAAGTTAATGTTAAAGGGGATGAGTCTTGTGATGCACAATATTAAGACTCAAGTTGAGCATTCACTCCGGAGCATAGAGATGTACCGAGTTTCTAAACAACATTTTGGACGAACAAAAGCAAAGAAATAAGTGGTAAAGGCTGTGCGATTGCACGAATGCCAACAAATATTATTTCCAACGGAGACCCGATGCAAGTGGTCGAACCGGACAACATAGAATTGAAAGATGATATGTCTGTTGAGACGCCGGCGGTCAACATTGGGACTAGAAGTGTGAAACAATCGAAGGGAAAGCAGAGTGCTTTAGAGAAAGTCATTTGGAAACAAAGACACAAACGGTGCCATATGGGAGTTAGAGGAAAAGATCAAGGAACACGATCCAGAACTTTTTACTGATCCTTAAGTTTCGAGGACAAAACTTTCTTTTTGGAAGGTAGTAATGTAAGACCCAAGTTTCTAAGCTTATGCTAAGTGAATAAAATCTTATTCACGATTAGGGTTGATGTAATGTGAAGGGAAACCTGAACGAAAGTTTATTAAATGAAATATATTTATGAAGGAGAAAGTTCAGGAAAAGTTCAAGGATTGCATTATGATCGATAAAAGTTATAGCACGATCGTTTTACGCTTAAACCTAGGTCAGAAACCCTAGTATATAGCTAATTTTCACTTTTAGGCACGACGGAAGTTAATTCCAAAAATCTTCAGAGAAATGTTAGAACTTCTCTTTTTCCATATATCACAATCGTTTCGAGGCGAAACTCTAGAATCTACGAACGTCCGATTCCAATCATCGGAAGTTTGCCGAAACCGAATCCCTGGTATTTCAAAACCCTAGAATTTCTCGACAATGAAGACTTTTTCTATTCAAAGCTTCAAATGAATATTCCACACGCGTACACCCATTTCTCTTGATGATTTCAATCTTTCTTCAGAAGGAAGTTTTCTATTCCGACATTCGATGCAAAAAGCAACTTATCGGGTAAAATAGTTTTATACCGACTATGCATTAGTTGCCAAAAATACAAGGAGACCTCTTTATGGTTTTGGAATTCTTTTGCCAAAACATATCTATTAATTCACGGAGAATGACGCTGGAAAAATCAGATTCGCGAAACTTTCATTTTCCCGCGATTTGCCATCTATATATAGCAAGCAAGTGAGAAGAAATCACAAAACTCCACCATTTTCTACCCACCAAGGCCGCGAGTTTGAGAGGAGAGGAGGAGGAGAAGATTTTCTTCATTTCCTGCTTGATCGTTGATCCGTTAGTTGCTGCTTCAAGGTTTCGAGGTATAGTCGCTAATCCTTACCTCTGATCGCTTTTTCCATAGCTTTTCTGTAGAGTTTTCAGAGCGGATAGTTTATGGGTTTTTGCAAAACTATCCTGAATCTTTCATTTCTGATTCTAAACCTCTTCTATATGTGCCCAAGATCACTTCTGCCGGATTAGATTTTCCGTTATGTCGCCGGAATTCCGCCGGAATCAATTTTAGCCTTAAATACCCATTTTTGGAGTTTTTGAGGTAAAGCTTCAACCTTTAGGCTAAAAACTATCGCCTTAGCTTAGTGTTAGTAGGATTAGTTGTCATAAACGTCGTTAGTAACGTCCCTGCAAAATTTGGTTTTTGGGATTTCAGTTTTGAAATTTCTAAGTTAAAAATCATGACCAAAATACCCCTGCGACAGTTTTTGATCCGATAATTTTTCCGAGTTCAGAATACCCTTAGTTACGGCTAATGAAAGCATAGAAACCAAGTTTGATCGAAGAAAAATCGAGCCCCACAATTGTGAAAAGTGGCCGAGCCCTATAGAGGAGGAGGGGGAAAATTCCTTTTCCGAAAACTTGTCCTTTCGCGCTAGATTATCGTACCTTAGAGTATAGATTACTTCGAGTAACCTTAGTAAGTATCGATAACTTAGTTTTCGATAGATTCTGATAGTATTTCTGTGGTTTTGCTCTAAAGGTGATTTTGAGGAATTCCCAGAGGAGCAAGCCTTTGATTGTGAACAAGTGTTAGGAGATCGTCCTGGAGAATCTACAGGTGAGGGCTTCTCACTGAATCTCTAGTTAATGCTTAGGGTCGATGTTTCGACATTGTTTACTGTTTATGCACTAGAATTGTGTGTGATTGGAAAACGTTTTCTGAGGCTTCGGCTGACAATGTAGATGATGCATCTACTGTATGTTTTTGATGAGTGAATGACATGCTAAGTGCTAATTGGGTAATTTAGGATGTGTGGTGCATGCCTTATATGCTAGGTGCTATGTGGTTATTGCTTAAGATATTGACATATGACATGTAGGATTGAGTGTTAGTGTGAGCTCCTCGAGATGGGATTAGTGTAGGAGTAGAGTCTTAGCTCTGAACATTATTTGTTTCATTCGGGACAGGGTAGTTTCCCACCTATAGCTTTTTTGTGTGGTTTCTTTACGGGAATCACAGAGAGTTGGTTGGACTTAGGAGGTCTTGTTTCAGGCCGATGGGCCAGCTTATTCTCAGTTTTGAGGGATAGTGTTGCGGACACTTACCTTTAGATTTGGTTTGTACATTTTGCCTTCGGGCGCTACACTTTTCTTTCCGTCACTGGAGGTTACTCGTGACGAGGTTGTTACTTACAGCGGGGGCTGTTTATATATTGTATATTAGCTCTATTACTTTTCGCTTTTGGGTTTTATTTAATTCAGTCTTGTCTTAGTTATTATCGAAAAAAAAATATTTCACGTTTTTCCGCATTAAGTTTACTTTTGGTTACTAAAGTGACGCCACCGAAATCGGGGTGTTACAATTTTCCTATGGGCACACTACTTTGGAGTCACTGCGAGTGCGCGTGACGTGGGAGCGCAGCTGAGGCTGTACATGTCTATATATGTTGTACATCGGTTAGTTTAGTTTACTGGGTCATGTCTTTATATTTTCTATCGCTTTTATTTTAAGGAATCAAACGAAAAAAAATACCTCTTTTCCGCGTAAAGTTTATTTTTGAGTTACTAAAGTGACACCTGGAAATCGGGGTGTTACATTGTGGTATCAGAGCTTAGTCGAGTCTTTTGGGAGTCTTTGGGGAATAGGTCTTCTGTGCTAGGTTGTGTGACTCTGCAAAGAGTGAAAACTGATTGTCTGCAGAGCGATTTTCGCTCTAATTGTTTGCGTTATTACTTAAATCATATTGAATGGTTGGTCTAGTGCTACCTTATGGTTAGTACTCATTGGACGTTTGATGAGACATAGGATGGTGGACCCTAACCGGATGGCGGAGGCAATAGCTACAATGATCGAGGCAATGATGAACCAGGCTGCGGAAGACGCTTACATATGCGCTGAAGAGGCTGCACGTGAGCATCACCAACGACTGATGGCGACGACAATGTATCAACAAAGAGGAATGAACCGAACAGGAGCTGGGGGACCAATGAGGTCAGGATTCCAAGGCTACAACGGAAGGGAGAGCAACCATCAGTGGGGACCGTATCAGCGTCCCGAGGGAAGGGATCTTATCTCAAGATTGTACAAACCAACGACTGCTGCTACTGGAGGGAAGCCAGTTGGTGACAAAGGTGTGACATGTTTTCGTTGCGGAAAGTTTGGGCATTTTG
Organism: Lotus japonicus; assembly: GCF_012489685.1. Classification (NCBI taxonomy): domain Eukaryota; kingdom Viridiplantae; phylum Streptophyta; class Magnoliopsida; order Fabales; family Fabaceae; genus Lotus; species Lotus japonicus. The sequence goes on along the minus strand of NC_080043.1, from coordinate 49,907,808 downwards.
CTAACAAGTGCTCAGTGATTGGACGGAGATGCTTCAAGTGTAACTGAGAGGGGCATCTAGCTGTGAACTGCAAGACACTCCAGGGGGAACGTCTGACAGTAAGATGAAAGGGAATGATGCTACCTGAGGGACAGGAAACAAGACTGCGAGAAAAACAGTGACGTGTTACAGGTGCAGGAAAGTGGGGCACTATGCCAGTAGGTGCAAGATCAAGGGAAGTCTATGCTTCAATTGCAACCAACCGGGACATTTCTCCATAGATTGCAAGGCACCCAAGGGCGAATCATCAGGGAATGCTGGGAAAGGAAAACAACTTACTGCAAAGGAAAGGATTCATACCAAGGAGGGGGCAAGAGCTGAGGAGTTGAACGAGGAAGAACGTGGGAACGATGGTAATATTTTAACTGTTTTCTTATTCTAGAATAACTTACTCTTTTATCTTCGAAACGAGTGTGACGCGCCTAACTTGTATTTACTACTTAGACTATGATCTTATGATTATTATCCCTAGTAGTACCTTATTCGAAGTTGCTCGTGATTTAACTATAGAAGTTGTAACACCCCGATTTCCGGGTGTCACTTTAGTAACCAAAAATAAACTTTACGCGGAAAACAGGTAATTTTTTTTTCGGTTGATTCCTTTGAATTAAAGCAGTAGAAAATAAAGACATAACCCAACCACTAAACAAACCAATGTACATCGAATATAGACATGTACAGCCTCAGCTGCACTTCCACGTCACGCGCACTCGCAGTGACTCCAAAGTAGTGTGCCCGTAGGCAAATATATACAGAACCAGAAGTGTGAGTGAGAAAGTTGTAATTACAATCCACTAGTAGATAGTCGGCCTCAAAATGGCCAAAGCAAATACCCCTACAGTCCGACTGACTCACTGTGATCCCTCAATAAGAGAACCACACGAAAAGCCATGCGTCGGGAACCTACCCTGTCCCAAAAGCAAAACGAATCAGAGCTCTACACAAAATATGACGCCTGCCTAAATCTATCCTCCCATTATTGCTCACATAACCGAGTCCACAGCGAACTGAAAACGGCAAGCTGAAGCTCAGCTCCATGCGTCGTAGAACTCTCTCCGTCAGACGTCCACGCTCGTCAGTACGGTCCTCCAACTCAAACCTGATCCCCCCCGAGGGAGAGACCGTCGAAACCCAATCCACCGTCGACATCTGGCAGCAGGCCGACCGCCCAAACACAAACATAAAACCAAAGCCAAGGCGCTAGGGTCAACTCACGGAATAAAGTAGATATACACTCAACATGTGACATGGGGTCTAGATATATATGTTGTTATATAAACATATAGATAATCCTAGCATGTTATTGCTCTAACAATGCTTCAATAAATCAAACAGCACACAATCCCAGTCAGAATGAATGTATGCGTGAAATGCAATCAATATGATCCGGATTGTGACGCGTTCCCGTTCGCCACAAGTGAAGCATTCCCGTTCTTCACTATGGATGAACCATTCCCGTTATTCATCCTTGGTGAACCATTCCCGTTATTCACCGTATGATGAACCATTCCCGTTATTCATCATTAATGCATTGGTGAACCATTCCCGTTATTCACCAAAACATGCACAGGTGAACCATTCCCGTTATTCACGCGATTGATGCAATATGGTTAGCCAAACATCGAATCGTCCTCACGACACAAGTATTTAGCTCAAACCCAATCTCAAAACAAACCCAAGAGTTAGTGTCGGTCAATACAACACAACTCGGAGTTAGTGTCGGTCAATACAACACAACTCCAATAACAAAACCCAAAATCAAAGCCAGAGTCAGTGTCGGTCAATACAACACGACTCGGAGTTAGTGTCGGTCAATACAACACAACCCCAACACCCAAAACCCAGAGTTAGTGTCGGTCAATACAACACAACTCGAATAATAAGAGTACTAGAATAAGAGTTTAGTGCCGGTCAATACAGCACAACTCCAACAACAAGAGTACTAGAGTACTCGGTGACTTTCAATCATCACCATAGCTCACCTCAGTGGCTTTCCGCAATTCCAAAACCCACAACAAAAGTCGACTTTTCCCCGTCTTTCGCAATTATTTTCCCCCTTTCGTTCTCCTATGCTTATTCGTTAATAAAAATGTTTTGAATTGAATTAGTCAAGTTATGAGTTTATTTCTCAAAGTCTAAGTTTCCCAAAGTCTCTATTTTTCGAAAGTCTAATCATTCTAGGTTTCCAAAGACCAACCACCCAAAAGAAATTTCCCGGGTTCCAACGAATACCAACGAATGGCTAAGTATCAAACCCCATGTTTGGACTTGCCTAGGGTTGTTCATCCAACCCGAAATACCAACTTTAATCAGTTCAGAGGTTCCCCACTCCGAAATCGCGTCAAAACGCACAAATCCAACAATATCACAATATCACAAGTTATGGAAAAACATCATAACATCAACTCATCATCATAAGCAACATTAAACAAAGCATAAGTCGAATTTATCGACGCCTATCATGCTGTCATAGCTAATAGTAAGTTGCCCTAACCTCGAGCTGCTCCAGTCTCGTGGTTAAAGTTCCCTTCACACGAATGCTCTGAAACTTATAAAGTTCCTTCAACTGAACCTCGGAGAAAACAAAGCAGAATCCAAACAAAATCGATTAGTTCGATCACAATACAACTCGTAAACGATAGACAAAGCATTAAAGCTTCAGAATATAACAATCGAGTTTGAAAAGACAAGTTTTTGAAAACGAAAACTCCCCCCCCCCAACACTACAAGCTCTCGGCCAAAAAGGAAAAAGAGCTCCGGCTCTTTTTCTTCGATCTAATCAGTTTACAAGGTAGTTTTAGGGTAAAACTAAGGCAAAGAAAATGTCGGAACAATTTTCGGACGATCGGATCAAAATACGGCTGTTTAGGGGCGTTTTGGTCCAAAATAAAAGCTCAAAACCTCAAAGTTATCAGTTCGGAAAAAAAATTTGACAGCAATGATCCCAACAACATCCGTGACAACAAATCCTAAAGGCACGAAGTCAGATTACGACTTTTCGACAGTAAAGTTTCGAAATGTGCGCAAAAAGGGTTTTGAAAAAGTTTTTCAGATCTTGGACCACTCGATCACAGTCGGCGAATACTGATGTAACACCCCGATTTCGGTGGCGTCACTTTAGTAACTCAAAATAAAATAAAACGGAAAAGCAGGTATTTTTTTTGTTTTGTTTAAATAAAAAGACTTGTCGAAATAAAGACTCAACCCAATCGCGATTAACAACGATTAATATACAATACAAGCACAGCCCTCGCTGCAACTAAAAACATCGTCACGAGTGACCTCCAGTGACGGAAAGGTAGTGCCCGTGGGCAAATATGTACAAACTAAAACAAAAGGTTAAGTATTCTGAGTACAGTCCTCCAACGAAAGTAAGTCGGCCCAAAACGGCCTCAAAAGACTTCCTACGTCCGACAAACTCCCTGTGATCCTCATGGAAGGGAATCACACGAAAAGCTAATAGTCGGGGACCTGCCCTGCCCCAAAATAAGGAATGACAATCAGAGCTATGACTCTTACAACCAACTCAAAGACTCTAACCACCCATAAGCCACACTACTTTCATCGACCCTTCCTCGATCAGGCATGAAGTCCGGGTCCTCGTCGAAAGCTTCAGTAATAGTCATTTCGCTCCGGGTCTTTCCCGCACAACGAATCATCACGAACCGGCTGACGGACGCCTGGCAGCAGGCCGACCGCCCAAACACAAACATACACACAAAGCCAAGGCGCTAGGGTCAACTCACGGAATAAAATAGATAATACAAACAACATGTGATAAAGGGGGTATATATATATGTTGTATATATACGTATAAGTCATGTATTGCCTACCCTAAGGTTGATACATAGCATGTTTATCAACATAAAATCATCAAGATATATATAACGATGTTTATCAACAACAAATCACAATAACATCCACAAGTATGGTTAGGTGCATGGCGTGCCAGTGCAATGTCATGCTCAAAAGATGATCCGGATAAAATGTCACCATCTCGATGGATGGGACAAGCCAAGCACCTCGCTTCGCTAAAGCACCTCGCTTTTATGAAGCAGCACGCTCCTGTGAAGCAGCACGCTCTTGTGAAGCAGCTAGCTCCATTTGGGGCATCTAGCTCCGTTGAAGTCCGATCTGATATCGTCCTTCGGAAAGCAGCACACTTTCCAAGAAATGTATGCATGAATGCAATATGGTTAGCCAAACAACGAATCGTCCTCACCAAGGCACGCGTGTCTAGCTAGAGTACATTGTCTCTACAATACCCTAAGGTAAACAAAGAAGTGCTAATCGCATTTGGTAACTTTACTAGTCACTTGGGCTCACCGTCACGATGGCCAAACAAACTGCTCAACGAGCAAAAGAATCCATCTGGCATTCAGTGACTTTTCAAGTTTCTTTGACTCACCAGCTCGATGGTCAAATGGACTGTTCAACGAACAAGGAGAATGCTGCTCGCACTCAGTGACTTTTCAATTTACTCAGGCTCATCAGCTCGATGGCCAAAAGGCTGCTCAATGAGCAAAGATGGTGCACTCGCACTTGGGGACTTTCCAATCATCCCAGGCTCATCCTTTGGATGGCTAGATAAACCACTAAAGGAACAAAAGGTGCTATCGCACTCAAAGTTTTCCTCACACTTAGATTGTCGACCCTTCCCGTTTTCCAAACCATTTTCACATCCTTAGTCTTTTCCAAGAGGTTATCATCATTATTTAAAAGTGTTCTATCTTTGATTAGTGTATTATGAATTTCATTTACAAATCAAGTTCTGATTTCGTTTGTTTCAAAACTCTATAAGTAAAAAGATCCCAATAAACCCAAGTAATTCCCCGGGAAGGTCTCGATTCCTAAAACAATAAAGGCTCGAACCTTGGTTCGACCTATCAAACATTCCCAAAACAAACCCGTCATTGCCATGACGAAGATAAGTGTAATCCACACTCTGAAAGTCGCATTAAATGCACGAATACAGTCAGCACAATTTAATCTTAAACACAAATACATCAAGCTCTATTGAGCGATGAAACATTAATGCAGTGCTGCAAAACATAACCCTGTCATGTCCACTAGAAAGCGATAAGACAGAAACCAGTAAAAGGCCGAAGCCTCTCAGAAAACGGAGACACACGTCTCATATAAGTTCACTCGGCCGAAGCCTCCAGAAAACATTTTTCAGAACAGTTCATGCAATATTTGTGCAGAATTTAACAAATAAGTCGAACAAGTCGACTCTAGGTCATTAACTAATAACGGTGAGTTGCCACTCACGATCACAATACATTCAAGTCGAATTTATCGACGCCTACACACAAAAATAGCTAGTAAGTAAGTTGCCCTAACCTCGAATTGTTCCAGTCTCGCGGTGTAGGTCTCCCTCACAAGCTTGTTCAGTCAATCCCAAGGTTTCCACAATTGAACCTTTGAGCAAACAAAGCAATAATGAATCAACACAAGTCGATACAGTCGAAACAATCCTAACTAATGTTCGACTAAGCTCAAGAAGCTTCAGAGTACAACATTTAGGCACGAAAGGAAGGGCTTTCCCCGAATGGATGAGTTTTGACTCGATTCAGGTTTTGTACAAAAACACTTTATTCGCTAAAACGTGCATAACTTGAGCTACAGAACTCGGAATGACACGAAACCGGCGCCAAAATTTCCACAATTGAAAAAGCTACGCAATGGCTCAGGTCATAGAGACCCAAAAATTATTTTTGGACACGGTACCCAAGCAAATAGGTTTCGGCCACTATGGAAAATAGGGTTTTCGAACTTTTTCTTCGATCTAAATCAATCCCTAGGTATTCGTAGGCTATATCTAGGCCAGGGAAACTCTCAGAAAAATTATCGGGTCGAAAATTGTCGCAGGGGTATTTTGGTCATTATTTTTAGCTCGGAAACTCAAAATCAGAATTTCGAAAAACAAATTTGATGAGCTCGATCCTAACGACATTTATAACAACTAATCCTACTGAAGCTAAGCTCAGTCGAGAGTTTTTGATCCAAAAAGCGGAACCTCTGTCAGAAAATGGGTATTTTCAGAAAACTGGACCTCTGCGACGATTCGGCAGGATTCAGTCGAAAACAACTGGATATTCATGCTCTAGAGCACGTAGGCATTAAGTTTAGACACCAAAATCAGCTTATTTGGACAGTTTTACAAAAAACTCCAAACTTTGAGCTCAGAAAAACATAGAAAAAGTCGACAGATCTGACGATCAGAAGTGAGGGATAGTAACTATACCTCGATGTCTTCGATTAGCAACGAACGGTGAAGCAATCGGGCAAGAAACGGCGAAAATCAACTTCTCCTCTCCTCCTCTAAAGCTCTCGGCCACTCTCTCTCAAAGGTGAGAATTTTTTGTTTTTTTTTCATTTTCCACCTATTTATAGGATTTGGAAAATGCGGAAAAATGATTATTTTGCGATTCCGATTTTTCCTACTGATTCCAACGTATTTTAGACACGATATTCTTCCCGCTGAATCTTTTAATTCTTCAAAGAAATATCAGTATGATTTTTGGTTTTCGAGGCTTGTTTTTAATGCTTACCGGCATTAAAAATGCACTTTATGCACTTTATGATATTGACCTCGGATGCAGAAACTTCCTTCTGAAGAAAGATTGGAAACATCAAGAGAAATGGGTGTACGCGTGTGGAATCTTCGTTTGAAGCTCTGAATAGAAAAAGTCTTCATCGTCCGTAGATTTTAGGGTTTCTGAACTATCAGGGATTCCGTTTCGGCAAACTTCCGAGAATTGGAATTTGACGTTCGTACATTCCAGGGTTTCGCATCGAAATACTTGTTTATAGACGAATAAGAGAAACTCTAACATTTCTCTGAAGATTTTTGGAATTAGTTTCCATCGCGTCCTAAAGTGTAAATTAGCTATTTACTAGTGTCTCTGACCTAAGATTAGGCGAATGTTAGTCGTGCTATACTTTTATCGATTTTGATACAATCCTTGAACTTTTCCTGAACCTTCTCCTTCATAAATTTATTTCATCCAATAAACTCTTGTTCAGGTTTCCCTTCACGATACATCGAACTTATTCGTTAATAAGGAATTTCACTAATTTATTCTAAGCTTAAAATCTTGGGTCTCACATTACTACCCTCCAAAAAGAAAGTTTCAACCTCGAAACTTACGGTTCAGTAGAAATTCCGGATACTGTTCTTCGATCTGTTCCTTAAGCTCCCATGTAGCATCGCATATGTCCTTGTTCCAAATGATTGTCACCAACACAATCTCTATTCCCCTCAACTGTTTTATCCTTGTGTCACCAATGCTAATTGGCGGCGTTTTCGAAAGACAGTTCATCTTTCAGCTCTATGTCGTCCGGCTCGACCACTCGTGTCGGTTCTGTGTTAGAAATAATATTGGTTGGCACTCTGTGCAATCGCACAGCCTTATCCACTTGCTCATTTACTTTCGTTCGTCCGATATTCTGCTTAAAACTCGTACACCACTGCCATTCCAGAGGGAATGTTCAACTTGTCCTTGTGATCTTCACTCATGTTTCAAAACTTAACTCGATCGCTCTATAACTCATAGACGAACAATTCCCTTGGAATCTACTAGTCCATTAATCATTACCTCTAACTTCGTAACTATCCTTATTCGCACCCTGAAATCAATCTTCTACTAAATCATCATCCAAATTAAAACTCGACTTGAGTCTTAATACCTTGTGCATCGCTAGACCCAATCCCTTTGAACATCCATTCATCAGCAACTTATAAGCTAATCATCATATCAATATCTTACAATCCATCATTGTCACCTCCCCTTTTTCGAGACTTCCCTTACTCGAACCATAAAACCAACCTTCACTAATTCACAACCCACTTTACAATTACCTAAAATCCTTAACACTTCCCCCAAATCCGAACTTATTCCCTAGAAGATCAAATCATAACTTACCTCGGGAAACTTAACTAGTCATTTTATCATCCGATCCCTCAACATTCTGAGGTTTAACTACAATCGTTAATGCTAACACTACCTCGGGAAAAATGAAAATTTCGCGATTCCGATTTTTGCATCACGTTCATCGATGAATTCTAAGAGAGATTCTAGCATCAGAATTCCGAAGCGTCGATAAGGAAGCTAGGATCTCAGGGAAATTCCTTATGGGTACGATACGTAGGATTTTAGGGCGTTTAGTTCTGAAACGGAGTCGTCAAGGATCTAGAGGGTAGGAGACTCCGATGTGCATGGTATTCCAAAGATTCGAGATTTTTGCTGATGTTGTTCTGAAAAGGTACCTGGATTACCGCCAGTACGCGATGTAGAGTTTGTGATTACCGGACCGATTTCGATTGCACCTTACCGTATGGCACCTGCAGAGTTAGTAAAGTTGAAATCTCAGTTGGAGGATCTTTCGGCAAAAGGATTCATTCGACCAAGTGTTTCACTGTGGGGAGCGCCGGTACTTTTAGTCAAGAAGAAAGACGGAAAGTCGAGATTATGTGTGGACTATCGACAACTAAACAAGGCAACGGTCAAGAACAGATACCCGTTACCGAGGATAGATGATTTGATGGATCAATTACGAGGGGCTGCCGTATTTTCTAAGATAGACTTGAAGTCAGGCTATCATCAGATCAAAGTGAAGACTGAGGATATACAGAAGACTGCTTTCAGAACTCGCTATGGACACTACGAGTACCTAGTGATGCCGTTTGGGGTGACGAATGTACCTGTTGTTTTCATGGATTACATGAACCGCATCTTTCATGAGTTTTTGGATCGGTTTGTGGTGGTGTTTATTGATGACATACTGATATATTCGAAGGACGCGAAGGAACATGAAGGACATTTGCGCCAAGTTTTACAAGTGTTGAGAGAGAAAAAGTTGTATGCCAACCCTTCCAAGTGTGAATTCTGGCTGGAGGAAGTCAATTTCTTAAGCCATGTTATCTCAAAGGAAGGCATAGCTGTGGATCCAGCGAAAGTGGAGACTGTTTTGGCTTGGGAACAACCGAAGAAAGTGATCAGAAGTTTTGTGGGTTTAGCCGGATATTGTAGACGCTTCATTGAGGGATTTGCCAAGATTGTTGGACCTTTGACTCAACTGACGAGGAAGGATCAACCTTTTGCATGGACTGAGGCGTGTGAATCAAGTTTTCAGACACTGAAGGAACGTTTGACGACGTCACCTGTGCTTATTTTGCCACAACCGGAGGAACCTTATGAGGTCTACTGTGATGCTTCGCATCAAGGCTTGGGATGTGTACTGATGCAACATCGGAAAGTGGTGGCTTATGCTTCGAGACAGTTGAAGACTCACGAGAAGAACTACCCGACTCACGATTTGGAGTTAGCTGTCATTGTGTTTTCGCTTAAAATCTGGAGGCATTATCTCTATGGTTGTACTTTCACGATATTTAGCGATCACAAGAGTCTTAAATACTTGTTCGATCAGAAGGAGTTGAACATGAGGCAACGAAGATGGATGGAGTTTATCAAGGACTACGAGTTTACGCTGCAATATCACCCTGGGAAGGAAAATGTAGTTGCTGATGCTTTGAGTAGGAAGATGCATGTCTCATCAATAATGGTTAAAGAGCTGGAGTTACTGGAACAATTTCGAGATATGAGCTTAGGTGTGACACCGTCTGAGGGAAAGTTGAAGTTCGGAATGATCAGAATCGCCAGTGGACTGATGGAAGAGATTAGAGAGCAATAACTGAAAGATGCGTTTCTGCTAGAGAAGAGGAACTTAGTAATTTAAGGGAAAGACCCGGAATTCAAGATAGGAACTGACAATATCCTACGATGCAAGGGCAGAGTTTGTGTACCCAACAATCCAGAATTGAGAAGGCTAATCATGGACGAAGGACACAAGAGCAAATGGAGCATTCATCCTGGAATGACAAAGATGTATCAAGATTTGAAACTGAATTTTTGGTGGCCGGGAATGAAGAAACAAGTGGCCGAGTATGTAGCTGCATGTTTGACTTGTCAGAAGGCTAAGGTAGAGCATCAAAGACCTGCTGGTATGTTACAGAGTTTAGACGTGCCAGAATGGGAATGGGATAGCATATCCATGGATTTTGTGGTAGCTTTGCCAAGAACACAGAAGAGACACGATTCGATTTGGGTAATTGTGGACCGTTTGACCAAGTCAGCGCATTTTCTACCAGTGAGAACAACCTACAATGTGGAAAAGTTAGTTGAGATTTATGTGGCGGAGATTGTGAGACTACACGGAGTTCCGACGAGTATTGTGTCTGATCGGGATCCAAAGTTTACTTCGCACTTTTGGGGAGCTCTTCATGATGCGTTAGGAACCAAGCTGAGACTGAGTTCGGCGTATCATCCACAAACTGATGGACAAACGGAGAGAACTATTCATTCGCTAGAGGATCTACTACGTGCTTGTGTGTTAGATAACAGAGGAAGCAGGGATGATCTTCTGCCATTGATCGAATTTACATACAACAATAGTTTTCATGCGAGCATTGGGATGGCACCGTATGAAGCTTTGTATGGTCGAAAGTGTAGGACACCGTTGTGTTGGTATCAAGATGGGGAGAGTTTGTTGATTGGGCCAGAATTGCTACAACAGACGAATGAGAAGGTTAAGCAGATCAGAGAAAAGATGAGAGCTTCACAGAGCAGACAGAAGAGTTATGCTGATCAGAGACGCAGAACCCTAGAGTTTGAAGAAGGCGACCATGTGTTTTTACGAGTTACTCAGACTACGGGAGTTGGACGAGCTATTAAGTCAAGGAAGCTCACGCCAAAATTTATTGGACCTTATCAAATCACTCGACGTGTTGGACCAGTTGCGTATCAGATTGCAGTACCACCGTTTCTTTCCAACATTCACGATGTATTTCATGTGTCGCAGTTGAGGAAGTACATTCCAGACCCGATTCATGTAATCGAGCCAGACAACGTTGAACTGAAGGAGGATTTGACCTTTGAGGCACCGCCAGTGAGTATTGGGGATAGAAGAGTGAAACAGCTGAGAGGGAAGCAGATTGCATTAGTGAAAGTGATATGGAACAATGATACGGGAGACGCTACATGGGAATTGGAAGACAAGATCAAGGAATTGTATCCCGGACTTTTCGCAGAACTCTGAGTTTCGAGGACAAAACTTTCTTATTGGAGGGGAGTAGTGTAAGACCTGGATTTACAGAGCAAGTTTAATTTCCGACTCACGCGTAGAATCAGTGTAAGCGTGACAGGAGTTCGCTGTTCGAGAAAGATTAATGAAGATGAAAGTTCAGGAATTGCTTGAGGAATGTTTCATAGTTGTTTTAGAAGTTAGTGCGAGTCGTCTGCACACCTGCCTTATGGCGAGAGTGTCCAAAATAGGCTAATTTCGCTTTTAAAGCAACGTTTAAATGAGATTTCAAATCCTTGGGAAAATAAGAAGTTCTCTTTATTATTCCTTCGACCAGTGTTTCATTTCGGAACCCTGGACTGTACGCACGATAGTATTCACTTCTCGGAAGTCCGACGACACTAATTTCTTTGCTTCGAAACTCTAAATTCAATCACTGAATGAAGACTTTTTCTATACGGAGCTTTTAACAAAGTTTCCGTTCGCGTTGCCAGATTTGTTTCGATGTTTCCAATCTTTCTTCAGAACGAAGTTTTGTCGTCTGACCTTCACAGCAAAAAGTAGTTTTTCGGGACAGATTAACTTACACTGCTTTTGGGATTTTGGAGATCGTTTTTCCCTAATTATAGAGATTTGTTTTGAGTTCTGGAATTCTGTCGCCAGAATCTCGCTTAGAATTCATCGATGAACGTGCTGCAAAAATCGGAATCGCGAAATTTTCATTTTCCCGCGATTTCACCTTCCTATAGATAGTAAAAAAATCAAAATATCTCCCATTATTCCCATTGTTGGCCGCGAGTTGAGGAGAGAAAGGGGGAGAGGAGATTTTCGCCGAAACTTGACCAATCTTCGCATAGTTCGTTCCTACTTCAAGGTATCGAGGTAACTAGCTTGATTCTTACCTCTGATCATTCTTTTCGTCGCGTTTCTTAAGCTGTTTCTGTGCTCAAAGTTTCGAGCTTTTCGTAAAACTATCCGTTTTTCTTGATTTTTCGCTTGAGGTATCTTCTGTACGTGCCCAAGAGCCTAGAACACTCGCCGTTATTCGTCGATTTCGATCGAGTTGTCCAAGATTTGAAAAACTGTGTAAAAACCCTTTCTGTGCAAATTTCAAAACTTTAATGTCGAAAATTCGTAATTTCAAAACTTTAATGTCGAAAATTCGTAATCTGACTTCGTGCCTTTAGGATTAGTTGCTACAAATGTCGTTAGGAACATCGCTGTCAAATTTGTTTTCCGAAGTGTTAACTTTGAGGTTTTGAGCTTTTATTTTGGACCAAAACGCCCCTAAATAGCCGTATTTCGATCCGATCGTCCGAAAATTTTTCCGACAGTTTCTCTGCCTTAGTTTTACCCTAAAACTACCTTGTAAATAGATTAGATCGAAGAAAAAGAGCCGGAGCTCTTTTCTCTTTATGGGCGAGAGCTTAGGCAGGGGGGGGAGTTTTTCATTTTTGAAAACTTGTCTTTTCGTACCCGATTGTTGTATTCTGAAGCTTCGATGCTTTGTCTATCGTTAATTAGCTGTTTTTTGATCGAGCTAATCGATTTTGTTTGGATTTCTGCTTTGTTTTCTCCGAGGTTCAGTTGAAGGAACTTTGGATTTCTTAGAGCAATTGTGTGAAGGAAACCTAGACCACGAGACTGGAGCAACTCGAGGTTAGGGCAACTTACCTACTAGCTAAGATTGCATGATAGGCATCGATAAATTTGACTTATGCTTTACTTTGATATTGATTATAATGATGAACTAATGTTATGATGTTTTCCATAACTTATGGTATTGAGATGTTATTGAATTGTGCGTTTTGACGCGACTTCGGAGCGAAGAATCACTGAACTGATTCCTTTTGATTTTTTGGGTTGGATGAACAACCCTAGGCAAGTCCAAACTCAAGGTTTGAGACTTAGCTATCGTTTATATACGTAGACCTTCCCCGGGGGTTACATTTGGTGGGTTTTTGGAAAACATAGAATGAATAGAATTTCGAAAACTAAAGACCTTAGAGAACTTAGTCTTCAAAGAGTTAAACTCATAACCTGACTAATTAAATTCGAAACGTTTTCATTAACGAATGAACCATAGGGAACCTAAAGGGGAAAATGATTGCGAAAGACGGGGAAAAGTCGTCAAGTCTTGAAGTTACTGGGAATTGGGGAAAGCCACTGAGGTGAGCTACGGTGATGATTGAAAGTCACCGAGTACTCTAGTACTCTTGTTGTTGGAGTTGTGTTGTATTGACCGACACTAAACTCTTGGGTTTTGAAATTGGGTTTTAAGCTAAACACTTGTGTTGTGAGGACGATTCGATGTTTGGCTAACCATATTGCATCATGCATCATTCGGTGAAGAACGGGAATGCTTCACCAATAGTGAGGAACGGGAATGCTTCACGATGGTTGGGGAATTGCCTTCATCGAAGAACACAAAGATGTATCTTCGGCATAGTGGGCTGATCCGACTATGCATGGGTTTGTAAGTGACCCCCGAGCGGAAATGGTAAAACACTGGGCCGGTGTTAGGACTGACTCGATGGTGCCCATCCCAAAAAACTATCCGGATCATATTGAATTGCATTTCATGCATACATTCACCCTGATTGGAATTGTGTGCTGTTTGCTTTACTAAATTATTGTTAGAGCCGATAACATGCTAGGAATATATATATATATATATATATATATATATATATATATATCCCCCAATCACATGTTGTTTGTATATCTACTCTATTCCGTGAGTTGACCCTAGCGCCTTGGCTTTGGTTTCATGTTTGTGTTTGGGCGGTCGGCCTGCTGCCAGATGTCGATGGCGGATTGGGTTTCGATGGTCTCTCCCTCGGGGGGGATCAGGTTTGAGGGGATTGACCAACATGCCCCCACCGCTTGGGTGATCGATCTTGTGGGTCATCGGGCGACGTACCGGGGAAGGGTCATGGAGGACCGGACTGACGAGCGTGGACGTCTGACGAAGGGAGTTTTACGACGCATGGAGCTGAGCTTCAACTTGCCAACTTCAGTTCGCTGTGGACTCGGTACTGGGAGGGTAGGTTTAGGCAGGCACCATATTTTGTGTAGAGCTCTGATTCGTTTTGCTTTTGGGACAGGGTAGGTTCCCGACGCATGACTTTTTGTGTGGTTCTCTTACTGAGGGATCACATTGAGTCAGTCGGACTGTAGGGGTCTTTGCTTAGGCCATTTTGAGGCCGACTTTCTCCTAGTGGATTGTACTTATAACTTTCTCACTCACATTTCTGGATCTGTATATATTTGCCTACGAGCACACTACTTTGGAGTCACTGCGAGTGCGCGTGACGTGGGAGCGCAGCTGAGGCTGTACATGTCTATATATGTTGTACATCGGTTAGTTTAGTTTGCTGGGTCATGTCTTTATATTTTCTATCGCTTTTATTTTAAGGAATCAAACGAATAAAAATACCTGTTTTCCGCGTAAAGTTTATTTTTGAGTTACTAAAGTGACACCTGGAAATCGGGGTGTTACACGAGACGTTATTGTTTTATGGCTTAAATATTTTGGAGGTCCCTCTAAAATAGGGATCCTTTGGTTAAGGCCCCTACAATTTTTTTTGGGTGGAATATGCCCTTAATGTGAAAATAATATATAGTGATAAACCCTTGTCGTGAGGTTCCGTTTAATTTCTGATGATTCTGCAAACGGCGCTGACGTGGATTATATTTTGTGAAAATTATTCAATTAAAGAGGGTGTCACGTAAGTAAATTAGGGTTGAAAAAATAAAAATAAAATAAAAATCCAAAGTAAAAATATAATCCACGTCAACATCACAAATTTACTTGGTTTTTTACTTTGGATTTTTATATTTTATATTTTTTCAACCCTAATTTACTTACATGGCACCCTAATCATTTTCACAAAATATAATCCACGTCAACATCATTTGTAGAATCATCAAAAATTAAACGGAACCTCACGGCAGGGGCTTATCACTATATATTATTTTCACATTAGGGGCTTATTCCACCCAAAAAAATTTGTAGGGGCCTTAACCAAATGACCACTATATATTGTTTTATTATATTGTTGGTTTTGTTGAGATCTGAGTTAATTTATGTTGCTAGTTTATTTATCATGCTAGGTAATTAAAATTTGAATAGCATGCTTTTCTCTTTTATATGAGGTAATTGTATAGAGTTAACCCTTTCTGCTTGCTACTTGTTGTTTGGGCGCTTAACACTATTAGGCGATGGAGAATCTTCGATGGAGCTTAACCTTTGTGCGAGTGGAGATGAGGACTTGAAGAACTGTGGAAGACTTGAAGAATAAAGTCGGGTGTATGGCTAGAGCCTTGGGTTAGAGAGCTTACCGTTATTGGTTTAAGCTTGCATAATAATTTTAGAAATTCATATTTGGGGTTTCGGGTACTCGCCTTGTTCAAGGCTTGATGTAAATCTATTTGTAGCTGGGAGTTTGCATGACATGTTTTGGAAACACTTTGAAAAGAAAAAAGTATATTAGCTTTTATGAATCCAATTTGGAAATCATTGCATATTTACTTTATCAGGTTACTATGGTGACCCCCAAAAGTCGGGGCGTTACAACCACCATTGTCTGACAACGAAGATCCCTCTGAGGAGGAGCCTGTCGGTGGAGCATCGTCTGGATCGAGCTCTCCCGCCGCCGCTAACCGTTCCGATGTCGCTTCTTCTTCTAGGCTTGTTGAGCCTGACGATGATTGTGACAATGCTACCACTATTCGCTTTAGGTCATCTGCTTCCTCCCGTGGCTATTGCGTGGTACCGTTGGTCCACGTGATGGAGGGGGATGTGATCATCAGAGTGGTGGATGCAGAGACAGGGGTGTTTAGGTCAGTGTCTCGGTTTAAGAGGAGGGAGATCATTTATGTGGACAACGAGCTGATCATTCTGGACTCTGACTCTAACGAGGACGAGGACTATGCCAAGGAGGAGGAGGAGGAGTGTTGAGACACGCTCTCTTGGGTAGTTAGAGTAGGAGTATATGTCGTAGCTCTGATGGTCATTTCTCATTTTGGGACAGGGTAGGTTTCCGACTTATAGCTTTTTGTTTGATTCTCTTTCATGAGGATCATATAGAGTTGGTTGGGCTTGTTCTATCCAAGAACATAGAGATGAGGTACGGTACCCATAGTGAAAGGATCGTGATGTGAGAATCTAGAGAGAGTTTAGAGCGTAACCGCTTAGAGAGGGAGAGTAACTGAATTTCAAGCTTTTATTTCTCAAATGAGCTAAGAGTCTCTTACAATTGGTAACCGTCCCCTATTTATAGATTTGGGGGTTGGGCTTGGCACCCCTAATTTCTCTTAATGGGCCAGTTGGGCCTCCTGGGAGAAGGCCCAATTTCCTGGCTTGCACGTTGCCCCAGGTTGGCGCGCCTGGGTCCCTCGCCCAGTCCAGGGCTTAGGAGGTCTTGCTGAGGCCGTTTTGAGGCTGGCTTACTTTCTTTGGAGGACTGTACTATCACACTTTGTCACAGATTATGGTTTGTACCTATTAGCTTGCGAGCATCACTTTCAAACTACTTTTCCGTCACTAGAGGTTACTCGTGACGTTGACTTTTTATTTACAACGGGGGGCTGTATATATATTTGTATATTAGTTTATGTTCATCGCTTTGGGTTGAGTCTTTATTTCGACAAGTCTTTTATTTAAAACAAAACGCAAAAAAAAATATATGTTTTTCCGCTTTATTTTATTTTTGAGTTACTAAAGTGACTCCCCAAAATTGGGGTGTTACATAAGTAATGCAAAGAGCTAATAGTTTACTATTTCTGTGACATTCCTGAATGATAAATAATCGTACTATGAACGTGCGTCTCCGTCACATGCTAAATTAAAATATATGAATTTGTTTTAAAATATATGCAATATATTTTTAAATTAAAAAATAAAAAATAAATAAAATAATCTAAATTATATGAATTTGTTTTAAAATATATGAAATATATTTTTAAATTAAAAAATGTAATAAATAAATAGTAAAAACCCTAAATTAATAATATTTTAAATTTCAGATTTTAATTTTGAATCCTACCAAAAAAAGAATTCTGAAATTTCAATTTGAAATTTGAACTACTACGAATTTTATTTAATTGCATGCGAAATATCCGTATAAGAAATAACAACACTGTTTAATTTCACCTGCAAATGTTCGTCTGCGCTTCTACTTTCTTCGTGTGCGCTTTCTTTTGGAGTTCAAGAGTCTATGTGAGATTATATTACTCTCCCTGCAATTTTGTGCTTCTCCTCTGCTTGAAATCCTCCCTGTTTTCTCTAGCCCCTGTCTTCCTCTGATTCTAAATCACGCATGTGCGGTTCACTGCTTCAGGTCATCACTCCCACTTTTGGAGTCCCTAAATTAATTTTGGGAAGCCTTCCGTCGTGCTACCTTAGGCGGGTCTCCAAGAATTTACGACCAGACTATTTTGAAGACAAGTACTTCGAGACCCACTCCACTCCACTTCACATAGATGTTGCATGGATATATCAGAACACTCCATCTCGATCTACGAGAGCGGTTGCATGAATATATCATAATTTGTGCGCGAGCATATCTCATCCCAATTTCTTCACTAATTTCGTACATCTCTTTCTGTTTTTTTATTTTTAAATTTGGAAACCCTGCTATTGAATCTGACTGAGTAGCAATTACAATGCATTGTCTCTCCATTCTGGATGAGGTGAAAGCGCTGGTGGCGACAAGAGCTGCTTGATTCTGCTGTGAGGGATCCTCTCATGCACAAGCACTTCCATAAGTAATGAGACATGCGAGCACGAGCACTTCCAGCAACATTGATATCTTCTACGTACTATGTCAAATGTTGAGATAAGTAGATTTACACTCAATATGTGATAAGGGGTATAAATATATATGTTGATATATATATATATATATATATATATATATATATATATAAAAATAATACTCTAATGTTATTGGCTCTAACAATGCTTCAATAAATCAAATAGCACACAATTTCAGTCAGAGTGAATGTATGCGTGAAATGCAATCAATATGATCCAGATAATTGTGACGCGTTCCCGTTCGCCACTAGTGAAGCATTCCCGTTCTTCACAATGGATGAAGCATTCCCGTTCTTCATCCTTGACGAAGCATTCCCGTTCTTCGTCAAATGATGCATTGGTGAAGCATTCCCGTTCCTCACCATCGATGAAGCATTCCCGTTCCTCATCGAATAATGCATCGGTGAAGCATTCCCGTTCTTCACCAAATGATGCATGATGCAATATGGTTAGCCAAACATCGAATCGTCCTCACAACACAAGTGTTTAGCTCAATACCCATTCTCAAAAACCCAAGAGTTAGTGTCGGTCAATACAACACAACTCGATGTTAGTGTCGGTCAATACAACACAACTCCAAAACAAAACCCAATATCAAAACTCAGAGTTAGTGTCGGTCAATACAACACAACTCGAATAACAAGAGTACTAGAGTACTCGGTGACTTTCAATCATCACCGTAGCTCACCTCAGTGGCTTTCCCCGATTCCCAGTAACTCTCCAAAACCCACAACATAAGTCGACTTTTCCCCGTCTTTCGCAATTATTTTCCCCTTTAGGTTCCCTATGGTTCATTCAATAATGAAAACGTTTTAAATTGAATTAGTCAGGTTATGAGTTTAATTCTTTGAAAACTAAGTTCTCTAGGGTCTTTAGTTTTCGAAATTCTATTCATTCTAAGTTTTCCAAAAACCCACCAAAAGAAGTTTTCCCGGGGAAAGTCTAAGAATACGAACAAATGGCTAAGTCTCAAACCCCAAGTTTGAACTTGCCTAGGGTTGTTCATCCAACCCGAAATATCAAATAACACCAGTTCAATGAATCCCCACTCCGAAGTCGCGTCAAAACGCACAATTCAATATCATCTCAACATCATCAGTTAGGGAAAACATCATAACATCAGTTCATCAACATAATCAACATCATAGTAAAGCATAAGTCGAATTTATCGACGCCTATCATGCAGTCATAGCTAATAGTAAGTTGCCCTAACCTCGAGCTGCTCCAGTGTCGTGGTTAAAATATCCTTCACACGATTGCTCTGAAATATCCAAAGTCCCTTCAACTGAACCTCGGAGAAAACAAAGCAGAAATCCAACCAAAATCGATTAGCTCGATCACAATACAGCTAATTAACGATAGACAAAGCATTAAAGCTTCAGAATACAATAATCGGATACGAAAAGACAAGTTTTCGAAAACGAAAAACTCCCCCCCCCCCTTGGAATAGCTCTCGGCCATAAAGGAAAAAGAGCTCCGGCTCTTTTTCTTCGATCTAATCTGTTTACAAGGTAGTTTTAGGGTAAAACTAAGGCAAAGAAACTGTCGGAAAATTTTTCGGACAATCGGATCGAAATACGGCTGTTCAGTGGCGTTTTGGTCCAAAATAAATTCTTCTCCCTCTTTCTCTCCTTGCTCGCGGCCTTGATGGAAGAAATGGGTAAGATATTTTGAATTTTTAACTATTTATAGGAAGGTGAAATCGCGGGAAAATGAAAATTTCGCGATTCCGATTTTTGCAGCACATTCACCGATGAATTCTAAGAGAGATTCTGGCGACAGAATTCCAGAACTCAAAACAAATCTCTGACATTTGGGAAAAACGATATCTAAAATCCCAAAAGCGGTGTAAGTTAATCTGTCCCGAAAAACTACTTTTTGCTGTGATGGTCAGACGACAATACTTTGTTCTGGAGAAAGATTGGAAACGTCGAAACAAATCTGGCAACGCAGACAGAAACTTCGTTAAAAGTCCCGAATAGAAAAAGTCTTCATCCAGCGCTTGAATTTAGGGTTTTGAAGCAAAGAAATTAGCGTCGTCGGACTTCCGAAAAGTGAATACTATCGTGCGTACAGTCCAGACTTCCGAAATGAAACACTGTTCGAAGGAAAAATAAAGAGAACCTTTAAATTTTCCAAGAACTTGAAATCTCACTTAATACGTTGCTCTAAGAGCGAAATTAGCCTATTCTGGACACTCTCGCCATAAGGCAGGTGTGCAGACGACTCGCACTAATTCCTAAAACGACTACGCAACATTCCTCAAGCAATTCCTGAACTTTCTTCTTCATTAATCTTTCTCAAACATCAAACTCCTGTCACGCTTACACTGATTCTACGCGTGAGTCGGAAACAAACTTGTTCTGTAAATCCAGGTCTTACATTCGGCGCGAGGATGATCAGCTAGGCGCGTCTCGCGAAGATTGAAGGGTTAAAAACAAAGAAGCATATTCTTGTTCTCCATTTCGGGAGTTTGTTGGCCAAAGCGCCTAAAATAGTAAAAACAAAGACACGTTATTGTTCTCCATCTCGGGAGTTTGTTGACTATCACGTCTAATTGCAAAATACAAAAATTGTATCCAGCAATTTCAATCACACTGAATTGCCGCGAGAGCTAGGTGGGAAAAATTCCCTGAAGGTGGTGATCCCAACACGACCTTGATGTCTGGGGATCGCTCTGGAAAAGTCGACGCAGCTCGCCGTCACTCGTTGGCGATGTGTGCGGATAAGCTTCTTATCCTAAAAACCTCCCCGAAATATGGGCGAGCGAACCTAACTAGGCATAAGTCTAGGTAAACCTATATGGCCATTGGGTCCCTTGCAGCAATAAGTCCTCGACAAGACAAAACTGGCGAGGCCGCACCTGCTCTTACGGGAAATATGGTGTGGACAAAGCATCGGTTCAAAAACTGAGCAAAAGTCCTAGTTAAACAAGGCACACCATCAATGTCGTCAGACGTAATTCAGGAACAAAGGAACTATGAGGGGTGTGAGAGAGAAAAACTCTAAAAAGCGCTAAAACAAGCGTAAAACATAAAGAAGTAAAGCTGAATCGATTAACTTGAACGTAAAAACAAACAAAAAGTTTAAACGAAGTAAAGAGGTACTAAGCGTTACAATAACTCGAAATAGGTTAACATTATATTTTTTTCTCTTATTCCACAGTGTCTCCAAGGTCAACACAAGCAACTTTCGGCGAATCTTCTGGACCCACCAGTCCGGTGGGGGTAACCTTCTTGAAAGCCCCCAGGAGGTCAAGGTTAATAGTAGGATGGAGGTGCTTGACTTGAGCCTTGGCAATTAGGAAGCCGCGGATACGCTCATTAGCCGCCACGTGAGCAACCTCCTTCCTTATCTGCTTCTCCAAGGCGATGGCCTGGGCATCCTTCTCAGCCAAGAGTTTGCATTTTGATTCCAAATCCGACCGGGCCTCAACAAGTATCTTACCTTTGTCCGCCAGTCTTTTGCGTAAATCAGCAATCTCCTTGTCCTTAGCAGCAAGGGTTTCCTCCTGAGAAGCAATAAAGACTCAACCCATTCGCGATTAACAGCGACTAATATCCAATATAAATACAACCCTTGCTGCAACTAAAAACATCGTCACGAGCGTCCTCAAGAGACGGAAAGTAACGTCAAGTAACTAAAGGTATTGCCCAACGGCAAACAAGTGCGACCCATAGTTAGAGTCATAAGTTTTATAAATACAGTCCTCCAAGAAAGTAAGTCAACCCAAAACGGCCTCCAAAAGACTCCCTACGTCCGACAAACTCCCTGTGATCCTCATGGAAGGGAACCACACAAAAAGCTAATAGTCGGGGACCTACCCTGCCCCAAAATAAGAAATGAAAATCAGAGCTATGACAACGAAACCCGATTTACTACACCCCTAACATCAACCCTCATCCGATCCTGTGTGAAGTCCGGGTCCACGTCGACGGCTCAGTAGTAGTCATTTCGCTCCGGGTCTTCCCCGAACGACGAAGCATCACGAAACATCTGTCAACGGCATCTGACAAAAAGGGCATACATAGCCCCCCAAACACAGGTAGCACGCGCAAGGGTCAACTTACGGAATATAGTATAAAGAATACAAGACAACAGGTAAAGTATAAGGGGGTATATATATATATGTTGTATATATATATATACACATATAAGTTCTGCATTGTCTACCCTAAGGTATATACATAGCATGTTATCACATCTCTAATACAATTCAATTATCAAAACACTTAACGATGTTTATCAACATCAAATCATCAAAACACATAACGATGTTTATCAACATCAAATCATCAAGATCTCAACAAATATAGTTAGAATGCATGATATGCCAATGCAACGTCAATTCAAAAGGTTCCGGAAGAAGTAGGCTGGGCACGATCGATTCGGTCCTAACACTGGCATTGTGTCGACCATAACCCTCGAGTGTCACTTACAACCTTGACATAGCCGGATCAGTCCTAACCCTGTGGGTCAACTTTTCCCTCCGCTATGCCTGACATCAACAGGTAGATCCTAACCATATGGTCGATCATATCCCCCATCGAATGCCCGAGTTACCCGAAGGCATATACTGTACCCGAAGGCATATACTGTACCCGAAGGCATATACTGTACCCGAAGGCATATACTGTACCCGAAGGCATATACTGTACCTGAAGGTATATACTGTACCCGAAGGCATATACTGTACCCGAAGGCATATACTGTGGTCATAGACCAAAACTTGCTTAATCAGCAAAAGTGTTAGAGTTTATTGGTTCTACTGTACCCTAAGGTAAATGTCGATTCTGCGACAAAAGAAAGATAACTATAAAAAGAGTGCAATCACTCATGATAACTTCTCGAGTCATCCGACTCATCTAATTCGATGGTCAAAACGGCTCAGCGAGCGAAGAATAACAATGTACTTGGAAACTTATAGTTCCCTGACTTATCCTTTAGATAGTCAAATAAATAAACTGCTCATTGTAACACCCCGATTTCCAGGTGTCACTTTAGTAACCAAAAATAAACTTTACGCAGGAAAACAGGTAATTTTTTTTCGATTGATCCCTTTTAATCAAAGCAATATAAAATAACAACATAACCCAACCACTAAATAATCAATGTACATCAAATATAGACATGTACAGCCTCAGTTGCACTTCCACGTCACGCGCACTCGCAGTGACTCCAAAATAGTGTGCCCGTAGGCAAATATATACAGAACCAGAAGTGTGAGTGAGAAAATTATAATTACAAACCGCTAGGAGAAAGTCGGCCTCTAAATGGCCTAAGCAAAGACCCCTATGGTCCGACTGACTCACTGTGATCCCTCAGTAAGAGAACCACACCAAAAGTCATGCGTCGGGAACCTACGCTGTCCCAAAATATGAATGACGAATCAGAGCTATTACAGTAACAACCAACTAAAAAGACTCTAACCACCCATAACCCACACTACTATCATCGACCCTCCCTCGATCAGGCATGAAGAATGGGTCCTCGTCGAAAGCTTCAGTAATAGTCATTTCGCTCCGGGTCTTTCCCGCACAACGAATCATCACGAACCGGCTGACGGACGCCTGGCAGCAGGCCGACCGCCCAAACACAAACATACAAACAAAGCCAAGGTGCTAGGGTCAACTTACAGAATACAATAGATATACAACCATCATGCGATAAAGGGGTATATATATTTATATGTTGTATATATACATAAAAGATATGTATTGCCTACCCTAAGGTATATACATAGCATGTTATCGAATCTCTTACACAATTCAATCGTCAAAGCACATAACGATGTTTATCAACATCAAATCATAATAAGATGCATTGTGTCAATGCAGAATATGCTGACCCAAACCCGAATAACGTCACTCTGCTTGGCGACGGAACAAATCAACAACGTCACTCTGCTTGGCGACAGAACAAATCAACGACGTCACTCTGCTTGGCGACGGGACAAACCAACGGTATTGCCACTTATAGGCTGGGCACCTCGAGACGGTCGTAACACTGGCCTCGTGTTTAACCATTTCTGCTCGGGCGTCGCTTATCACCTTTGGCTATAGTCAAGACGGTACAAACTCTACATGGTTTGACCATTTCTGCTTGCTATGCCGAACATCAACAGGCACGATACAACTCTACATGGATGATCGTTACCTCCTGTTGTGCCAGATATGGTCAGGACCGATTCAACTCTACACGGCTGATCGTTGCTTCCTGCTATACCGAAGTACTCCACTTGGCACTTCATCGCGTATATGCACGTGTGCAATATGATTATCAAAACCACGACTCGTCCTCACCACATAAGTGTTTAGCTCAAACCCAAACTCAAAACAACCCAAGAGTTAGTGTCGGTCAATACAACACAACTCGGAGTTAGTGTCGGTCAATACAACACAACTCCCACAACAAAACCCAAAATCAAAACCCAGAGTCTGTGCCGGTCAATACAGCACGACTCGAACAACACTCCCAAGAGTACTAGAGTACTCGGTGACTTTCAATCATCACCATAGCTCACCTTAGTGGCTTTCCCCAATTCCAATAACTCTCCAAACCCACAACAAAGTTGACTTTTCCCCGTCTTTCGCAATTATTTTCCCCTTTAGTTCTCCTATGATTATTCGTTTAGTAAAATCGTTTCGAATTGGATTAGTCAGGTTATGAGTTTATTTCTCAAAGTCCAAGTCTCCCAAAGTCTCTAGTTTTTGAAATTCTATTCATTCTAGGTTTTCCGAAAACCAACCACCCAAAAGAAGTTTCCCGGGGAAAGTCTAAGAATACGAACAAATACCAATGAATGGCTAAGTCTCAAACCCCACGTTTGGACTTGCCCAGGGTTGTTCATCCAACCCGAAATATCAAAGATCACCAGATCAATGAATCTCCACTCCGAAGTCGCGTCAACACGCACAAATCCAACAATAACACAATATCACAAGTTATGGGAAAACATCATAACAACAACTCATCATCATAATCAATATCAGATAAAGCATAAGTCGAATTTATCGACGCCTATCATGCAGTCATAACTAATATAGTAAGTTGCCCTAACCTCGAGCTGCTCCAGCCTCGCAATCAAGGGTTCCTTCACTCAAGTGCTTTGAAGCTCCTAAAGTTCCTTCAACTGAACCTCGGAGAAAAACAAAGCAGAATCCAAACAAAATCGATTAGTTCGATCGCAATACAATACATAAACGATAGACAAAGCATTAAAGCTTCAGAATACTACATCCGGGTACGAAAAGACAAGTTTTCGAAAACGAAAAACTCCCCCCTAAAGGAAATAGCCCACGGCCCTCAAGGAAAAAGGGCTTCGGCTCTTTTTCTTCGATCAAATCAATTCACAAGGTAGTTTTAGGGTAAAACTAAGGCAAAGAAACTGTCAGAACAATTTTCGGACAATCGGGTCGAAATACGGCTATCCAAGGGCATTTTGGTCCAAAATAAAAGCTCAAAACCTCAAAGTTATCAGTTCTGAAAACAAATTTGACAGCAATGATCCTAACGACATCCGTGACAGCAAATCCTAAAGGCACGAAGTCAAATTATGACTTTCGACAATAAAGTTTCGAAATGTGAGACAAAAAGGTTTTGAAACAGTTTTTCAGATCCTGGACAGCTCGATCACAATCGGCGATTACTGACAGAGGTTTTAGACTCATGGGAACGTAAGGAACATAACCCAAGCAAGTAATCAGATAAATCGGACAGTTTTACAAAAAGCTCAAAACTGTGAGCACATAAACGACTTCAGAAACGCAACAAAAACAGTAATCAGTGGTAGGAATCAAGCTAGTTACCTCGATACCTTGAAGTAGAGACGAACTGCGCGAAGATTGGTCGAGTTTTCGCGAAAATCTTTTCTCCTCCCCTCCCCTTCAAACTCGCGGCTCCAATGGTGCAAATGGGGAGATATTTTGCTTTTTCGCCTATTTATAGGCGGGTGAAATCGCGGGAAAATGAAAATTTCGCGATTCCGATTTTTGCAGCACATTCACCGAGAAATTCTAAGAGAGATTCTGGCGTCAGAATTCCAGAACTCAAAACAAATATCTATGATTTGGGAAAAACGATATCTAAAATCCCAAAGGCGGTGTAAGTTAATCTGTCCCGAAAAACTACTTTTTGCTGTGATGCTCAAACGACAAAACTTTGTACTGGAGAAAGATTGGAAATATCGAAACAAATCTGGCAGCGCGGACGGAATCTTCGTTAGAAGTCTCGAATAGAAAAAGTCTTCATCCCTCGCTCGGATCTAGGGTTTCGAAGCAAAGAAATTAGCGTCGGCGGACATCCGAAAAGTGAAACCTATCGTGCGTACAGTCCAGAGTTCCGAAATGAAACGCTGGTCGAAGGAAAAATAAAGAGAATCTTTAAATTTTCCAAGGATTCGAAATCTCACTTAATACGTTGCTCTGAAAGCGAAATAGCCGATTCTGGACACGCTCGCCATAAAGCAGGTGTGCAGACCACTCGTACTAACTTCGAAAGCAACTACTCAACATTCCTCAAGGAATTCCTGAACTTTCTTCTTCATTAATCTTTCTCAAGTATCAAACTCCTGTCACGCTTACACTGATTCTACGCGTGAGTCGGAAATTAACTTGTCCGACAAATCCAGGTCTTACAATACTCCCCTCCAAAAAGAAAGTTTCGTCCTCGAAACTCAGAGTTCTACAAAATGGTCCGGGATACAGTTCTTTGATCTTGTCTTCCAATTCCCATGTAGTATTGCCCGGGTCATTGTTCCTCATACCCTTTACTTAAGCAATCTGTTTTCCCCTTAATTGTTTCACTCTTCTATCCCCACTGCTAACGGTCGGCGTCTCCAAAGACAACCCATCATTCAACTTCATGTCGTCTGGCTCGATCACTTGCGTCGGATCTCTGCTTGAAATGATACCGGTTGGCATTCCGTGCAGTCGCACAATCTTAGCCACTTACTTCTTTACTTTCGGTCGTCCGAAATTCTTCTTAAATTCGGTGCCTCTCTGTCATTTCAAAGTAAATACTCAACTTGTCCTCGTGATCTTCATCTACAATCCAAAACTCCACTTGTCCATTCGATAACTTCTAGACGATTCATCCCCTTGGAAACTGCTAGTCCGTTAAAACACCTCCAACTTCGTAACTATCTTTACAAACACCAAGAAATCAAACTTCTATTTAGTCACTATCCGAATTTAGAACTCTACTTATGTCCTTATTTCTTGTCCTTCACTAATCTTATCCCCTTCAACATCAATTTATCAACAACTTATAAGATAATCCTCCTCTTAATATCTAACAATCCATTATTATCGTCTTCTTCCTCAAAACTTCCCTCACTCAAACCTATTTACACTTACTGAAATCCCCAACACTTCGCACAAATCGAGACTTATCCTCTAGAAGATTAAATCATAACTATACCTCAAGGGACTTAACTAGCCATTTTATCATCCGATCCTTCAACATTCTGAGATTTAACTGTTATCGCAACCGTTAACACCACTAAACCTCTTATGTGTACCTGAATCTCAGCTCACTAGGTCAACCTTAGCCCTAGGATTCTCATTCAACTTAGTAAAATTCACTTGTTACCCGTAATGTGCATCACCAAAATCCATAACAAAGTTTCATTCACTCTTAGGCTCTAAGAAACTTGTCCAAACATAACAACTTCAAGTATTCATCTTAATACTAACACTTTCCTTTTTGTCACTCAATCACCATCTCGTCAATCAACTTCTTAATCTCTCAATCAAATTCTGACAAACTTCGAGTCCTACACACCTTAGACAGACATTCATAGATTTAAAACCTAAACCTTCACCAAGTTTGGTTCTCTAAAGACCTTTAATCCTTCAATACTTCTTAAATGAATATCCGTTTCTTAAAAACTATAACTCCTTCACTTACCCAAACGACCTGACCAGTGTCGTCATGCTTCCACATTCACAACTTACTATGCTCACATCATTCAAATCTTATCACATGGTCATTATGTCCGCAACCTCATAATCAACATCAATCGATCACCAACTTATAACCAACCTTAACACTCTACACAACCCAGAATTACTTCACTTCAAGATCACTCTTATATTATACCTCAATGGATTTAACCCGAAACTCATCTTCCGATCTCCAATCTTCTAAGATTCAACTCCTATTGTCACACCTACAACCATAAGATCTCCTACTCGTACGCGATTCTCGGCTCTCAAGATTCAACCTTAACCCTAAGATTTCAATCCAAGTTAGTAAATCTCACTTAGTAATCTTAGCATATTTCTTTGGAATCCATATCAACAACCTCAAGTATTCAACTTATGCTAAAACTTTCTTCTTCCAACTTAATCATTAATTCAACACTTTTCAAGCGGAAATTCATCTCTTAAGACTATAATGTCTCCACATATTAATCCAATGCTTAGCAAAACTTATTCCTCGAGCTCGACTATAACAATCTAGTTCAGAGTTAATTCTTCTCACCCTTGCTACCATCAAGCTATCATCTAAAACCTGATTACATCCAACTTATTTAGTCTCTAACAATTCCACTCAGTAATCACATAACCTATGACTTCATAACTTCCGAGAAACTACTTAATACTTTTCCAGCATTAAATCTCTTGACTTAGTCTACCTCTACTTGGAGTAATCACACGAACTAACCAATTAATGTCTATACGACACTCATCGACTTCCAAAGATTTAAATCTTAATCTTTCACAATCAAGGGCTTAACACGAACTTTCCTCCCAAATCCGACTAATCCTCAATCAATTCAAATTCATCTTACACATCCTTCTATCAAAGTCCATAACCAGCTGTGATTCCGATTATCACCCCCTCAATATTAGGTTGTCAGGCCTAATACATCGAAGGTGGAAATTTAGAAAAACCCACTGGAACAGTCAATGAGTTCCTATCCTCCAGTAGTCACAAATATCCTGATACTAAATCCTTTAATGATCCCGCTACGGAACTACACACCCTCAACATAACACGTATACTACCCATACAGAATCTCCCTAAGATTCGTTCTTCAGCTACTAGCTTCCTCATAATCACATCGGTGGAAGACTACTTTCTAGACTTAGTGTGCTATTCCCAACCTCGTGTAACTTTTATAGTTAAAACACGAGCAACTTCGAATAAGGTCCTACTAGGGATAATAATCATAAGATCATAGTCTAAGTAGTAAATACAAGTTAGGCGCGTCACACTCGCTTCGAAAATAAAAGAGTAAGTTATTCTAGAATAAGAGAACAGTTAAAATATTACCATCGTTCCCACGTTCTTCCTCGTTCAACTCCTCAGCTCTTGCCCCCTCCTTGGTATGAATCCTTTCCTCCGTAGCAAGTCGTTTTCCTTTCCCAACATTCCCTGATGATTCGCCCTTGGGTGCCTTACAACCTCTGGATAAATGTCCCGGTTGGTTGCAATTGAAGCATAGACTTTCCTTGATCTTGCACCTACTGGCATAATGCCCGCTTTCCCCACAGTTGAAGCATAGGGATCCCCCGTCTGGACACTTGTTACTATAGTGCCCCACTTTCCTGCACCTGTAACACGTCACTGTTTTTCCCGAAATCTTGTTTCCTCTCCCTCCGGTAGCATCATTCCCCTTCATCTTACTTTCAGACGTTCCCCCCTGAAGTGTCTTGCAGTTCACAGCTAGATGCCCCTCTCGGTTACACTTGAAGCATCTCCGTCCAATCACTAAGCACTTGTTAGCAAAATGCCCAAACTTTCCGCAACGAAAACATGTCACACCTTTGTCACCAACTGGCTTCCCTCCAGTATCAGCAGTCGTTGATTTGTACGCTCTTGAGATAAGATTTCTTTCCTCGGAACGCTGATATGGTCCCCACTGATGGTAATTCTCCCTTTCGTTATAGCCTTGGGAACCTGACCTCATTGGTCCCCCAGCTCCGGTTCGATTCATTCCTCTTTGTTGATACCTTGCTGTCGCCATCAGTCGTTGATGATGCTCACGTGCAGCCTCTTCAGCG
The DNA here is from genome assembly GCF_012489685.1 of Lotus japonicus. Classification (NCBI taxonomy): domain Eukaryota; kingdom Viridiplantae; phylum Streptophyta; class Magnoliopsida; order Fabales; family Fabaceae; genus Lotus; species Lotus japonicus. The sequence continues at coordinate 49,877,853 of NC_080043.1, read as the reverse complement.
CGCATATAAGCGTCTTCCGCAGCCTGGTTCATCATTGCCTCGATCAGTGTAGCTATTGCCTCCGCCATCCTGTTAAGGTCCACCATCCTATGTCTCATCAAACGTCCGATTAGTACTAACCATACGGTAGCACTAGACAAACCACTCAATCCGATTAAGTAGTAACGCAAACAATTAGAGCGAAAATCGCTCTGCAGAAAATCAATTTTCACTCATTGCAGAGTCACACAACCTAGCACAGAAGACCTATTCCCCAAAGACTCCCAAAAGACTCGACTAGGCTCTGATACCACAATGTAACACCCCGATTTCCAGGTGTCACTTTAGTAACCAAAAATAAACTTTACGCAGGAAAACAGGTAATTTTTTTTCGATTGATCCCTTTTAATCAAAGCAATATAAAATAACAACATAACCCAACCACTAACTAATCAATGTACATCAAATATAGACATGTACAGCCTCAGCTGCACTTCCACGTCACGCGAACTCGCACTGACTCCAAAATAGTGTGCCCGTAGGCAAATATATACAGAACCAGAAGTGTGAGTGAGAAAATTATAATTACAAACCGCTAGGAGAAAGTCGGCCTCTAAATGGCCTAAGCAAAGACCCCTATGGTCCAACTGACTCACTGTGATCCCTCAGTAAGAGAACCACACCAAAAGTCATGCGTCGGGAACCTACCCTGTCCCAAAATATGAATGACGAATCAGAGCTATTACAGTAACAACCAACTCAAAAGACTCTAACCACCCATAACCCACACTACTATCATCGACCCTCCCTCGATCAGGCATGAAGAATGGGTCCTCGTCGAAAGCTTCAGTAATAGTCATTTCGCTCTAGGTCTTTCCCGCACAACGAATCATCACGAACCGGCTGACGGACGCCTGGCAGCAGGCCGACCGCCCAAACACAAACATACAAACAAAGCCAAGGTGCTAGGGTCAACTTACAGAATACAATAGATATACAACCATCATGCGATAAAGGGGTATATATATTTATATGTTGTATATATACATAAAAGTTATGTATTGCCTACCCTAAGGTATATACATAGCATGTTATCGAATCTCTTACACAATTCAATCGTCAAAGCACATAACGATGTTTATCAACATCAAATCATAATAAGATGCATTGTGTCAATGCAGAATATGCTGACCCAAACCCGAATAACGTCACTCTGCTTGGCGACGGAACAAATCAACAACGTCACTCTGCTTGGCGACGGAACAAATCAACGACGTCACTCTGCTTGGCGACGGGACAAACCAACGGTATTGCCACTTATAGGCTGGGCACCTCAAGACGGTCGTAACACTGGCCTCGTGTTTAACCATTTCTGCTCGGGCGTCACTTATCACCTTTGGCTATAGTCAAGACGGTACAAACTCTACATGGTTTGACCATTTCTGCTTGCTATGCCGAACATCAACAGGCACGATACAACTCTACATGGATGATCGTTACCTCCTGTTGTGCCAGATATGGTCAGGACCGATTCAACTCTACACGGCTGATCGTTGCTTCCTGCTATACCGAAGTACTCCACTTGGCACTTCATTGCGTATATGCACGTGTGCAATATGATTATCAAAACCACGACTCGTCCTCACCACATAAGTGTTTAGCTCAAACCCAAACTCAAAACAACCCAAGAGTTAGTGTCGGTCAATACAACACAACTCGGAGTTAGTGTCGGTCAATACAACACAACTCCCACAACAAAACCCAAAATCAAAACCCAGAGTCTGTGCCGGTCAATACAGCACGACTCGAACAACACTCCCAAGAGTACTAGAGTACTCGGTGACTTTCAATCATCACCATAGCTCACCTTAGTGGCTTTCCCCAATTCCAATAACTCTCCAAACCCACAACAAAGTTGACTTTTCCCCGTCTTTCGCAATTATTTTCCCCTTTAGTTCTCCTATGATTATTCGTTTAGTAAAATCGTTTCGAATTGGATTAGTCAGGTTATGAGTTTATTTCTCAAAGTCCAAGTCTCCCAAAGTCTCTAGTTTTTGAAATTCTATTCATTCTAGGTTTTCCGAAAACCAACCACCCAAAAGAAGTTTCCCGGGGAAAGTCTAAGAATACGAACAAATACCAATGAATGGCTAAGTCTCAAACCCCACGTTTGGACTTGCCCAGGGTTGTTCATCCAACCCGAAATATCAAAGATCACCAGATCAATGAATCTCCACTCCGAAGTCGCGTCAACACGCACAAATCCAACAATAACACAATATCATAAGTTATGGGAAAACATCATAACAACAACTCATCATCATAATCAATATCAGATAAAGCATAAGTCGAATTTATCGACGCCTATCATGCAGTCATAACTAATATAGTAAGTTGCCCTAACCTCGAGCTGCTCCAGCCTCGCAATCAAGGGTTCCTTCACTCAAGTGCTTTGAAGCTCCTAAAGTTCCTTCAACTGAACCTCGGAGAAAAACAAAGCAGAATCCAAACAAAATCGATTAGTTCGATCGCAATACAATACATAAACGATAGACAAAGCATTAAAGCTTCAGAATACTACATCCGGGTACGAAAAGACAAGTTTTCGAAAACGAAAAACTCCCCCCTAAAGGAAATAGCCCACGGCCCTCAAGGAAAAAGGGCTTCGGCTCTTTTTCTTCGATCAAATCAATTCACAAGGTAGTTTTAGGGTAAAACTAAGGCAAAGAAACTGTCAGAACAATTTTCGGACAATCGGGTCGAAATACGGCTATCCAATGGCATTTTGGTCCAAAATAAAAGCTCAAAACCTCAAAGTTATCAGTTCTGAAAACAAATTTGACAGCAATGATCCTAACGACATCCGTGACAGCAAATCCTAAAGGCACGAAGTCAAATTATGACTTTCGACAATAAAGTTTCGAAATGTGAGACAAAAAGGTTTTGAAACAGTTTTTCAGATCCTGGACAGCTCGATCACAATCGGCGATTACTGACAGAGGTTTTAGACTCATGGGAACGTAAGGAACATAACCCAAGCAAGTAATCAGATAAATCGGACAGTTTTACAAAAAGCTCAAAACTGTGAGCACATAAACGACTTCAGAAACGCAACAAAAACAGTAATCAGTGGTAGGAATCAAGCTAGTTACCTCGATACCTTGAAGTAGAGACGAACTGCGCGAAGATTGGTCGAGTTTTCGCGAAAATCTTTTCTCCTCCCCTCCCCTTCAAACTCGCGGCTCCAATGGTGCAAATGGGGAGATATTTTGCTTTTTCGCCTATTTATAGGCGGGTGAAATCGCGGGAAAATGAAAATTTCGCGATTCCGATTTTTGCAGCACATTCACCGAGAAATTCTAAGAGAGATTCTGGCGTCAGAATTCCAGAACTCAAAACAAATATCTATGATTTGGGAAAAACGATATCTAAAATCCCAAAGGCGGTGTAAGTTAATCTGTCCCGAAAAACTACTTTTTGCTGTGATGCTCAAACGACAAAACTTTGTACTGGAGAAAGATTGGAAATGTCGAAACAAATCTAGTAGCGCGGACGGAATCTTCGTTAGAAGTCCCGAATAGAAAAAGTCTTCATCCCTCGCTCGGATCTAGGGTTTCGAAGCAAAGAAATTAGCGTCGGCGGACATCCGAAAAGTGAAACCTATCGTGCGTACAGTCCAGAGTTCCGAAATGAAACGCTGGTCGAAGGAAAAATAAAGAGAATTTTTAAATTTTCCACGGATTCGAAATCTCACTTAATACGTTGCTCTTAAAGCGAAATAGCCGATTCTGGACACGCTCGCCATAAAGCAGGTGTGCAGACGACTCGTACTAACTTCGAAAGCAACTACTCAACATTCCTCAAGGAATTCCTGAACTTTCTTCTTCATTAATCTTTCTCAAATATCAAACTCCTGTCACGCTTACACTGATTCTACGCGTGAGTCGGAAATTAACTTGTCCGGCAAATCCAGGTCTTACACTCATCGAGCGAAAGAGTATAAGCATACTCAAAAACTTTTGAGCTTCCCCAAAACTTCGATTCGGCGACACTTCTCATTTTCCAAAACTAATATCCAAATCCTAGAAGTTCATTTGAGATCATTAACATTTAATTAAAAGAGTTTGAATGGTCTTTAAAGCATTATGGAATTTCTCATGAATATATTTTCTTTCCAAAACTATAAGTTCAAAAGATCCCGATATCCCCAAAATCCCATGAGAAGGTCTTGAAAACACAAAAGAAGACAAGAGTCTGAACCTCAGTTCGTCTTGTCGAGATAAACCCTTAAGAATTTGCCACCAACGGGCATAACTAACCGTTATTCCTCACATTTTGGTAGTCCACGAAGAAACGATATAAATTGCACCATATGGCCAGCATATTCCAATAATAATAGCATGTTCCAAAATAATGCGCGCAAGTATTCACATAGCCTAAGATTAACCATTTAGCACATAGCAAGTACGGCATGTGAATCAAGTAATTGCGGTAAAACATAACCCTGTCCTATCCACTAGGAAGCAATAAGACGGAAACCAGTAAACGGCCGAAGCGTCTCAGAAAACGGAGACACACGTCTCATATTAGTTTCACACGGCCGAATCCTCAAAACATTTTCTCCAGTCAAAGCGATAAAGAAACATAAATAAGCAAGTCGAAGTTATCGACGCCTAAAGCATTAGCTAGCAGTGTAAGTTGCCCTTACCTCTAGTTCTTTCAGAATCACAGTGTAAGTCACACTCCCAAGCTTGCTCAGTCAAGTTTAAGGTTTCCATAAACAAACCTTAGAGCAAACAAAGCAAAATCAATCAAAATAAGTCGATACACTCGAAACAATACTAACTAACGTTAGACAAAGCTCAAGGAGCTTTAGAGTACCACATTTAGGCACGAATGGAAAGGCTTTTCCCGAATGGATGAGTTTTGACTCGATTCAAGTTTTGTACAAAAACACTTTATTCGCTAAAACGTGCATAACTCGAGCTACAGAACTCGGAATGACACGAAACCAGAGCCAAAATTTCGACAACGGAGAGAGCTACGCTATAGCTCAGGCCATACAGACCCAAAAATTATTTTTGGGCACGGTACCATGGCATATAAGTTTCGGCCATTATCAAAATAGGGTTTCCCGAACTTTTTCTTCGATCTAATTTAATTCCTAGGTATTCTTAGGCGATATCTAGGCCAGGGAAACTCTCAGAAAAATTATCGGGTCGAAAACTGTCGCATGGGTATTTTGATCAATATTTTTAACTCAGAATTTCAAAATTGGAATTTCGAAAAACAAATTGGATGGGGACGTTACCAACGACGTTTATGACAACTAATCCTACTAGTGCTAAGCTAAGTCGAGAGTTTTAAACCGAAAGAACGAAACTTTGCCTCAAAATCGGTTTTTCAAGCAGAATTGGAATTCGGCGGCAATTCGGCGAGATTCAGCAGAAAACAACCGGATATTCATGCTCTTGGGCATGTAGGCAATAAGTTTAGACACTGAAATCAAGTTATTTGAATAGTTTTACAGAAAGCTCAAAACTTTGAGCACAGAAAGACATAGAGAAAAGCGACAGAATTAACGATTAGAAGTAAGGAATAGCATCTATACCTCGAAGTCTTCGATTAGCAACGAACGGTGCAGCGATCGACCAATAAATGGCGAAAATCTTTTTCTCCTCCTCCTCCTTGGGTGCTCGCGGGTTCAAGGGATGAAAATGGTGAGTTTTTGAAAAATTTTTCATTTTCTCGCTATTTATAGGTTTTGGAAAATTTGGAAAAATGAAAATTTCGCGATTCCGATTTTTCCTGCGCATTCCTCCGTGAATTCTAAGATAGGTTATGGCGACAGAATTCCAGAACTCAAAACAGGTTTCTTGGAATTAAATCAAACGATCCTAAGTCGGTGTAAATCGATTTTACCCGAAAAACTACTTTTTACAGTTGATGTCGGATGAGAAAACTTCGTTCTGAAGAAAGATTAGAAACATCGAGAGAAATAGGTGTACGCGTGTGGAATCTTCGTTTGAAGCTCTGAATAAAAAAAGTCTTCATCGTCGGTTGATTTTAGGTTTCTTGAACTATCAGTGATTTAGTTTCGGCAAACTTCCGAGTATTGGAATTTGACCTCCGTACATTCCAGGGTTTCGTATCGAAACGCTTGTCATGGAAAGGAATAAGAGAAATTCTTATATTCCTCTTGAAGATTTTTGGAATTTATTCCTATAGTGTTCCAAGGGTTAAATTAATCGTTTCCTAAAGTTCTTGTCCTAGGCGTAAACGAATAATACTTGCGTCATAAATTTCGTCGATTCGAATCTTATCCTTAACCTTCTCGTGAAATGTCTTCTCTAACCATTTATTCCATTTAATAAACGTTTATCCAGTTTTCTTAATTCACGTCACATCGAATTTATTCGTGAATAAGAGATTTCACTAATTTATTCTAAGCTTAAAAACTTGGGTCTCACACAACCTCCAAGAAGTTCCAAAATTAGGGAAGCAGAGATGGGCTTGGCAGCTCAAAATTAGGGTTTCAAGTAGCTGTGAAGGAGCATGGCGGCGGCTCAGTGTGCCTGTGAGTAGATTGCATTTTTCAACCTTCAAGCTGTTCGAAAATTAGGGAAGAACTCAAAATTATCAAAAGCATAAATTCTGAAAAATGATAAAGAGATAAGAATTAACGTTTCAAACCACAAAGAGTCATACGTTGTCCTCCATAATCGAAATCGGGGATTTGAGGTATTAGAGGACGAAGCGGAGAGAGGACGACGGTGAGGAATTAAGCTATCAGTAGCCTGATTGATAGTTCTCTAGAAAAGAAAATATTCAAATTTCTACCCTGTGATGATTAAAGTAGGACTGAAACAAAGAGACAGCCGATTTTGAAAGTGTACAAAGGATGATTAAAGTAGTACGAAAAACACCCATGGAATCTGTATCCAGCTGCAAAACCCAAATTTCACAAAATCAAAGTCCAGGCAATGGAATCTAAAATTTAGTAAAATGAAAAATATGAATCAATTAAGCCCTAAATACCTGAGATGTCTTGCACCGTGGAGAGGACTGAGATGGATGGTTATGGAGGAGATGAGAGCGAGGGAGGGGATGGTGATCTCAATGTGGCTATGAGAAGAAAATCCAAGTTGCATGAGCGATTCAATAAATCGTAGGCAATCCGAGTTCACAGATGTAATTGTTTGTACTTTTCCTTTTGAGACCAATGAATCTAGATAACGTTGAAGAAGCTTGTCGAAGTTGTATGAGGAAGACTTGTATGGAGAGGAGGAGGAAGAAGAAGAAGAAGAAGAAGAAGAAGAAGAAGAAGAAGAAGAAGAAGAAGAAGAAGAAGAAGAAGAAGAAGAAGAAGAAGAAGAAGAAGAAAGAAGAAGAAAAAGTGAAGAACCGTGAAATGAGAGCAGAGGAACAGATTGATGTCGAGAGATTTTTGAATTCAGCATCTTGAATCCTGTCTGGAGAGAAATTCAGTGATGAAATTCTGGAAATCAGTGACGAAATTCTAGAAGGGATGAATCGCAGGGTTGAAATGGCAGAGGAGGTTATGCTGATGAGAGGGGTCAAAACGCGTTTTGATAATTATGCTATTAAAGAGATTAAAGAAAGATGTGTGAAGGATAAGGAGAATGGTGTAGGATAAGAAGAATGCAGGATTGAGTGCCATGTAGGATTTTTTCATATATTAACCAATTAGGAGGTGCCATGTATGCGATGACTGGACTGAGATCTTTTCCTAAATGTATATACTATGGATTACCATTCAAGAATTACGGTAGAGACTTGAGGTATATATTTTGAATGAAAAGTTTGTTCAAACACTAATTTTTCTTTTTCTTTCTATAATTACTGTGAATTTGACATGGAGCTATGTATGAAAATGGATGGCATATCCTTTTCTGAAGGAGTAAGGTTAGGCATAACCTTCTAACTGCAACAATCAAGCATTTTACTTTGAGGCTAACCTTTTAGCCACTGTTTATGCCCTTTATCAACTTTTAGAAGAATCCGTCAAAGTAATGTTTAAGGTAAAATCAAACCACTAAATCATATATTTGATCCTAATATAATATATAGATGATTTAAACTTATTGATTATTTTTATTGTCTCAGTACTTAGGAGCAAAGCTCCAACTATGGAAGTGAGGCTCAAGAATTTGACAATTGAAGTTGATTCCTATGTTGTCAGCATAGCTTTGCCAAACCTACCAAGCTCTGCATTGAACATCGTAGATATACTTCTTGGTGTCTGTGGGATTAGTACTGCTACGAGAACAAAGCTCATAATTCCAAGTACGTCTCTCTCTTGCTCTTTCATTTTTTTCAGTAATCTTTACACACTAGATTCAGCTAATTACTGATGCTCCTTCTCTCTTGAGTTCATTTGCTAGCTGAGATAAGAAGGAAATGCTCAAAAAGCCTCCAAGAAAGAACCCAAGATTGCTCCAGATGAAGAGTTTGAATCTAATCTTCCTCTACAAGTTGTTTATCCTCAAAGTTTGCATTATGCTGAACAATGATTCCCTGCAAGGGATGAACAATGAAAATGCCACCCTTACTGATGTTGAAAATTTTGAATTGTTTTACCTGATAGGGATGCAAACAGAGGGTGCTTTGTACACAGGGTTAGAGCTTATAGATGAAGAGAAACCCCAAGCGCAAGACCCAAAATCTGAAAATGTTGCTAACCTCCACAAGTCCAATATGAGTTCCCTCTAAAAGCTAAAAGCTCAAGGAAAGCAATAACCTCAATTAGAGGCCCGTGCTGCCAGAGAACCATATGACAATCCTTTTGAAGTTATTTCGAGTACATCCCTAGCAGTATCAATGAACAGGCAGCGGAAATCTAAAATATGTACTGACAGTGCCATTTTGAATGACAGCGCCATTTTGAATGAGCCCTGCAGCCTGGTCAACATGAAAATGAAGGTCGCGCTATTGTTCTTTATGACAACAAATTTTCTGAGTTACAAAAGAAGATAAAGTTGCATGTTGCCTTGGAAATATAGAACTCAAGCGTTGACTTGGACATGCCGAATTCTGATGGCGTTTCAATTGACAATGGAAACCAGTTAGATCTTCATATGGGCAAGTTGCATTCCTTGGTGGATCTCCATTATGATAATACAATTTCAACTTAGACCACTCCATGAGTGAGGAATTAATGTATTGAAACTTTTTCTTATGTGAGTCTTATTATTTTGGTTTCACTCAGGACAAAAATGCTATTTGACATTTATGCAGTTAAAAATTTGAGGTAGATTTGATCTTGATGCTTTCCACCTTACTCTGCTTCCCTTTCTATTTTTCCACCCTTTGATCTTGATTTTTTTATCCTATATATAAATTATGTTGTTCAATTCACGGGTGGTTAAATGGTCCTAAAGTTAGAACATTAAGAAGATTTATATTCAAAGTGAATTGAATGCAAAGCCCTTGGTAATTGTGAGAAATGAAATCTACATTCAAGGTAGTTTGTTACTGCACACCTTTATTTCCTTTCTATAAATGAAAGAAAGATAAGACATTATACTTTTGATTATTTTAGTTGCATTTCCCATTTATATTTATCCAATGTTTGATGTCACTACATAAATGTCTAAATGATTCAAGACAGTCTTACTAGCTATATTAGTAAAATAGATGAAAGAAAGAGAAGACATCATATGCCTAAATATCTTAGTTGTTTCTCTCATTTATATAATTTGGAAACATAGACTTTTAATGTCTCAATCATTCTCATCAGTCTTTTACTTTTGCAGGCATCATCAACAGGGTAGATGGCAAGGAAGAGTTGTCGTGTTGCTGGGAACAAATGCCTTTAATTAGCTGCTAAGAAGGAAAGTGTGGTGCAGGGACACATTACTGTGAATGATGCTAAAATTATTAGAGTCTAGGTAAATTGGACAATTCCAAGTCATTATACTGTTATTGGTTGGTGCCGTAGGTGTTGATAATTGGTTTGCTGGAGCAGCTGATAGGGTGAGCAAAGATGTTGCATGCTTATGTATGGATTTTGCGACCTTAGGAAACTTATTATTCGTTCTAATGTATTGTAGGGCATAAAGGAATTTCATGGCTTCTTATGCGAGGAAATTTTCAAATTAAATTTTCTTTTATAGGAAATCGTAATGACATTAAAGTCTCAATCAAAGAATATCAACTTAACTACTTCACCATCATATTTGTTAGAGATTCAATTGGGAAACACTTATATAAATGAGAATCTTCATTGTATTATAGAATCTGAGAGGAGAGGAAGTAAGAAGAACAAACTCTATAAGGAAAAATAATAAATCTAGACAATCATGAGTTTAAGAAATTCTAAAAGTGAAACTAAAAACATCAGCATATAACTTCATTAATTAAAAGTAGGAAAAGAAATTCATCAATCAACACAAACAATATAATATACTTTTATTTGTGTACAAATTACAGGGTCAAAATTTTCAACGGGGAGCACCTTTTCTATGAAATTACTTTCATGACAAAACTAACATAAAAAAATATTCATATAGTTTAAGCCATTTTTCATAATTTTTCAAAACATTTAAGAGTAAATATAGATAAAGTATGAATTTAGTAAACATTAAAAACTCTAATGGCAAGACAAATTTTACATGAAAATACTTTCATATAATAAATAATAGAAAAATAAGTTTTAGTCAAATTTCTCTAATTTACAACATAATTTCTTATTTAAAATGTACTACATATATAGTCTGCTTTCGCTTTGTAACATTTTCCATGAATATACTTTAATGTTAAAACTAATAGATAAATAAATATTCATATAATTTTAATATTTTTTCCATAATTTGTTTAATACTTTTGAAAGAAAAAAACAAATAAAAGCATAAAAATGTGATAGTAAAATTATATCGTTTGAGGACTAGAATAGATTATACATATATATATATATAACTGGTAAATTATAACTGTTTAAATTACATGGTAAAAAACTCTCACGAAGTAAAATATTTTACACGAAAATAATTTACTGTTAGAAATTATTTATAACTAAATATTGGCTTCTACTTTTTATATGGCTATGGTGGAACCGGAAAGACTTTTGTTTGGAACATTTTTTCTATTGTGCTTAATGTTGCTTCCAATGGCATAGCATCATTACTCTTGCTTAGAGCATAACAACTCATTCTAAATTTTGCGTTGCATTAGATGCTATACTATAGAGACCTCAACATAAGAGCAGGGAAGTCTACGAGCAAAGCTTCTACTTGAAACAAGCCTTATTATATGGGATGGAGCCCCTATGTTGAAAAAGTATTGTTATGAAGACAACATACCTAAACCTTTTGGAGGAAAAGTAATAATACTTGGAGGTGATTTTAGACAAATACCTGTAATAACTAGAGGAAGCAGACAGGAAATCTTGGAAGCTACTGTAAACTCTTCCTCATTGTGGAAGCATTGCAAAGTTATAAAATTGTCTAAGAAAATGCGGCTAACCGCAGCTGAGACAACGGATGAAGCAAAAGAAATCAAAGAGTTTGCAGATTCGATTCTTAAAATTGGAAATGACAATCATCCTGATTCTGGAGCAGGAGAGTATGCTGTTCAAATCTCGTCAAATTTGTTCTTCCCAATTATTCTTGACCCATTAATAAAAATGATTAAATATACTTATCCTGACCTTCCTCACAAACTGAAAGACCTGCAATTCTTCAAAATAGAGCAATATTGACCCCTACACTAGAGGCTGTTGAAATGATAAACACTTACATGCTTGTCATGGTAGCTGCACTAGAACATGAATATTTGAACTCCGAATCTATCTTGCGATCTGATGAGGATTCTGAAATCCAAGGTGAGTGGTTTACCACAAAAAGTTTAGGAATGCCTAACCACAAACTATTATTGAAAGTTGGTACTCCAATCATGCTTTTGATAAATATAGGCCAAGCAACAGGTTTATGCAATGGATGAACTTAGTGAACATGTTATTGATGCAACTGTTATCACGAGAACAAATGCTAATGACAAAGTCCACATTTTATGAATGGACTTGGTTCCTTCTGATTTCAAATTTCCAATTAAATTCAAAGAAGACAGTTTCCAATTGTAGTATGTTTTGTTATGACATAAACAAAAGCCACGGACAAACACTATCTTAGGCTGGTCTCTTCCTTCCGAGGCCCGTCTTCACCCATGGTCAGTTATATGTAGCTCTCTCTAGAATACACTCAAGAAGGGTCTTAAACTTTGTATACTTGATGAGGCGGGCAAACAACAGACCTGTACTGTAAATGTAGTGTGTAAGGAAGTGTTTGAAAATGTTTGATGTATACAACACAATTTCATTTATTTATTTCATTTTTCTCTTTATATAACATTACAGGGTTGACTTATACACGATTAACATATTTATAATTAAAAAATTACAACATAAAATTCCATGCAGCGCACGAGTTATCACACTAGTAATATATAAAGCTCATCCACCAAAGTGGGCCACATTGTTACTTAATATCCACATGTTTTCATTCTATTGGTTGTTGCTATTGAATTTCCAAATGGCTTATTCTGATCGTCCACATTGATTAATTTTTACTGGTCCAAATTAATGAGTCAATAAATCAATAATAAATAAATAAATCAATAAATTAATAATTTATTAAATCATTCATCATTGAATTATGAGATTCAAAATTAGAATCCTTTTTAATGAGGAATATGCCAACCTGAATTTGGAAATATACCAAGTTCTTAGCCTATTTTCCTTTTTTACACCCTTTATGATTTCATTCTTTCAATTAATCGGTATTAAATTATTTTTATTAATTACAAATTTTAATCATTCAATCAACAAAGTTTGAAATTCCAAATTTGAATCATTTCTCAGCCGAAGATTCACAAGGATTTTGATTTTTAATTGCATCTGATTCCGGATTGAATCTCAGCCGTTGATTCACAAGGATTTTGACTCTTTCATTCCATTCCATCTGAAACACTTATATTTTAAGTTTTTTCTTCTATTCGTTTTATTCTTTCTCTGCGTCGTTTCTATTCATGAAAAGGATGTTGTTTTGCCAGACTCGAAAAAGAGGCTGAGGCGTCTTCCTTGCGTGTTCTCCAATTCTTTCGTTCCTTTTCTTCTTCCTTGCGCCGTTTCTCTCTAGGGTTTTCAAAATTGACAGATTTGAGAGAGATGCTTACAAAGAGGCTTACAATGACCATGTTATTCCTGATTTCGCTGTTTCTACTTTAATTCACTTCTCTACTCTACACTGATTTCGCCTGACACTTATGCTTGAACAAGTTTTGTTTTATTGCTTGGTGTCTGAGAGGTTCTGGGGGCAGGATTGGATCCTCTTTTTATATAGACTGAATTTGATCTCAATCAATTTTCTTCTTGGCAGATTTGCTACTTCACTAATCTGCGGTAAGGATTTCTTCTCGAATTTTCTCTCCACATACTTTTCTGAACTGGGCGAGACCCCAGGGTCCTTCGCCTAGGGGCGCTGGCCTAAGGCATGGAGCGGACCAGGGACTTGGGCCTTCATCCCGGAGGCCCAACTAGCCCATTAGAATGATTTAGAGGCGCTAAGTCCAACTCCCCTAACTATAAATAAGGGAGGGATACCAATTGTAAAGGACTCTTAGCTCATTTGTGAAATAAAAAACTTGAAATTCAGTTACACTCTCTCTCTAAGCGGTTACACTCCCATTCTCTCTAGGAATCTCACATCACGTTCCTCACACCATAGGTTATACCTCATCTCAATGTTCATGAAGGAACATTTGGTTCCGTCTGTGGGGAACGGTAGATTTCGATTCCCGGACTACGTGGATCGCAATTAGATTTAGAGAAGTTCGATTCTCTGTGTGAATTTTCTTCAGTTTTCTGTTTTTCGCTTGAAGTTCTCCGGTTCACTAACCAAGATCGATGGAGACACGTCGTGGACGACGCGACGAAGATCAGGAGCTGCGGCGCAGTTCGCCTCCATGTCATGTGAGAGGCAGGCCGCAACGTGAGCGCCGTGAAGAAACCGATCAGGTAACTCTTCCTCCACCACCACCTCCACCTCCTTCTCCAACGCCTCCGTTACCTTCTCCGCCAACTTCACCGGAGCAGCAGAGATCATCAGCGCACTCACTAGGAACTGCGGGGGAGGAGACTCCGGCACCTTAGGCACCGATCTCCGATCAAGATTGGAGGCGCTTGATCCGTAGTGTTGACGATATATGGCAGAGAAACAATTATTTACAAGAACAACTAGAATATTATCGTTCCGAGCAGCAGGATGAAGGGGAGCGCGAAGCGGAGGCCGTAGCTGAATTTGAGTCGTTCTCAGCGGCAGTGAGGGAGGTTGCTATACCAGATAACATGAAGAATATTGTCCTTGAAACCTATAGCGGGAAAGCTGATCCCAAGGAGCACCTGTTATATTTCAATACAAAGATGGTGATCAGTGTCGTTTCCGACGCTGTGAAGTGCATGATGTTTCCAGCTACGTTCAAAGGCACAGCCATGGCGTGGTTTACCACGCTACCCTGAGTATCCATCACTAATTTCCGTGACTTCTCATCAAAATTCCTTGTCCAGTTTTTCGCCAGTAAAACCAAGCAAGTGAAAATTGAGGATCTCTACAACGTCCGCCAATCCGAGGGCGAGACTCTGAAGCAGTACGTAAAACGATTAAGCGCGGCATCAGTAAAAAGCGAGACAAGAAGGTGAGGACCAGAGAGAAGGCTGCGAAGGAGCCATTGTACCCCAGGAGAGAAAATTTCGAACGCCGCAGACCGTGGCATCAAGCTGACCCTCGCCGACGAGAAGAGTCAGGGAGGAGTCTAAATGCACATTTGACGGAGTTGCTTCGGGAGGTCAAGGCAACCCACGTGGTTGAGGAAGGCGACAAAGAGGCCGACCCGCCCCGAGCGACGTTGGATAAAACGAAGTGGTGCGAGTATCACCGCTCGCCGGGCCACGACACGGGAGATTGCTTTACCCTGAAGAACGAGATTGAGAGGCTCATTCGAGCGGGACGATCGCAGATGAACGACCGTGGCGATCGGTGGAATGGAGAACGACAGCAGGATGACCGCAGGCGAGATGACCGCCGACGTACGCCAACTGCTGACAAAAAGGAAACACTAGCAACAAGGAAGAAGGGGTGGAAGAAACCTTTAATAAAGACCTTGAGCCACCAGTTGGGACAATAAACACAATCGCGGGTGGCTTCGGTGGGGGCGGAGACACAGCGTCGGCAAGGCGAAGGCACGTGAGAGCAGTGACATCGGTGCAACAGTATGAAACTCCATTCGGTTTCCAGCTTCCAGATATTGTGATATCGTCGGCAGATTTCGAAGGGATCAAGACACACAAAGACGATCCCGTGGTTGTAATGATAAGGATTAACAGTTTCAATGTGTGGCAGGTTCTTTTGGACCAAGGAAGCTCCGCTGATATCATCTCCGGCGATGCTTTTGATCAATTAGGATTGACGTACAAAGATTTGATGCCCTATACAGGAACGTTGGTAGGGTTCTCGGGCGAACAAGTCTGGGTACGCAGATATGTAGATCTGGACACAGTCTTTGGTATCGACGATAACGCCAAGCTACTCCGCGTAAGGTATCTTGTGTTGCAGGTTGTGGCATCCTACAACGTCATCATTGGACGGAACACACTCAATCGCCTCTACACAGTAATTTGGATGGCACACCTGACGATGAAATATCCGCTGATGAGTGGAAAAATGGGAAAGATTGTAGTTGATCAAAGAGGGGCGAGAGAATGTTACAACAACTGTCTCAGCCTGTATGGAAAGAAAGGAGCTGGCGATGGACACAGATGTCATGAGGTTGAGGTCGTCCAAGGTAATCAAGGCAGGCAAGGGGGATCGAAGCAGGGGGTTGACAGGAAAATAGCAAGATCAGGGAGCAACCAAGGACAGGTCAGGATAGATGGCAGGACGGGCAGGGATGGACAGTTCACGGACGCTCATGCAGAGGAGCGTTGGGCGAGTGTGATCGCATATTTAGAGACGTATAAATTCAGCTAGGGGTGTTGGCGATTGAGCCCAGGCTCACGGTTAGTCAAGAGAGACGCTTAAACAAATCGAAAAAAAAATACCTGTTTTTCCGCTTTATTTTATTTTGGTTACTAAAGTGACGCCACCGTAATCGGGGTGTTACAAGCAGGAACGAGGACCCAGCAACAAAACCAAAATTAGGACCAAAAATAAAGATGCACTCTTTTTCTCCGCCACGGGAGTTTTTTAATGAAGCATCCCTCCCATGTAAAATTTTTACAAATCAAATACAAAAGGATATTCTCAAGTAATACTCCTAGCTGGACTACAATACGACGGTCGCTCGGTGGGAAAAATTCCCCGAACGTGGCGATCCCAACACGACCTTGATGTCTGGGGACCGCTCCGGGAAAGTCCGACGCGAACCTCTACTACCTAGATAGCAACTCAACTAACATGTCACGTTCGCCCGGTGGGAAAAATTCCCTGAAGGTGCCAATCCCAACAACACCTTGATGTCTAGGGATTGCTCCGGAAAGTCTGGTGTGAATCGCTGACCTCTTGTTGGCGATGTGTGCGGGTAAGCTCCTTGTCCAAGGGCAAGCAGTTTATCCCAAAAGTCTCCCCAAAATATGGGCAAACGAGACTTCCCCGAAATATGGGCGAGAACAAAAACTAGGCATAAGTCTGGGTAAACCTATATGGTCATTGGGTCCTTAGCACCGTAAGCCATTTCCGGGATAAAATCGGCGAGGCCGCACCTGCTCTTACAGGAAATATTGGTGTGAAGGAGAAAGCCTCAGTCCAAGGCTGAGCTAAAGTCCTAGTTTCGCTAGCACACATTCAAAATCGCTACACGAGCACAAAATGCAAAGCCCGAAGGGCACAAGGGCGCAAACGAGGAGAGAAATGGACAAACGAAATCGCAGCAAATTTTCATTAAATAACGTGGGGTGATATTAATTACAAAAAAAGGTAAGAGGAAAATCAATACAAAATATTCACACTACATTAATGTCTTTTGTTTCTCCTGCGTTTTCAGCAGCGGCAAAATATGCAGCATTGAAGCCCGGGGGATCGTCCGGGCCGACCAATCCCTGGGGGGTGACCTTCTTGAAAGCTCTCGTCCCGCTGAGGTCAATCCCCTCATAAAGATATTGAACTTGAGCTTTGGCGAGGAAGAAACCGCGACCACGCTCTTCCACGCCTCAGCAGCAGCCCTGGCCGCCAGCCTTGGCCGGAGAGTTCTGACCTCAGAATCCGCACGGTATTCCGCGTCCGTCGACCCCAACTCACTTTGAAGGAATGCGATCTCTTTGTCTTTGACGAGGCAGGCAGCCCTGCCCGCGGCAATCGCCTCAGCCTTGGCCTTCAATTCTGCTGCAAATCGTCTCACTCGCCCTCTAGCTCCTCCGTTCTCTCTTCATAAGCAGACAAGTCCTCCTCGCGACAGCTCATCTCGATACCCAAATTGTTCAGTTTAGTCATTTGGGCCGCTACCTGGGTCAGTAACTTGTCACGCTCGCCATGCGCTTTGAGTGTGGCGTGGCGGTAAGCCTCAGCCCTCTGGCGGAGCTCTTTAACTTTAGCAGCTGTGGCTGAATCCTGTGACAACCTGGCAAAGAGACACCCTGCACGCAAACGGCACGAGATGGCTTCTCGCACCACACCATCAAGGTCAGGAGTCTCAGTTCCTCTCATGCTGCCAAGAAAATGGTCAGTTAGCATAAAGTCAACAAGGGAGGGCTGCTGATTTGAAACAAAGCGTGTCTGCTCATCGACAATCGGATGGCTAGCGGCGGGGGAAGAATGGCGAAGCGGAAGCGAGGTAGTGGGAGTTTGATCTTAACTGCCGTCACTCATGGTGGGAACGGAGGAGACCCTAGGTAGGCTTGCCTCAGCCTGATGACATGAACGGTCAGGAGAGAAGGTCATTTGGGGAGCACCAGAGGGAACGTCTTCATAAGCATGTTGATCAGCGATGACTTCCTCAGGAAAGGGCGAGGACCCCGCATCGCCCATGGGGTCTGGCTTTTCCCCGCCCACCAGGTCTTGGCGAGGGGCGGATGTTTCGCCAGCCCTGGGTCTCTTGGTTTTCTTCTTCTTCTTTTTTGACTTTTGAGGTGAGGGGGTCGCGACCCTCGATTCTTCATTTGTGCCAGGGGCGACCCTTTTGGATTTTTGGGATTTTCTAGTTGGGGAAGGTTGTAACACCCCGATTTCGGTGGCGTCACTTTAGTAACCAAAGAAATAACTTAAGCGGAAAAACGTGAATTATTTTTTTTTCGATAATGTAAGTAAAGACAGAAAGAGATGAAACTCTAAAACGAAGATAACAGAACTAATATACAATATGATTACAGCCCCCACTGTAAGTTGTAAACCACGTCACGAGTAAACCTCCAGTGACGGAAAGTAAAAGAGAGTAACGCCCGTAGGCAAAAGTACAAACCAAGGTAAAAATATTGTGTCCGCAACACTAAACCTCAAAATCTGAGAACAAGTTGGCCCAGCGGCCTAAGAGAAGACCCCCTAGATCCAACCAGCTCTCTGTGATCTCCATAGGAAACCACACAAAAAGCTACCGGTAGGAAACTACCCTGTCCCCAAAACTGA
The DNA here is from genome assembly GCF_012489685.1 of Lotus japonicus. Classification (NCBI taxonomy): domain Eukaryota; kingdom Viridiplantae; phylum Streptophyta; class Magnoliopsida; order Fabales; family Fabaceae; genus Lotus; species Lotus japonicus. The sequence goes on along the minus strand of NC_080043.1, from coordinate 49,859,248 downwards.
AGCATGACGGTCAGAGCATCGACACTACTCCTACACTAACCCCATCTCGAGTAAGTCGCTCGGTGGCCAGCGGGGTCGACCACCCCTGAACCGTAGTCCTCCTGATCAAGCTTCTTCAACCTAGTTTCCCCCTGAAGGGTGAACCATCGTGAACCGGTCCGCCATACTCAACTGACAATGGCGTAGTCCGCCCAAACACACACAGAAGACGCGAGGGTCAACTCCAAAGAATTATATAAATAATAAAACCAGATATATAGGGTAATAATTATTTAGCCTCTCAGGCTTATACGTTTAGGGATAAAATCCTAGGGTTGCATATATCACAATGAATATGAAGATCATAATAACAATTAGCATGCCTCAAGTAGGATAAACAGGTACCAATCACACTCAGCAACTAAGTCAGCATGTATGTTGCATGAAATGCAATGCTGGGTAACAAAATGCATTCCGGAAGAAGGATGGACACCATCGAGTCAGCCCTAACACCGGCCAAAGTGGGACCATTCCGCTCGGGCGTCTCTTACACCACACAAAAGTAGTCAGATCAGCAGTGAACCCGTAGGTCTGCCATTCCGTCTGCTACTGAGGACCACCGTAGTGTCCTAAATATGGAAATCCGGGTCTTATGACCATTTTGGAATCCACCGAGGTCCGGTAATCCGCCGTGTATTAACCTCAAAATGAGTGCATGAATGCAAGTGATTAGCCAAACAACGTCTCCGACCTCACTCGACACGTCGTCACGTGTTCTAGCTAACTTATTGTCTCTAAAAAGCCTACCCTAAGGCAAACGTCGATTCTGCGACAAAATGAATTAATCAAAAGAAGAAGATACTTTGGAACTCATGGTTCCCGGCTAAACTTTAGATAGCCAAACAATAAACTGCTCATCGAGCGAAAGGTACCGAAGTACTTGGAAACTTATAGTTTCCGGCTAAACTTTAGATAGCCAAACAATAACCTGCTCAACGAGCGAAGGAGTACGAATGTACTTGAAACTCATAGATTTCCTCAAAACTTGGACTCGACGACACTTCTCATATTTCCAAACTAATACTCAGGCTCTATGCTCTTATCTAAGGATGCTATTATTGTTCAAAGGATTTAGAAATTGATTAATGTCTTATGAATTTCCGTGATAAAATAGATTTCATTTAATCTTATAATACTTCCTAAGAGTTTTCAGAGATCCCATAATCTCAAATAATTCCCTGAGAAGGTCTCGATCCATTAAAACATAACAAGGTCCGAACTCCGTTCGTCCTTCTAAACTTTCTCAAAATCTCATAAAAATTCGGCATGACTTGCCCGCAATCCTCACTCCTCAGAATCTCAGGTGCACGTGGAATAGCATAAATAAAGCAGCTCAGTCAAAAGCATAACAGCATATTCCAACACATCCTAAGTTAACCATGTAGCACATAGCATGTGAATCATTTAGCACACAATATCATGGCATCAAATACTCAGCAAGGTCGGCCGAAGCCTCAGAGAACAATTCAGACATTTAGCAATTAAGTGCATAACACATAAATCAAGTCGAACTTGTCGACACCTAAAGCATTATCTAGTAATTCAGAGAGTAGCCCTCACCTGTAACTCCTCCAGCGTTTTCCTCACAACCTCCTTCACGTTCCTCGCCTTGATCTCCAGGAAACTCCTCAAAAGAACCTTAAGCCAAAATCACAGAAATCAACACATTGAGTCAGAAACTCAGCAAGCAATAAGTCCTAGGGTTACACGTTACATTACAAACTCTGTGGTACGACAATCTAACGCGTTAAGACAAGTTTTCGAAAAAGTCGGATTTCCTTCCCCCTTGGTATAGCTCTCGGCCACTTTCCTTAATTGGGAGGGTCGATTTTTCTTCGATCAAACTTGGTTCCTAGGTTAACATAAGCCGTAACTAAGACGGTTCTAGGCTCGGAAAAATTTTCGGATCGAAAACTGATATAGGGGTAGTTTGGTCATTATTTTTAGCTCAGAATTTCAAAATTGGATTTTTGAAAAACAGATTGGATGGAGACGTCCACAACGACGTTTATGACGACAAATCCTACTAGCACTAAGCCAAGTCGATAGATTAGAGCTTAAAGGTTGCGACTTTACCGAAAAATGGGTATTTAAGGTAGAAATTGATCCCGGCGGCATTTCGTCGACATTCGACAAAATCTAATCCGCAGAACACGCTCAGGAGCATGCAGGGAAGAAGTTTAGACGCTGAAATCAGCTTATTTGGACAGTTTTACAAAATGCTCCAAACTTTGAGCTCAGAAAAACATAGAAAAAGTCGACAGATCTGACGATCAGAAGCGAGATATAGTTTACCTACCTCAAGGTCTTCGATTAGCAACGATCGGTGAAGAAAACGGGCAAAGATTCGCGAAAATCCGGATCCTCTCTTTCTCTCTAGCTGCTCACGGTTTTGGGGGAGGGAAAATGGGTATTTTTTTGCAAAAATCTAATTTTCAAGCTATTTATAGGTTTTGGAAAAAACGGAAAAATGATTTTTTTGCGATTCCGATTTTTCCTGCGCGTTCCTCTGCGCATTCTAAGATAGGTTCTGGCGACAGAATTCCAGAACTCAAAACAGGATTCTTGGAATTAAACCAAAAGATCCAAAATCGGCATAAGTCGGTGTAAGTCGGATTATCCCGAAAAACTACTTTTTGCAGTGATCGTCGGATGAGAAAACTTCCTTCTGAAGAAAGATTAGGAATGATGAGAGAAATAGGAGAACGCGGGTGGAATCTTCTTTTGCAGCTCCGAATAGAAAAAGTCTTCATCGTCTGTCGATCTTAGGTTTTCTCGAACTATCAGGGATTCCGTTTCGGCAAACTTCCGAGAATTGGAATTTGACGTTCGTACTTTCCAGGATTTCGCATCGAAATGATTGTTTAAGGACGGAAAAGAGAAGTTCTAACATTTCTCTGAGGATTTTTGGAATTAGTTTCCATCGTGTCCTAAAGCGTAAATTAACTATTCACTAATACCTTTGACCTAGGATTAAGCGTATGTTAGTCGTGCTATAACTCTTTCGGTTCTTCGATAAATTCTTGGACTTTTCCTGAACCTTTTTCCTTCTCAAATTTATCTTAATCAAATAACTCTTTTATTTTATTCACTTATCCAAAGCGTTAAAACTTGGGCCTTACAAAGGTTGGACACCATCGCCGGTGGACATCGGAGCCGGCTCGTCAATCTTCTGCGGAAGGATGGGGTCTGCTATTGAATCGCCAGACCCCGTGGCAACGACGTTTGGGGCCGCCATGGCCGTTTCAGAAGGGGCAGCACCGGATCTTTTGGTCCGTTTGTTTTGAGGAGAAGCGGCAACCTCGGCATCAGCATCCGCGACAGCATGTTTCCACTTAATCCTGTTAGTGTTAAAAACGGGAGGAAACTCAAGTGAGTCAGCAGCTAGAGCGCGCTTGAGCGCAACCTCGGTAAAGTTCATTCCTCCTAAAAGTGAGCGGAGGGCGTTTTTGCGAGCGGCTTCGAGCAACTGTGAGCACTCAAGGATGGGGAGCCCAGTGAAAAAGCCAAGGATGGCTTTATCTTCATCACTCCGTGATGTGTCAGACGGTTGCAGGACTTCGCGAGGACTCTCGGTCCAGTAAAAAGGGAACAGAGCGGTCTCGTCCCGGCGGTTGAAAGCTTCAGGGTAGGTAGGATGTACGAGTATGCGGAAGTACCGGCGCCCGGGTCCCTTCTTGATGTTGCTCTTGTAAGGGTAGAGGCTCTTCCGGCCCGTACGAGATTTCAGAGAGACCCACCCAGGAGTTGGGGTCTTCAAGGATTTTGGCTCCACGCCGTAGAAGTAGAAAAAATGGGAGGTTTTCGCTTCAAGACCGACAGCGTTGCAGAGAATCTCAAAGCACCGAATGAAGGCCCATGCATTCAAATGAAGTTGCCTTAGGGCTACATTGATTTCCCTCATAACCTGGCAGAGGAAAGAGGAGAAGGGAAGTTTGATCCACAAATCGAGGAAGAGGTACTCGTAAACATAAAAGAAGTGGGGTTGTTTCACGCCTTGTTCGATCGTGCGGTGCTGCCAGGGACGGCGGATTTCCAAGCCTCGACCGATGATGGGGACATCTTCGAGGGACTTCTCGTGGCAAAGCCCGCTAGCCTGGCGGGTTGTCTCGGCAATGGACTTGTCAGTGGACTGCTCTGAAGGTTGGTAGATGGCCTCCTAAGTGGGGTCTTGAGTTATGGACTGGGGTAAGGTGGCGAGGATTTGGTGCCGAAGGCGTTCTTTTCATTTTCAGTAAGGGGAAATCCCCCGGAGGGGGGAGGGTTAACTGGAGAAGGAGATGCGGGAGCGGCGCTGCGGGATCAAGAGGAACCTTTGGTGCGGCGTTGGGGAGTCATTTTTGCTAGGAGGAAGGATAAAGATGGGAAAGGAAGAGGGTGCTAGTTAGTCAATTTCAACAGATTGTGGGAATTTCAGAAGTGGTGAATGAGTGAGGGAAGGAGATTTTAAAAGTTGGAATAAGCAGCGGTTGGGAAATCGTGCCTCATCATGGCAAAGGTGGAATGATCACTCAAGGGAGTGTGGCGCAGATTTCGGGGCACGAAAGCAGCGCATTAAATGAAAAGTTACAACTGTTGAAGCTTATTGGTTTGAATTCAAATTGTCAGGCTCTACTGTGATTCGAAAGGACATCCCAAGGATAGTGGTTGAGATTCCTTGGATTCGCCGACTTTTGTGTCACTTCAGGGCGCAACGCGTGGCGAAGGCTGTAACACCCCGATTTCGGTGGCGTCACTTTAGTAACCAAAAAGAAAGTTTAAGCGGAAAACGTGAATTATATTTTTTTTTTTGATAATAGAACCAAAGACTGAAAGAAATAAACTCCCAACAAAAGATAACAGAACTAATGTATAATATAAATACAGCCCCCGCTGTAAGTAGCAAACCACGTCACGAGTAAACCTCCAGTGACGGAAAGTAGTTGAAAGTAACGCCCGTAGGCAAATGTAAAATCCAAAAGGAAGGTCAAGTGTTCGCAACACTATCCCTCAAAAATGAGAATAAGTTAGCCCAAACGGTCTGAAAGAATACCTCCTAAGTCCAACCAACTTTCTGTGATTCCCGTAAAGAAACCACACAAAAAGCTATAGGCGGGAAACTACCCTGTCCCCAAATAGAAAACATGACGGTCAGTGTAACACCCCGATTTCGGTGGCGTCACTTTAGTAACCAAAAGTAAACTTAATGCGGAAAAACGTGAAATATTTTTTTTTCAATAATAACTAAGACAAGACTGAATTAAATAAAACCCAAAAGCGAAAAGCAATAGAACTAATATACAATATATAAACAGCCCCCGCTGTAGTAGCAACCTCGTCACGAGTAACCTCCAGTGACGAAAGAAAAGTGCAACGCCCGTAGGCAATATATACAAACCAAATGAAAAGGGTGAAGTGCCCGCAACACCATCCCTCAAAACTGAGAATAAGCTGACCCAATGGCCTGAAAATAAGACCTCCTAAGTCCAACCAACTCTCTGTGATTCCCGTAAGGAAACCACACAAAAAGCTATAGGCGGATCTACCCTGTCCCCTACGTAACAAATGAAGCAAGACCGTCAGAGCTAAAACTCTACTCCTACACTAATCCTAACTCGAGGAGCTCATACCAACACTCAAAACTATGTGCTAGCATGATCGTCGTCTGAATCAGAATCCAGAACGACCAAGTCTACCAACCCTATCCGTCCTCCCCTCGCAACCGCAGTGCGCTCCGATGCTGGACTCACGGGCTTAGGGCCCGAACCCTGATCATCGATGATCGCAACGGTGGGTGCACTAGACCCTGCCGAAGGCACTCCCACTGGAATCTCCTCTGAGGGATCCTCCTCCTCTGAAGATGACGGTGGCGGCGGTGCTCCTCCGAATCCTAGTCCGCAGTGAACGCCCGGTGGCAAGTTGAAGCTGATAGAGCATCGCCTCAACACTCCTGACCTCAAGAGTCCTCCACTGTCCACGTGGTCCTCCATGATGCGCCCCGAATACGTCGCTCGATGGCTCGCGGGGTCAACCACCCACGACCCGGGGTCGTCCTGATCGATCATCTCATACCTAATCCCCCCGAAGGGTGGACCATGGTGTACCAATCCGCAATATTCATCTGACAAAAGGCGTTGTCCGCCAAAACACACACAGAAGACGCGAGGGTCAACTCTAAAGAACTATGTAGATAATAAACCCAATAGGTACAAATAATAGATAGCCACTTAGGCTTATAACTAGAGATATCATTCCTAGGGTTGCATGTTCCACAAAATCATAACGACAATAATAACAATTAGCATGTTCCAAGTAAGTTTATCAAATAGCAACCACACTCATCAACTAAGTCAGTATGCATGTTGCGTGATATGTATGCAGGTTAACCCAGTCAACCAATATGCAATCCGGAACGGATGGACATCAACGGATCAGCCCTTCACCAGCCACGGTGGTGCCATTTCGGCCCGCGTGCCTCTTACTCCAACAACAACGGTAGTCAGATCAGCCGTAACCCGTAGGTCTGCCATTTCGGTCTGCTACAAGAGACGTCTACAGACGCTCTATCACGGAAATCCGGGTCTTATGACCATTTTGGAATCCGACGAGGTCCAGAGTACGTCCTGTGTTAATACCCCATTAATGTTGCATGAATGCAGGATGATTAGTCAACCAACGTCTCCGATCTCACTCGACACGTCGCCACGTGTTCTAGGTAAATTAAACTTTCTAAAAGCTTACCCTAAGGTAAAGTCGATTCTGCGACAAAAGACACACTTCACAACACACATCGCTGCTCCAACAGCACAAGAGTATCACATACTCGGGAACTAACGGTTCCCCGGACTTATCCCCAGGATAGCCCAACCACATCGCTGCTCCAACAGCACGACAACAAACGCTGCTCCAACAGCACAACAACAAACGCTGCTCCAACAGCACAACAACAACAGACTCAACACTTGGATCCGACGACACTTCTCGTTTTCCAAAACTATGATTTTCATCCAAAGCCTCCTTTCGAGATTATTACCCTTACTTAAAGATTTAGAGGTTGTTTAATGTCTTATGAATTTTCTTTTCAAAATAATATCCTTTTTAGTCTTATCGCAATTCCTATAAGTTCTCGGGATCTTCGAATCCCCAAATGACTCCAGAGAATGTCTCGATCCATAAACCCTATACAAGGCCCGAACCTCGTTCGTCCTATCAAACTTTCTCAAAACTCTCAAAATAAAATCGGCATGACCTGCCCGCTATTCTCACCGTTCAGAATCTCAGATTCCAGTACAGAGCATATTTAAATCATCACAATCAACAACATGTCATATATCAATAAATCGCATCATAAACACTTAGCACTTAGCATATAAAGCATGCACCACACATCCTAGATTACCCACATAGCACATAGCATGTAAGACAATCTCAAAAACATTCAGTAGATGAATAATCTACATTGTCAGCCGAAGCCTCAGAAAACATTTTCCAATCACACACAATTCCAGTGCATAAACAGTAAACAATGTCGAAACATCGACCCTAAGCATTAACTAGAGATTCAGTGAGAAGCCCTCACCTGAAAGTTCTCCAGAATGATCAACTAGTGCTTCCTCGCACTCAAAGTGTTGGTCCTCGGGGAAATCCTCAAAAGCACCTTTACAATAAAAACACAGAATACTATCAGAATCTATCGGAAACTAAGCTATCGATACTTACTAAGGTTACTCGAAGTAATCTATACTCTAAGGTACGATAATCTAGCGCGAAAAGACAAGTTTTCGGAAAAGGAAATTTTCCTCCTCCCCCTTATAGGGCTCGGCCACTTTGGTTAATTATGGGGCTCGATTTTTCTTCGATCAAACTTGGTTCCTATGCTTTCATAAGCCGTAACTAAGGGTATTCTGAACTCGGAAAAATTATCGGATCAAAAACTGTCGCAGGGGTATTTTGGTCATGATTTTTAACTTAGGATTTTCAAAACTGAAATCCCAAAAATAAAATTTTGCAGGGACGTCAACAACGACGTTTATGACAACTAATCCTACTAGCACTAAGCTAAGGCGATAGTTTTCAGCCTAAAGGTTGAAGCTTTACACCAAAAACTCCAAAAATGGGTATTTTAGGTTCAAATTGATTCCGGCGGAATTCCGGCGACACAACGGAAAATCTAACCCGGCAGAAGTGATCTTGGGCACATATAGAAGAGGTTTAGAATCAGAAATGAAAGATTCAGGATAGTTTTGCAAAAACCCATAAACTATCAGCTCAGAAAACTCTACAGAAAAGCTATGGAAAAAGCGATCAGAGGTAAGGATTAGCGACTATACCTCGAAGCCTTGAAGCAGCAACTGATTGATCGACGATCAAGCAAGAAATGAACAAAAGCTCTTCTTCCTTCTTCCTCTTAGCAAATTCGCAGGTTTTGGAGAGAAATGGTGGAAATTTGTGATATTTTCTCATTTCTTGGCTATATATAGAGGTTGGCAAAACGCGGTAAAATGAAAGTTTCGCGAATCTGATTTTTCCGGCTTCATTCTCCATGAATTCTAAGATAGGTTTTGGCGAAAGAATTCCAAAACTAAAATGAGGTCTCCTTATATTTTAGGTGACTAATGCAAAGTCGGTGTAAAACTATTTTACCCGATAAGTTACATTTTGCATCGAATGTCGGAATGGAAAACTTCCTTCTGAAGAAAGATTGAAATCATCAAGAGAAATGGGTGTACGCGTGTAGAATCTTCATTTGAAGCTCTGAATAGAAAAAGTCTTCATTGACGGTTGATTCTAGGGTTTTGAAAAAACTAGGGATTCGGTTTCGGCAAACTTCCGATGATTGGAATCGGACGTTCGTAGATCCTAGAGTTTCGCCTCGAAATGATTGTGATATATGGAAAAAGAGAAGTTCTAATATTTCTCTAAAGATTTTTGGACTAAATTCCTACAGTGTTCCAAAGCTGGAAGTTTGTTGGAAATTATATTCCTATAGTGTTCCAAAGCTGGAACATAGTTTTGTTTCCTAAGGTTCTTGTCCTAGGTTTTAAATGCGAATATTAGTCGTGCTATAACTTAAATCGACTTCGATACAATCCTTTGACTTTTCCTGAACTTTCTCCTTCATAAATATATTTCATTTAATAAACTTTCGTTCAGGTTTCCCTTCACATTACATCAACCCTAATCGTGAATAAGAAGTTTATTCACTTAGCATAAACTTAAAAACTCGGGCCTTACATTACTACCCTCCAAAAAGAAAGTTTCGACCTCGACACTTAAGGGTTAGTAAAAAGTTCTGGATACTGTTCTTGAATCTTCTCCTTCAGCTCCCATGTCGCATCACCAGTGTCTTTATTCCAAATGACCTTCACTAACTCGATCTCTTTCCCTCTCAACTGTTTTATCCTGGTGTCACCAATGCTAATTGGCGGTGTCTCGAAAGACAGATCATCCTTCAACTCAATATCATCCAGCTCGATAACATGTGTCGGATCCGCAATATATTTCCTCAGTTGTGACACGTGGAATACATCATGAATATTTGATAAAAATGGAGGTAGTGCAATCTGATATGCGACTGGTCCAATTCGACGAGTGATCTGATACGGTCCAATGAACTTGGGCGTAAGCTTCTTTGACTTGATTGCTCGACCAACACCCGTCGTCTGAGTAACTCTCAGAAATACATGATCTCCTTCTTCGAACTCCAGAGTTCTGCGCCTCTGATCTGCATAACTCTTCTGTCTACTCTGAGAAGTCCTCATCTTCTCTCTGATCTGCTTGATCTTCTCAGTGGTCTGTTGCAGAAGTTCCGGTCCTACCAACAGATTTTCTCTGTTTTGGTACCAACACAAAGGTGTTCTACACTTGCGGCCATACAAAGCCTCATACGGTGCCATACCAATGCTCGTATGAAAACTGTTGTTGTATGTGAACTCAATCAATGGCAATAAGGTATCCCAACTGCCCTTGTTGTCCAGAACGCAAGCGCGTAGCAAATCCTCCAACGACTGAATAGTTCTCTCAGTCTGTCCATCAGTCTGCGGATGATAGGCAGAACTTAGTCTCAGCCTCGTTCCCAAAGCTTCTTGAAGAGCTCCCCAAAAATGTGATGTAAACTTCGGGTCTCGATCGGATACAATACTTGTCGGTACTTCGTGAAGTCGTACAATCTCCGCTATATATAACTCTGATAGTTTCTCCACGTTGTACGTAGTCCTCACCGGTACGAAATGAGCCGACTTAGTCAGTCGATCCACGATTACCCAAATAGAATCGTATCCCTTCTGAGTTCTTGGCAAAGCCACGACGAAATCCATCGATATCCTATCCCATTTCCATTCTGGCACATCCAAGCTTTGTAGCATACCTGAAGACTTCTGATGCTCCACCTTCGCCTTCTGACATGTCAGACATGCAGCTACATACTCAGCCACTTGTCTTTTCATTCCTGGCCACCAAAAATTCACCTTCAAGTCCTGGTACATCTTCTTCATTCCAGGATGAATGCTTAACTTGCTCTTGTGACCTTCATCCATAATCAACCTTCTCAAGTCAGGGTTGTTAGGTACACAAACCCTATCCTTGCACCGTAGGATATCGTCACTTCCCACCTTGAATTCTCGGTCCTTACCTTGACTTACCAAATTTCTTTTCCCGAGCAGAAACTCATCTTGTAACTGTTGGTCTCGGATTTCCTCCATCAACCCATTGGTAATTCTGATCATCCCGAACTTCAGTTCTCCCTCGGATAATTTCACATCCAAGCTCAAATCTCGAAATTGCTCTAACAGCTGCAGCTCCTTCACCATCATCGACGAGATGTGCATCTTCCTGCTCAAGGCATCAGCAACAACATTCGCCTTTCCAGGATGATATTGCAGAGTGAACTCGTAATCTTTGAGAAATTCCATCCACCGGCGCTGCCTCATGTTCAGCTCCTTCTGCTCAAACAAGTACTTCAAGCTCTTATGATCACTGAATATGGTAAAATTGCATCCATATAAGTGATGTCTCCAAATCTTCAGCGCAAATACGATTGCAGCTAGTTCCAAGTCATGAGTCGGATAATTCTTCTCATGCACCTTCAGTTGTCTTGAAGCATAAGCAACCACCTTCCGATGTTGCATCAGCACACATCCCAAACCTTGATGCGAAGCATCACAGTATACCTCATAAGGTTCCTCCGGTTGCGGTAAGACGAGTACAGGTGACGTCGTCAACCGTTCCTTCATCGTCTGAAAACTAGTTTCGCACGCTTCAGTCCATGCAAAAGGTTGGTCCTTCCTCGTCAGTTGAGTCAAAGGTCCAACAATCTTCGCGAAGTTCTCGATGAAACGACGATAGTATCCCGCCAAACCGACAAAACTTCTGATCTCCGTCACTGTCTTCGGCCGTTCCCACGACAATACGGTCTCTACCTTTGTTGGATCCACAGCTATCCCCTCCTTAGAGATCACATGGCCTAAGAATTTTACCTCTTTGAGCCAAAATTCGCACTTAGAAGGATTGGCATACAACTCCTTCTCCCTCAGCACTTGTAAAACTTGTCGCAAGTGCTCCTCATGGTCTTCATCATTCTTTGAGTAGATCAGAATGTCGTCGATAAACACCACGACGAATCGATCCAGGAATGTATGGAAAGTCATATTCATGTAAGCCATGAATATTGCCGGCGCATTTGTCACCCCAAATGGCATCACTAAGTACTCATAGTGTCCATAACGGGTTCTGAATGCCGTCTTCTGAATATCCTCGGTCTTGACTCTGATTTGATGATAACCCGACTTCAGGTCGATCTTCGAGAATATTGTAGCTCCTCGCAGTTGATCCATCAAATCATCAATTCTAGGTAACGGATACCTATTCTTGACGGTTACCTTGTTCAATTGTCGGTAGTCGACACATAATCTCGACTTCCCGTCCTTCTTCTTCACCAATAAGACTGGCGCTCCCCAAGGTGAAACGCTTGGTCGTATGAATCCCTTCGACAGAAAATCTTCGAGTTGGGACTTCAATTCCACTAGCTCCGCAGGTGCCATACGATATGGTGCAATCGAAATCGGCCCTGTTTCCGGTACGATGTCTATAGCAAACTCAATGTCGCGCACAGGCGGCAATCCAGGTACATCGCCAGGAAAAACATCCGTGAATTCTTTCACCACTGGAATACTGCCAACTTCTGGGTTCCCTTTGCTCTCCAAGCTTAGCAAAACAGAATACTCCTGAGATCCCTCGTTCAAAGCGACGCTGATGTGATTGGCAGATAGATACTCGGAAAGATCCGAATCAGGGAATACCACTCTCTTTCGGTTGCAGTCCAAAAGACAATGATAGCGGGACAACCAATCCATTCCTAGGATAACATCTAGGTTCTTAAGAGTTAGGCATACTAGGTTAGCATGGTAGATCCTATTGTTGTATGTTATCGGATAATACATGCATGCTGAATTAGCAAGTAGAGTCTTGGCAGGAGTAGCAACTATCAGATCGAAGCTCAAAGCAGTAATAGGAAGTCTTAATCTGATCGCACACTCTCTAGAGATAAAAGAATGCGTTGCACCGGAATCAAAAAGTACGGATAGAAGATTACCGTCAATCCCGCAGTCGCCTCTAATCAGTCCATCGACTCCCTCAGCATCCTCACCATCCATGGTGTAGACTCTCGCCTTCGCAGCAGGACGCTTCCCTCGAGCTGTGTTGACGGTTAGTTCCGCCTTTGGTACCTTACACTGTGCCGCAGTATGCCCCAGCTTATTACAGTTGTAACATTGAGGCCTCGTGTCGGGACAATCACGAGCATAATGCCCTGACTTCCCACACTTGAAGCAAATCAGTTCCTGGTTCTGAGTCTGACCTCCTGAACCACCAGCAGCACCCACCATGGGCCTGTAAGATCCTGATGCAAACCCTCTACCAGCAGGGCGCTGATACGGCCTCCTGTTCTGAAACCTTCCCCTGTTCTGATTATTCTGAGAGCTCGACCTCATCGGCCCTCCAGTTCCAGCCCGGTTCAACCTCCGGTTCTTCATCAGCTCCACTTCCGTGGCTTTCTCCACCAATGATTGGAATCGCATGATTCCCAGTGGCCTCACTGAGTCCTCAATATCGGGTCTCAGTCCATTCACGAAGCGCTTGCACATGTAGCGCTCATCAACATGATCATTAAAGAATTGGAAATGCTTTGCCAAAGACTCCAGCTTCGAAGCAAATTCCGGTACAGACATACCTCCCCGACGGAGTGTCAGAAACTGCGCCTCCCTCTCATCCCGGGCACTTGTCGGAAAATACTTTTCCAAGAATGCGGTCCGGAACGAGTTCCAGTTAATTTCTTCATGGTTGGCTTCCATGATCCCCCTGGTGCCCTTCCACCAGTATTCAGCATCTCCCAGCAGAAGATAAGTCGCCATGCCCACCTTGGCACCCTCTACAGTCTGCAGAACGCCGAAAATCTTCTCGATTTCCTGGATCCAGAGATCCGCTGCATCTGGATCAGTACCACCAGAGAACTTTGGTGGGTTTTGCCTCTTGAGGTCATGGAGGCCTTTGTTCTGGTCCAGAGTGACTTCCCTCTGGCGCTGATGCTGTTCACGTGCTTCTTCAGTAGCACGCCTCATGGCATTATCGTTTGCCTGCGCTGTTACCGCTTGGGCCTGCGCTGTTACCGCTTGGGCCATAGTGGCCATCATCTCAGCTAGCTGGTTAGTATTCACCATATTCTGTTAAAGGAAGCAAACAGTCAGTACTTATCATAAGATAGCATCTAGCATCACTATACAATATGAGTAAGCAATAACTTCAATCAATTTTTAAGCGAAAAATCGCTTGCAGACAATCAATTTTCACTCTTTGCAGAGTCACACAACCTAGCACAGAAGACCTATTCCCCAACAACTCCCGAAAGACTCGACCGGGCTCTGATACCACATTGTAACATCCTGACTTGACGACTGGCCTCACGGTAACAACACGAGTCTTTTCAGAACGCTTTGTCCTCACTCGCGCGCTTCCTGGGAAAACTTCCCAGGAGGTCACCCATCATAATATTGCTCCAAGGCTAGCACACTTAACCATGGAGTTCTTCTGAGTTGGGCTCCCGAAAAGAAGTTGCAACTTGTTGTTATGGGTAGTACAATCAAATCATATATGCCCTCCTCAACTGTATAGTCCATCCCTACACAGTCTCGGAATACCTCTTGTTCGGGTGTGGTGCGTCCCTCCACATAGAAGGCGATCAATCCTCGCCCTCGTCAGCTCAAGGCATCACAGGCCCACCAACTTCCGCTTGGTTCGTCCTCGAACCACACCGTACTGGGAGAGGTCGGCTCTGATACCACAATGTAACACCCCGATTTCGGTGGTGTCACTTTAGTAACCAAAAGTAAACTTAATGCGGAAAAACGTGAAATATTTTTTTTCCGATAATAACTAAGACAAGACTGAATTAAATAAAACCCAAAAGCGAAAAGCAATAGAACTAATATACAATATATAAACAGCCTTCGCTGTAGTAGCAACCTCGTCACGAGTAACCTCCAGTGACGAAAGAAAAGTGCAACGCCCGTAGGCAATATATACAAACCAAATGAAAAGGGTGAAGTGCCCGCAACACCATCCCTCAAAACTGAGAATCATCTGACCCAATGGCCTGAAAATAAGACCTCCTAAGTCCAACCAACTCTCTGTGATTCCCGTAAGGAAACCACACAAAAAGCTATAGGCGGATCTACCCTGTCCCCTACGTAACAAATGAAGCAAGACCGTAAGAGCTAAAACTCTACTCCTACACTAATCCTAACTCGAGGAGCTCATACCAACACTCAAAAGGCACGCGGGTGGGTGCACTAGACCCTGCCGAAGGCACTCCCGGGCTTAGGGCCCGAACCCTGATCATCGATGATCATAACGGTGGGTGCACTAGACCCTGCCGAAGGCACTCCCACTGGAATCTCCTCTGAGGGATCCTCCTCCTCTGAAGATGACGGTGGCGGCGGTGGTCCTCCGAATCCTGGTCCGCAGTGAACGCCCGGTGGCAAGTTGAAGCTGATAGAGCATCGCCTCAACACTCCTGACCTCAAGAGTCCTCCACTGTCCACGTGGTCCTCCATGATGCGCCCCGAATACGTCGCTCGATGGCTCGCGGGGTCAACCACCCACGACCCGGGGTCGTCCTGATCGATCATCTTATACCTAATCCCCCCCTAAGGGTGGACCATGGTGTACCAATCCGCAATATTCATCTGACAAAAGGCGTTGTCCGCCAAAACACACACAGAAGACGCGAGGGTCAACTCTAAAGAACTATGTAGATAATAAACCCAATAGGTACAAATAATAGATAGCCACTTAGGCTTATAACTAGAGATATCATTCCTAGGGTTGCATGTTCCACAAAATCATAACGACAATAATAACAATTAGCATGTTCCAAGTAAGTTTATCAAATAGCAACCACACTCATCAACTAAGTCAGTATGCATGTTGCGTGATATGTATGCAGGTTAACCCAGTCAACCAATATGCAATCCGGAACGGATGGACATCAACGGATCAGCCCTTCACCAGCCACGGTGGTGCCATTTCGGCCCGCGTGCCTCTTACTCCAACAACAACGGTAGTCAGATCAGCCGTAACCCGTAGGTCTGCCATTTCGGTCTGCTACAAGAGACGTCTACAGACGCTCTATCACGGAAATCCGGGTCTTATGACCATTTTGGAATCAGACGAGGTCCAGAGTACGTCCTGTGTTAATACCCCATTAATGTTGCATGAATGCAGGATGATTAGTCAACCAACGTCTCCGATCTCACTCGACACGTCGCCACGTGTTCTAGGTAAATTAAAGTTTCTAAAAGCTTACCCTAAGGTAAAGTCGATTCTGCGACAAAAGACACACTTCACAACACACATCGCTGCTCCAACAGCACAAGAGTATCACATACTCGGGAACTAACGGTTCCCCGGACTTATCCCCAGGATAGCCCAACCACATCGCTGCTCCAACAGCACGACAACAAACGCTGCTCCAACAGCACAACAACAAACGCTGCTCCAACAGCACAACAACAACAGACTCAACACTTGGATCCGACGACACTTCTCGTTTTCCAAAACTATGATTTTCATCCAAAGCCTCCTTTCGAGATTATTACCCTTACTTAAAGATTTAGAGGTTGTTTAATGTCTTATGAATTTTCTTTTCAAAATAATATCCTTTTTAGTCTTATCGCAATTCCTATAAGTTCTCGGGATCTTCGAATCCCCAAATGACTCCAGAGAATGTCTCGATCCATAAACCCTATACAAGGCCCGAACCTCGTTCGTCCTATCAAACTTTCTCAAAACTCTCAAAATAAAATCGGCATGACCTGCCCGCTATTCTCACCGTTCAGAATCTCAGATTCCAGTACAGAGCATATTTAAATCATCACAATCAACAACATGTCATATATCAATAAATCGCATCATAAACACTTAGCACTTAGCATATAAAGCATGCACCACACATCCTAGATTACCCACATAGCACATAGCATGTAAGACAATCTCAAAAACATTCAGTAGATGAATCATCTACATTGTCAGTCGAAGCCTCAGAAAACATTTTCCAATCACACACAATTCCTGTGCATAAACAGTAAACAATGTCGAAACATCGACCCTAAGCATTAACTAGAGATTCAGTGAGAAGCCCTCACCTGAAAGTTCTCCAGAATGATCAACTAGTGCTTCCTCGCACTCAAAGTGTTGGTCCTCGGGGAAATCCTCAAAAGCACCTTTACAATAAAAACACAGAATACTATCAGAATCTATCGGAAACTAAGCTATCGATACTTACTAAGGTTACTCGAAGTAATCTATACTCTAAGGTACGATAATCTAGCGCGAAAAGACAAGTTTTCGGAAAAGGAAATTTTCCTCCTCCCCCCTATAGGGCTCGGCCACTTTGGTTAATTATGGGGCTCGATTTTTCTTCGATCAAACTTGGTTCCTATGCTTTCATAAGCCGTAACTAAGGGTATTCTGAACTCGGAAAAATTATCGGATCAAAAACTGTCGCAGGGGTATTTTGGTCATGATTTTTAACTTAGGATTTTCAAAACTGAAATCCCAAAAATAAAATTTTGCAGGGACGTCACCAACGACGTTTATGACAACTAATCCTACTAGCACTAAGCTAAGGCGATAGTTTTCAGCCTAAAGGTTGAAGCTTTACACCAAAAACTCCAAAAATGGGTATTTTAGGTTCAAATTGATTCCGGCGGAATTCCGGCGACACAACGGAAAATCTAACCCGGCAGAAGTGATCTTGGGCACATATAGAAGAGGTTTAGAATCAGAAATGAAAGATTCAGGATAGTTTTGCAAAAACCCATAAACTATCAGCTCAGAAAACTCTACAGAAAAGTTATGGAAAAAGCGATCAGAGGTAAGGATTAGCGACTATACCTCGAAGCCTTGAAGCAGCAACTGATTGATCGACGATCAAGCAAGAAATGAACAAAAGCTCTTCTTCCTTCTTCCTCTTAGCAAATTCGCAGGTTTTGGAGAGAAATGGTGGAAATTTGTGATATTTTCTCATTTCTTGGCTATATATAGAGGTTGGCAAAACGCGGTAAAATGAAAGTTTCGCGAATCTGATTTTTCCGGCTTCATTCTCCATGAATTCTAAGATAGGTTTTGGCGAAAGAATTCCAAAACTAAAATGAGGTCTCCTTATATTTTAGGTGACTAATGCAAAGTCGGTGTAAAACTATTTTACCCGATAAGTTACTTTTTGCATCGAATGTCGGAATGGAAAACTTCCTTCTGAAGAAAGATTGAAATCATCAAGAGAAATGGGTGTACGCGTGTAGAATCTTCATTTGAAGCTCTGAATAGAAAAAGTCTTCATTGACGGTTGATTCTAGGGTTTTGAAAAAACCAGGGATTCGGTTTCGGCAAACTTCCGATGATTGGAATCGGACGTTCGTAGATCCTAGAGTTTCGCCTCGAAATGATTGTGATATATGGAAAAAGAGAAGTTCTAATATTTCTCTAAAGATTTTTGGACTAAATTCCTACAGTGTTCCAAAGCTGGAAGTTTGTTGGAAATTATATTCCTATAGTGTTCCAAAGCTGGAACATAGTTTTGTTTCCTAAGGTTCTTGTCCTAGGTTTTAAATGCGAATATTAGTCGTGCTATAACTTAAATCGACTTCGATACAATCCTTTGACTTTTCCTGAACTTTCTCCTTCATAAATATATTTCATTTAATAAACTTTCGTTCAGGTTTCCCTTCACATTACATCAACCCTAATCGTGAATAAGAAGTTTATTCACTTAGCATAAACTTAAAAACTCGGGCCTTACAGTCAGAGCTAAGACTCTACTCCTACACTAATCTTGTTTCGAGGAGCTCACACTAACACTCAATCCTACATGCTAACGTGATCGTCGTCCGAATCTGAAACCAGAACGACCAAGTCTATGTACACCATCCGTCCTCCTCTCGCTACCGCGATGCGCTCCTGTTCCAGCATCTCGAACCTAGTTCCCCCCGAAGGGTGAACCGTCGTGAATCAGTCCACCATGGACATCTGACAATGGGCGTTTGTCCGCCAAAGCACACACAGAAGACGCGAGGGTCAACTCCAGAGAATTACGTAAATAATAAATCCAATAGATACAGATAGATATAGCTACTTAGGCTTATAAGTTAGAGATAGCATCCTAGGGTTGTACAGTTCACAATGAATATAAAAGACGATAATAACAATTAACATGCATCAGATAAGATTAACAATTATCAATCACACACAGCAACTAAGTCAGTATGCATGTTGCATGAAATGCAAATGACGGTTAACCCAGTTAACCAAATGCATTCCGGAAACGGATGGACATCAACGGATCAGCCCTAACACCAGCCACGGTGGGACCATTTCGGCCCGCGTGCCTCTTACACCACACAAAGGTAGCCAGATCAGCAGTAAACCCGAAGGTCTGCCATTTCGGTCTGCTACAAGAGTCGTCTACAAACGCTCTTACACGGCATTCCGGGTCTTATGACCATTTTGGAAACCGACGAGGTCCAGAGTACGTCCGGTGTTAATACCTCATTAATGTTGCATGAATGCAGGATGATTAGTCAAACAACGTCTCCGAATCTCACTCGACACGTCGCCACGTGTTCTAGCTAAATTAATGTCTCTAAAAGCTTACCCTAAGGTAAAGTCGATTCTGCGACAAAAGACACACTTCACAACAACACATTATCTCGTGATGATCTCCAAATCATCCGACTCATCTCCATCCGATGGTCAAAACTGCTCAACGAGCAAAGAGTATCAACATACTCGGAAACTACCGGTTTCCCGGACTTATCCCCAGGATAGCCCCACAACACAACTGCTCCCAGAGCACAAGAGTATCAACATACTCAAAAACTTACTAGTTTTCTCAGCTCTTGGACTCGACGACACTTCTCATTTTCAAAACTTAATGTTCAAGCCCTAAATTTTCGTCTGAGTCTTTTATCATTACATTAAGGGTTTTGAGGTTGTTTAATACATTATGGAGGTTCATTATGCAATTGTTTAAGTTTCGTCTCTAATCCTATTAGTTTCAAAGTTCTCATAATTCCAATGATTCCCTGGAGAAGGTCTCAAAACAAAAGGTCCATCATCACCCAAGTAATGGCCCGAGAAGTTCCCAGGTAAGCTGGCCGGGCACAATGCCTCATTAAAAGCCCTTCTTGCCTTAGACAGAACAACACAAGTTCTTACGTGACTTCAAATGGGGTGTTTCCAATATCATTTTCAAACTCATTTTCCTTTGAGAAGGTCTTGATCCATAAAACAATAATAGGGTACGAACCTCGGTCCGTCCCATCAAACTTCCCAAAATCCCAAAATAAAATCGGCATGACATGCCCGTTATCCTCACTCTAAAGCATAACAGATATATGTGTAATAGCATAGTTAAGTTAGCACAATTCAACAATCATAGCTCATATATCAACACATCCTAAGTTAACCACATAACACTTAGCATATAGAGCAGATATCACACATCCTAAATTAACCATTTAGCACATAGCATGTAAGTCAATCTCAAAAACAATCAATAGATGAATACTCATCATTGTCAGCCGAAGCCTCAGAAAACATTTTCCTGTCAAACACAAACGAGTGCATAAACAATAAATCAAGTCGAATTCGTCGACACCTAAAGCATTAGCTAATAGTTCAGTGAGTAGCCCTCACCTGTAGATTCTCCAGGGTTCTCTTCAAACGCTCCTTCACAATCCTCTTTTCCTGCTCCAAGTGTTCCTCCAAACGAATCTTTGAGCAAACGAAGCGAAGGTCAATCAAAACAAGTCAATTCGGTCAATACAATACTAACTAGCGTTTAGACAAAGCTTAAGAAGCTCCAGAGTACAATATTTAAGCATGAATAGACGACAGAACCTCGTTCGCTAAAACGAGCATAACTCGAGCTACAGAACTCGGAATGGCACGAAACCAGCGCCAAAATTTCGACAATCGAAAGAGCTACGCAATGGCTCAGGTCATAGAGACCCAAAAATTATTTTTGGACACGGTACCCTAAGCAATAGGTTTCGGCCACTATGAAAAATAGGGTTTCCGAACTTTTTCTTTGATCTAAATCGATTCCTAGGTATTCTTAGGCGATATCTAGGCCAAGGAAACTCTCAGAAAAATTATCGAATCGAAAACTGTCGCAGGGGTATTTTGGTCATTATTTTCAGCTCAGAATTTCAAAATCAGAGTTTCGAAAAACAAATTAGATGGGGTTGATACTAACGACGATTATGACGACTAATCTTACTAACGCTAAGCTCAGTCGAGAGTTTTAAGCCCAAAGGTTGGAACTTTAGCCAAAAATGGGTATTATGAGCAGAATTGAAACTCGGCAGCAATTCGGCGAGAATCAGCAAAATGAAATCCGCTAAACATGCTCAGGGGCACGCATGGAATAAGTTTAGAAAGAAAGATGAAGTCATTTGGATAGTTTTGCAAAAAGCTCAAAACTTAGAGCACAGAAAAGCATAGAGAAAAGCTATGGAAACGACGATCAGAGGTAAGGATTAGCGACTATACCTCGATACCTTCAAGTAGCAACTGTTGAATCAACGATCAAGCAAGAAATGAAGAAAAGCTCCCCTCCTCCCTCTTCTCTCCAAGCCGCGGACTGTGTGTGTGTGTTTGTGAGGTTTTTGTTTCAAGCTTCACATATTTATAGGGAATGAAATGGAAGATATTTATTAAGGATAGGATAAGCATGAATAGATATTTATCAAGATTGGATAAGTATGAACAGATATTTATTAAAGATTGGATAAGGTTGAATAGATATTTATCAGAGATTGGATAAGAATGAATAGATATTTTGTAAACCGGTACAGTTTTGTTTAGATATCGGAGGATTTAACTCATAGAGTTAAGATAAAAATATAAAAGCGATCCCGATTTCTTCCTACTGATTCCAACGTATTTTAGACACGATATTCACCCCGCTGAATCTTCTAATTCTTCAAAGAAATATCAGTATGATTTTTGGTTTTCGAGGCTTGCTATATAGAGGATGGAAAAACGCGGGAAAATGAAAGTTTCGCGATTCCGA
This sequence comes from Lotus japonicus, assembly GCF_012489685.1. NCBI lineage: Eukaryota > Viridiplantae > Streptophyta > Magnoliopsida > Fabales > Fabaceae > Lotus > Lotus japonicus. The sequence continues at coordinate 49,837,605 of NC_080043.1, read as the reverse complement.
TTTTTCCGGCTTCATTCTCCGTGAATTCTAAGATAGGTTTTTGGCGACATAAATCCAAAACTCAAAAGAGGTTTCCTGGTATTTTAGGTGACTAATGCAAAGTCGGTGTAAAACTATTTTACCCGATAAGTTACTTTTTGCATTGAATGTCGGAATAGAAAACTTCCTTCTGAAGAAAGATTGAAATCATCAAGAGAAATGGGTGTACGCGTGTGGAATCTTCATTTGATGTTCTGAATAGAAAAAGTCTTCATTGTCGGGTGATTCTAGGGTTTTGAAATACCAGGGTTTCGGTTTCGACAAACTTCCGATGATTGGAATCGGACGTTCGTAGATCCTAGAGTTTCGCCTCGAAACGATTGTGATATATGGAAAAAGAGAAGTTCTAACATTTCTCTGAAGATTTTTGGAATAAATTCCTACAGTGTTCCAAGGGTGGAAGATTAGTCTTTTCCTGAACTTTCTCCTTCATAAATTTATTTCACTAAATAAACTCTTGTTCAGGTTTCTCTTCACAATACGTCAAACCTAATCGTAAATGGAAATCTCTCCCACTTATTCTAAGCTTAAAAACTTGGGTCTTACAAAGGCTCGACACATGTCAAGGGGTCACGATTCAGGACACGTGCGTAACTATGGCGGGGCAAGCAGATCCAGTAGCTTCGCCACAAGCTTGCTTGTGGACTCAAGCCGCTAGGGGATCGTGACGAGGTGTTCAAAACTTTAAATTTTTAAGCTTTAAATTACCAAGCCATGTTGGCAATTGCTCTTCATTTCCGTACCGTATGTTTAGCATTAGTTAATTTCTTACGTCCATCGCCTCGTCTCTTTTGTTTAAAGACACACTTAGCTCTCATGCTTCGAGCTCGGTGTCTTCTGGACTTGTGGACTGGGCGAGACCCCAGGGTCCCTCGCCCAAGGGAGCTAGCCTAAGGCTAGGAGCGGACCAGGGACTTGGGTCTTCATCCCGGAGGCCCAACTGGCCCATTAGAATGATTTAGAGGTGCTAAGCCCAATTCCCCCAACTATAAATAAGGGAGGGATACCAATTGTAAAGGACTCTTAGCTCATTTGTGAAATAACAAACTTGAAATTCAGTTACACTCTCTCTCTAAGCGGTTACGCTCTCATTCTCTCTAGGAATCTCACATCACGTTCCTCACACCTTAGGTACTATACCTCATCTCATTGTTCATGAAGGAACATTGTCCATCTTGGCCGTCCTTTCATTTGTATTTGGCTGGAGCTAGGTAGCTTTTGCGAAACCCTCGAGCCTCCCGTGGTTTACCTTTTGCATTTTACAGCAAATCCGCTGAGGAGACTAAAGTGATGAAGACAGAAGCGGCGCTCAGGGGAGGCACCTTTCATCGCGTCTGATGTGAGCCTCCTTCTCACCAGGTAATCTCTTCTTTCTTTGGCTTTGATCTTCCAATCTCAAACACTAACCTTTAATTGCACAAAACCAACCACCTTCATCTTCTGTTTCTCCAAACCAACAACGAACAGCACCACATCATCCGATGTGCATGTTTAATTTTTCTATTTTTCTTCCTTTATTTAGTTTCGTTTTGAGTTTCAGCACCATTCATTGTGCTCTGTTTTCCCTTCTATTTATTCAACTAGAGTTTCGGCATTGAGAAACCACACCGGAAGGTAAGAGGTTTAAATTATAGTACAAATTTAATATTATTTCTTTGAATGGATTAAACTGATGCACCTTGGAACAATTACTTGAACTTTAAACTAAATATGAAGTCATTATCATGCTAAACTCATCGATTACAAAATAGTGATTGTTCTTTCACCTTGGAAATCTAATCAATTTTCATTCAGGCACATGCTTTTACAGGTAATTTTCCATCTTTCCTGCCATTTCAATTTGTTACTGCCATTGATGTGTAAATAAGGTAGTTGTGGTGGTTTTCCATCTTCCTTGCTTTTGAAAGTTCTGTCGGTTCTGCAGGTGAGATATTCCTCTGTCTCCAACTTTTTAATTTTTGTATGAATTCTTACTTTTTCTTTAATAAGACCATTCCTCTCCTCTTACGCCTCTCCCTTTAAGTGTGGACGAACAAGTAAGAATAAGTTCTGCGGAATCCATCCATTTGTGACCTGCTTAATAAGCTCTCCATGGATTATTAGGAATTGGACCTTGACACGTGTATACCGTTTGGCGAGGAAATGCACTTGGTAGAAAAGCTTCCGTGAAAGTAAGTGCTTCACGTTGTTTGTGATACCATAAGTTGAAAGCCCTATGTAGTTTCTATTTTCATTCTTTTCTTTTCATACCATATCTAGCCAGTTAGTTCATGATATGCACGAGAACAAATGCTAATGACAAAGTGCACATTTCAAGAATGGACTTGGTTCATTTTTATTCCAAATTTCCAATTAAATTCTGAAGAAGATAGTTTTCAATTGAAATATGCTTTGCGATGACCATAAGCAAAAGCTAAGGACAAACACTATCTCAGGTTGGGCTCTTCCTTCTGAGGCATGTCTTCACTCATGGTATATTATATGTAGCTCTCTCTAGAGTACGCTCAAGAAAATATCTTAAGCTTTGTATATTAGATGAGTAATGCAAACAACATATTAGTATTGTAAATGTAGTGTTTAATGAAGTTTTTTGAAATGTTTGATGTATACAACACAATTTCATTTATTTATTCAATTTTTCTCTTTATATATAATTACACAGTTGACTTATACACGATTGATTTATTTATAATTTAAAAATTACATATAATGAAAACTAATTTATTTATAAAAAAATTCAACATAAAATTATGTGCAGCGCACAAGTTATCGCACTAGTTATATTAGAATAGTTTAAAAAAAAAGAACATAATCAAACAAATCTTTATTATTTTACATTTAATTTTTCATCCAACTTTGATGGAAGTCCATGTGAACCTTTCATCTGCTATATTTATTACAATTTAATTACACATGGAAATATTGATCCACCATGTAACACCCCATTTTTGTTTTTCCATTATTAGGTTATTTACTATTCTATTTTAATTATTATTATGATATATGGTAATTATGTGATTTTATTAGATAATTAAGTGATTATGTGATATTTGGAGTGAGTAATTTATTTAATTTGTATTTGAGTGAGATAAGATTAAATTAGATAAGGTTGTTGGGTTTAGGTGATATATGAGTGGAGCCCACTAGTACTACTATATTAAGGGTTAGGAGTGAAATAGAAAAAAAGAAAGAAAAGAAAAATAAGGATTAGAAGAGGAGAAGAGAACACGTGAAAGCAAGAAGGAGAGGAGAAAAGTGGAGAAAACCTAGAGTTGATCTACAAGAGGTAAGGGTTTGAATTCATATTTTCTGGATTGCTATAGTAGTGGGAAGTGATAGAAAGCATGATTTAGGAACCCTAAAATGCAGATTTTTCTAAACTGAAAGTGGATAGTTTGAATTTAGGGTTATGAATTGTGGGAGGAAAAGAGGGGGGTAGCGCGCATGGAGCATGGTGCGATTTTGAAAAGGAAAACTCAGTAGAAATTTACGAGCTCTTGAATCCTTTTTCGAGCTATGTTAATGACCGAATTTGAAGAAGTAGTCTTCATAAAAGTTGTAACCCTTTTTGTTATAAAACCTTTTCCTCTGGTTTCACGTCGTTCTGACATCTGTAGTTCAAGTTATATGCATTTTAGTGTGGATGGGTTAAGTTGTCTCGTTTCTCATGAACTGTTGTTAGTGTTTGATTTTTCTTGATATTTGTACTTTGAATTTCAACTTGAAAGTTTACAAGAATTTACAAAACGTGTATACAGAAGCATGATAAAAATACTGGATTTTTCTGAGTCTATTTGAGGTATTTAAAAATTCGCCAAAGTTGTTGTACAGTTATAACGGTTTTGAATAAAATGCGTCATTTTAGGTGCAAATGTTGTTTTCGAAAAAAGGTGTGGTGCGCGCGTGGTGTTGCGCAAGTTGCGGTGGCGCGCGACCATGGTGAGGGTTCCGCGTAAGGGAGGTGGCGCATGTAGGTAGTGATGCGCGCGGTAGCGCGCGCATGATGGGGATGTCGTAGGGAGATGGCGAGTTTTTTGGGAAAATTAGGAAGAATCCAGTTTTTGTATAATAGTTGCACAACCTGTTATATATGAATTATATTTAATTTACATCTGTTTAATAGTTCATTATATGATGTTGTTTCTAAATTGATGTTATGTGTTAAGTTGCTAAGTTACTGTGATTGCAAGTTGTGTGATTGATAACATGAAAGTTGTAACACCCCGATTTTCGGGGGTCACTTTAGTAACCCATTAAAGTAAATATGCAATATTTTCTAAAAGGGTTTTATAAATGCGAGTATTTTTTTTCCTTTTCAAAGTATTTCTAAAACATGAAATGCATACTTCCAACTGTATATAAATTTACATCCAGCCTTAAACAAGGAAAGTACTCGAATGTAGCAACAGATGAATCCAACTTACAAACCTAACGAATAGAATTAGGTTCAACAAGGAATCTATTATGCAATGACTCATAAATCCGATATACTCCCTACGATTTCCACATCGGAGAATTGCAAGATAGCAATGCACTGGAACCTACCCAAAACCTCAAAGAATACTTATAAAATAATCCTGTAAGCTTTAACCAAGAATGGTAAGCTCTTTACCCAAAAGGCTCGAGCCTTACACCCGAATCTATTCTTTGAGTCCTCTATAGTTCTTCCACATGGAGTAGCATCTGCTCACATTGCCACCTATCGTCGTCTGACAGCAGGCGTACAACCGCCAAAACACAAACAACAGGCGCAAGGGTCAACTCAAAGAATTACATAAATAATACACATAATCGATAGAGTGTACAGAGATAGATACTTAGGTTCAATAGGCTTATAATAGCAATGTAAGTAGCATATCCTCCAATGAATCATGAATAACAATTACTGACAATTTATCAATTATCAAGTAAGATAACAAATATCAATCACATTTGACAAGTAGGTCAGCATGTATGATGAGATGCAATGACATGCTTAGGAACAAAAATGCTCCTGATAGATGGGCACCATCGAGTCAGTCCTAACACCGGCCTAGTGTTTAACCATTTCCGCTCGGGCGTCTCTTACACCAAACAAATGTAGTCAGATCAGCCATAACCCGCAGGTCTGCCATTTCCGTCTGCTACTAAGAATCACCGCAGTGTTCTTATGTGGAAATCAGGGTCTTATGACCATTTTGGAATCCACCGAGGTCCAACATCCCACCGTGTATAAACCTCAAAATGTATGAATGATGCAATTTGATCAGCCAAACAACGTCTCCGACCTCACTCGTCACGTCATCACGTGTTATAGCTAACTTATGTAAGATCAAGTTTTGATCTAGTAGTACAACTCTATGTTTTGATGATTACAAGTTAACCTTTTGATATGAACAATTATGGTACTCTAACGTGTTTTTCTGAGTGTGCTATTTACAGGCTCTGACCTCAACTCAATCTCACACAAATCAGAAGCACTGTGTATAAAGAGTGACCCAAGCAACGCTTTCGCATTGACCATGTTCAATATGAACAGTGGAAAAGCTTCAGAAGTTCTGAAGCTACACAAACTCTGATGTGGACTCAGTCACTAGAAGCTCTGAAGATCCAGAAGTTCTGATAACCCAGAAACACTGAAGGTTCAGATGTTCTGATGGTGTAGAAGGCTCTGAAGATATAGAAGCTGAATAGTGGAAACTCTGAAGTCCGGAAGCAAGAAACTCTGAAGACCATGTACTTCCCTCTGAGTTCAGGATCAGAAGATACAACGGTCAGAGGATCTGTGCTTTCCCTCTGACTCTGATCAACCGGCTTCACAAGTTCCAACATGAAGCATTCCCCTGATCAGAAGTCTCCTAGGTTTAAAGGTCAAGTCACTATCCAAGTACAAAAGTAACTGTACCATCCTGACGACCTACCTAACGTTCTCAGTCACAGCAGAAGCTGGAATTTCCAGAACTGCCCTCCAACGGTAGCATTTCCCATGCAACGTTCAACCCTAATCCTTGGAGTATATAAGAGGCTGAAGACTGAAAGAAGTGGCTAGAAGCATTCACACACGCGCAAGAAATATTCAAATCCTTCTAAGCTTTCTTTCATCTGAAATTCATTGTGTTTACTTCTAGCTTTTTAGAAGCAAATCTCTTGTAAACAATTCTTTGACAAACAGTTTGTTTAGTTCCTTTAGGAGATCAAGGTTGATCGGATCCTAGAGAAGACTAAGAGAGTGAATCTTAGTGTGAGCTAAGTCAGTGTAATTGTTAGTCACTTGTAGGTTTCAAGTGCAGTTGTAACTCTTACCTGATTAGTGGATTGCCTTCATTCTAAGAAGGAAGAAATCACCTTAACGGGTGGACTGGAGTAGCTTGAGTGATTTATCAAGTGAACCAGGATAAAATCCTCGTGTGCTTTTCTATCTCTCATCTTTAGCACTTAGTTCTCAAAAAGATTTGTTAAAATCTTTAAGGAGGAAGTTTTATCTTGAAAACGTTATTCAAACCCCCCTTTCTACCGTTTTTCATACCTTCAACTTATTGCCTCTAAAAGAATACCCTAAGGTAAATGTCAATTCTGCGACACAAGACAATTAAATATAAAAAGAGTGCAATCACCCTTGACAACTTCTCGAGTCATCTAACACATCAAATTTCGATGGTCAAAAACTGCTCAGCGAGCGAAAGAGTACCAACGTACTTGGAAACTTATAGTTCCCCGACTTATCTTTTAGATAGCCAAACAATAAACTGATCATCGAGTGAAGAGTACCAATGTACTTGGAAACTCATAGTTCCTCGACTTATCTTTTAGATAGCCAAACAATAAACTGCTCATCGAGCGAAGAGTACCAATGTACTTGGAAACTTATAGTTCCCTGGCTTATCTTTTAGATAGCCAAACAATAAAATTGCTCATCGAGAAAAAAAGTATCAACATACTCATAAACTTATTAGCTTCCCAAAAACTTGGATTCGACAACACTTCTCATTTTCCAAAACTAATATCCAAGCCCTAAGCTTTCATCTGAGATTGTTATCATTATTTAAAGGGTTCAGAGGTTGTTTAGTATATTATGAATTTTCCTTGTAAAATAGCTTCCATTTAGGTTTGTCTCTAGTCTTATGAGTTTAAAAGATCTCGTGATCCCAAGTAACTCCCAGAGAATATCTCGATCCACTAAAACAATAACAGGGGCCTAAACCACGGTTCGTCCCGTCAAACATTCCCAAAATCTCATCATGAGTATGGCATAATCGCCCGTTTTTCTCACTCTGATGTACAACATATATATGTGTAATTGCATAACCAAATTAGCACAATCCAACAATCAAGGCACATATATCAACACATCCTAAGATTAACCATTTAGCACACAGCATGTGCATCAATCAACAACAATAAAAGCGATAAGTAAATCCCAATCAACAATGTCAGCCGAAGCCTTAGAAAACGGAGACATACGTCTCAATTATTTCATTCGGCCGAAGCCTCCAGAAAATATTTCACAGTCAATCAATAATCAAGTGCATAAACAATAAATCAAGTTGAATTCATCGACACCTAAAGCATTAGCTAGTAATTAGTGAGTAGCCCTCACCTTAGCCAATTTTCTTACTAAGTTGCAATTCCAATCTAATCACATCTTTGCTTTCCCGTGTTAGCTTGCTTCCTTTTGTCCTTTGGCTTCGTCGTCAAGTGTTTCCGTTATTCGTACCCTTCATAAGTATACATAACATAATTACTAATTGAGCTACCTACTTTCGATGTCGAAGGCTACAACTTCAGGCAATTCACTCGAAGAAAACACAAGTTAAACTTAATCTTCGTAATGGTTATAGACCATTAGGATCAGACTAGGAAGTCAAGACAAGTCGTAATAATGACAACGAACAATAACAACAATTTATGTTGTTTCAAAAGCTTTTGACTTAATGAAACGATTTTAAAACCAAAAATTTAATTCCTAAATCATCCATCAACTAAAGTGATAATATCAACACACATATACCCTAACACTCCAAAAACTTGTTAGAGTTTCAAAACCTTTCGCAATCGCTTTTAACGAATAACTGTGTGTAAAACTCAATGGTCTTCATTTTCATAAACGAATAAACAACGTACGTAAGTAAGGTTCAAAAGAGGTTTCTTTCCTACTTCCAAGCACCCAAAATATCATTTTAAAATAAAAGGTTTTCTCATCTTTTGCCAAAACAACATTTGCACTTAAAATAACCAATTTGTCAAAACAAACATAAACTGTACAACGACTTTGGGTAATTTTAAAATATGTCAAATACACCCCGAAAAATCTAATATTTTTATCATGGGTTCTTGAACATGTTTTCTAAATCCCTGTAAATTTTCAAGTTGAAATTCAAAGTACAAAATTCGGGAAAAATAAAATACTAACACTAGTTCGTAAGAAACGGGACAGCTTAACCCAGGCTCACTAAAATGCGTATAACTTGTGCTACAAAATTGGAACGACATGAAACCAGCAGCAAAAGTTTTCTAACAGATAGGGATACAACTTTTATGATGAATACTTCTTCAAATTAGGTCACTAACACAGTCTAAGAAAGAGTTCAAGAGTTCGTAAATCCTGCGGATTTTTCATTCTATAAACATAACCATAGTATGTACTGTAATTCATGCCTATTCATTGATCACAAACAGGGCTAAAGGACAAAATTAATATAACAGCTACTACAATTAGTAGAGTACTTAACTCTTTTTGAAATGAATATCATTTTGTAAAACAAATCGCAACTATTCACTAATAAACTATTAAACTTCGATTTTTTACAATAACAATGAAAATGTTTATTTTTCTTTAAAACTTGCTTACTCGAGGCTAAAACATATACAAGAGTTGAAGGCTTACGAAATCAAGTTTCAGAAACTTGTCGGCGAAGGGTCACTTGAGAAAATTGCGGCTCACGGGGTTGATGGATGAACTGTGACCGGAGACACAAAGGAAGGTTGTTCCTTCATCCTTTCGCGGCCAGAAACTCAACGGCGCTGTCCGTTTCCCCAAAGAGTCGACGGTTTGCCTAGAAAGTTCAGCCGAAGGTCGACGGTGGTTGTCGGGGTTGTCGAATAAAATGACCCAAATATGAAATTGGAAATAAGGTTTTGCTCTCCTCACGGCAAGGGTCGTAGCAGTATCCTCCGTTTTTTCATCGATCGCCGGAGTTGACCCAAAAAAGCTCCCGAAGGCGGCAGTGGCGGCGGTCGACTGCGACGGAACAACGATCCAGAATATGGGTTTTGTTGTGGATTTTGCAAGGGTTCCAACAGTACTAACCTCGCTGTGAACGGAGGTCCGAGTACACCGGAATCGAAGGTCAAAGTTTGCGACAGGGACGTCGGGGACGTCGGCGCGTCGTTATGCTCTGTTTTCATGTCTTTCTTCCTTTGTTCTTGTTCATGGAGCTCGCCATGGTGCTCTCGGTTGGTGGTTGTTGCTTGTAACCTTGAACCAGAGGTGGTGGTGGCTCGCATGGAAGGAGGGACGTGGCGATGGGGCTCGCGTGATGGTGAGGTGGTGGTCCTGGCGTTAACAAGGAGTATGATGCTCAGTGACGGATCCGGGAAGTTTAAGTCGTGGGGGAAATATACACATAAAATTTATAGTACTGAAATCATAATATATTACTATTAAACATCTCAATAAACATGATATTTGTTCTCCACACTATCAAATATTTCTCTCTCTCTATATAAGTAACTAAGCAATCATTCAACCATTCATCTCCCATACGATTTCGCATTCGATTCTTGATAATATGCATAGCAGAGAAAGCTCTTTCAACTTTTGCAGTTGCAACTGGTAGTATTAAAGCCAACTCCAATAGCAAATATACCAATGGATATACAAAATGCTTCTTGGTCTCCACAAGTTTTGTAGCCAGATCACTAATTCCACCCAATTCTGAAAATGCACTGTCAGAGCATATATCGATGAAATAATTTTGAAGTTGGCTATCAAGTGCCAAAAGCTCAATAGGAGAAAAGTCTAAAGGATAGAATTGAGCCAAGTGAATCAACTTTTCCTTATCAAATGAAACAAATGAATATCTTAGACTCAAGCAAGCTACACAAAGAAGCAACTCAGTATTCGCTTATGTAAAACGGTTGTTCAACTCCTGAATTTGTCGATCAATTACTTGATAAAATAGTTCAACTTGAAAATGATGCAAATTAGACACCTTCTCCATTTTGCGCCTTGATCTTCCTTGTTTTTGAAAAATATCCATCATATTAGGGATAACAACATTGTGCTTTTCACAAAGAATCAAAACTTCATTGAGGAAAGAATGCCAACCATCATCTCTCATAAATTGCAACCTATGCTTTGAGATCATAACCAATTTCATAGCATTTACAATATCTTGATCACATCTTTGTAATGCTTAAGATAACTCACACTAGTAATCCCCAGTATATGTAGTATCAAGTGCAAGACACAAACAAATTCAAAAGATTGCATAGAAATCAACAAACCACATGCTTCGCCTTTTTGGTCCAAACTTGTGCCATCTTCCTCAACAATTTCAAGAACATCAATCATTGAAGAGAACAAAGTAACTATATTAAGTAACGTACCATAATGTGAGCCCCATCTTGTATCCCCTGCCTTCTTGATAGTAATTGTTTGATTCAAGCCACGTCCACTTGAGATTACTCCCTTTTGCAATGCTTCTTTCACCTTAGTAGCTTGTTTGTCACGAAGAATATCTCGATACTTACACGAAGCTCCAGCAACATTAGACAAATTAGCAACTATACTAAAAAAAATGCAATTTCAACATGCATTTTTCCTACGGTAATAAGAGCCAATTGGAGTTGGTGAGCAAAGCAATGAATATAGAATGCACATCTATTCTCTTTCAATATCAAACTTTTGAGCCCATTAAATTCACCTTGCATATTACTTGCTCCATCATATCCTTGTCCACGTAATCTTGATAAGCTTAACCTATATTTTGCAAACAATGAATCCAAAACCAATTTCAATGATGAAGCATTAGTGTTGGAAACATGAACAAGACCAAGAATACGCTCTATAACTTGTCCTTTCTTATTCACATTACACAAAGCCACAACCATTTGTTCCTTAACTGAGATATCTCGAGATTCATCAACCAAAATAGCAAATAAATTATCTCCCAAATCATCAAGTATGGCTCTAGTAGTCTCATTAGCAGCGGCTCTAACAATATCTTTTGGTATACTAGGAGCCATTAGTTTGAGGTTTTTAGGAGCATTCTTCAAAACTTGAGCAATAATGTCATTGTGGTTGGAAAGAAAATCTAGAAGCTGAAGAAAATTTCCCTTATCACTTGAAGACTCTAACTCATCATTACCACGAAAAGCTAACCCTTGGCGCAATAAAAAACGAATGCAATCAATTACAACAGTCAAATGAATTCGGTAGTCTTCCTTAATTTGATGAGACTGTTTACACAAAGCTACATCAATGTGTTGTACTTGTTTCATTAGAGCTTCACAGTTTTTCCAAGCTTGATAATGAGGACTATTTGTGCCTCTAACATGATTTTGAAACCTATCACTCTTTTTCCAATTTGTAAAACCTTCGATTATAAATGTATTCCCACTACCTTTATGTTCTTCAACATCAGATCTCATAAGATAACACAATCAAAATGTCTTATCTTCTTTTTGACTATATTCTAGCCAATTGCCATATTTTAAATACCAATCGGGGTTGAACCTACTGTAAGACCCTACTTTGATGAATAAAATTATTTATTTTAGAATAAATGATAAAATCTGTCTTGCTTGTGAATTGTGAATTTTCCTTGATACATTGGAGTGTATAGTATTATTAATATTGAAGTGATAATACTCGGGGGCTAGGAAATAATTATGTGTAAGGTCAAGGACTCCAAGATAAGTGATTTTGGGTTGCTTGAGGGCCAAGAATGAGGGCCATACTCGAGTATGTGAAGAGGAGAGGTAAGAAGATTTGTTTTTGACTAGGATTGCATGAATCAAGGGGAAATTTGGGAGTTATGTCTCTTAGTTAAGTGCTGATCAGTTTTGGGACAAGGGAGTTATAGGCAAATGATGAGCCATAAATGCTTGGTCTCCTTTCAAATTGGTGAAAAGTTTTGAAGGCCATTGCTTGGCATAGTGTGGTCGCGGGTATAGGGGTAAAAGGGGGAGAGTTTTCAACCTTTTGAGAGACAAAAGGAGCTGAGTGAGAAACCCAAACACATACCCTCATTTTCCACACACATTCAGAAGAAAAAAGAAAGAAAGAAAGAGCAAGAGAGTGAGAGAGGGCGGCGGCTAGAGGAGAGAAAGAAGAAGAAGAAGGAGTGAAAGCAAGAGAGATCAAGAGAGAAAGGAGAAGATCAAGTCAAGGCTGAAGGTTCAGCAAGGAGAGGGCTTCTCCATTCATCTATTCCATCACCATTCTTTCATCTTTTCAAACCCAACAACTAAGGTAAGGGTGGATCTAGTTGGGTATAGAGTCTTGCATGCTTAGGACTTGAGTTGGTGATGTTTGTTGTTGTATGTTGTATGAAGGGCATGGGCTGTTCTGTAGTCTTGTGTTCATGATGTTTTGATGCTGATATGTGACTTAGAACCTTTAGAATAGAATGGCTAAAACGAAATTGATGGCAAATGCATTCCCTGTCAGATTTCTGAGCTGGACAGTAAACTTCAGGGCCTATTTTCACCTATTTCTGGTCGTCCAATAAAAACGTGATTCACATGAAAGTTGTAGATTTTCGAAAATTCTTTCTAGACATATACATATCATAAATTTTGGTTTGGTAATGTGTGCTGGAGGTCGTTTTTAGTAACTGTTGCACCTGCTGTTTTTTCCTGTGTCGGATAGAAAGCTTTAAGGCCTAATATAACCTAATTCGGAGGCTCAAATGAAAACGTGTTTAACTAGAGAGTTGTAGATCTTTAAAATATCTTTCCATAAAGGTATCATACATGATTTTTGGTTAGAAGACGCGTTCTGTAGGTCAGTTTCAATGAATGTTGTATCTGCTGTTAAAAGCTAAGTTGTGAAAATGTTTGTAGTTTTGTTTAGAAACATGTGATTAGGAGATGCTATGAATAATGTGTGATTAAGCTTGTGAATATGACTAAGTGCTTAGTATAGCTTGTATTTGCTTAATTTGGATATCGCCAAAAGGTCGCTCATCTAGCTGTAATTCCTTTTGGTGCTGTGGTTATTACTGTGATTAAGTTGTATAAGTCTTGTGAAAATGTTAAGACTCTAGGTTGACTTTTAGAGCCCTAACAAAGAGAATTGAGACTTAATCGCTTGCAAGTAAAATGTGATGTAATTGGAACATAGGTCTAGGGATGACTATGTAGTGATGACTATGGACCATGAGAACGATGGTACCGTTAGAGACAAATAGTAACTGGCACGCGAGGGTGTTTGTGGGTTGTACAGTGTGTCCCCACGTGATTTGGTTGACTGCGGTCACCTTGTGATTTTGTGGGTTGTACGGTGTGTCCCCACGTGATAGAGGGTTGTACGGTGTGTCCCCTCCGAGAATTGTTCATCTGCGGATGATCATGATTTGGCCATTGGTGTTGAGGTAGTTGTGTGAATGGTGAGGTCATTAGCCTAACTGAAACTTAGGTGACTGACCGTGACTTAACTTAAAGATTTTCCTTATTGAATCTTGTTATTTATGAGAATTACATGGATATGTGAATGTTTATATGAGAACATGAGATCTGACCCTGTTATTTGTCTATGTGTTATTCTAGGGGGGGCAGATGGTGAAGGTCAAGAGCGCAGTGACCTCGTGGACGATAGATTTACATGACCAGCACAAGGACAATACCTGGTAGACCGACTCTGCCAAGGTATGTCGCCTTTATGTCGGCAGCGCTACGATCACGGGACATGACCGGCACGGGAACGTCGTCGAGACACAGATCATGGAATGGGGCAAGGTCAAGATTCCCTTCGCACCATGTCGCTTCTTGCATCCAGGAGATGAGGGTTCTTGCTCGAACTCTCCACAGAGGTCAGGGCTCCTGTGAAGAAGCGCCAGAGACAGTGTGGTTGGCTTGACGAGTGACTGATGTTGCCATGCTGGGGGTTGAGTGTTTCGTAGTGCTGAACTATCTTTTATCAGTTTTTATTTCCAGAGATTTCTTTTGATGTACTTGATGTAGGGCTTTAGCCCAAGGTTTCATTTATGTACTTTTGATTTATGGTTCTTTTGATTAAGAGTTATTTTATTCAGAAATGCATGTCTTATTTATTCCGCAAATTTATTTGTAAAGTTTTAAGTTTCGCAATAATTGAACTTTTGTCATTAATTCAAGATTAATAATTGAACGACCAAAATTCTTTACGAAATTGGTGACGTTTGGTTTACTGTGTGACAATCGAGAAATCGGGGCGTTACATTGTGGTATCAGAGCTCCGGTTGAGAAACTAGAGCACTAGGGTTGTGGGCACACGAGTTTGAACTCGTTGCTGTTTGTTTTCATGAGTTATAGGTTACCGCGTTGAGGTTTGGTAGACTTGTTTGCTAAGATGTTTGCTTGACTGTGAGATTGTCTGAAGTTAGTATCATTGTCGTGATACTTGAGATTGATTATCGATTAGTTACGCGCACGGCAAGCTTGCAATGTCCGTTGATCTACGAGGATCGGAATGTTCTTTGCGAATCTCGTTTGCTTAGGGCTTAAAGTGCTCGATGTGATTCTAGGGATGGATTGGCTGACACAGTATCACGTTCTTTTGGACTGTGCTAACAAGGTCGTTGTCTTCCCAGATTCAGGCGTTATGGATTACTTGAATTCGTACACCTTGGGAAAGGGTTCACCAGCATTCGTGAACTCTATCGTAGCTGAGGCGAAGAACGACGACGACGTGCACAACATTTTGGTAGTGCAAGAATTTGTGGATGTGTTTCCAGGGGATATGCCTGGAATACCGCCAGTAAGGGAGACGAAGATCTCTATTGATATCATGCCCGGTACTGGCCCAATATCAATGGCGCCTTATCG
Source organism: Lotus japonicus (assembly GCF_012489685.1). Classification (NCBI taxonomy): domain Eukaryota; kingdom Viridiplantae; phylum Streptophyta; class Magnoliopsida; order Fabales; family Fabaceae; genus Lotus; species Lotus japonicus. The sequence continues at coordinate 49,822,557 of NC_080043.1, read as the reverse complement.
GATGGCACCGGCAGAGTTGACGGAGTTAGCAAAGCAGTTGGAGGATCTCTCTTCCAAGGGATTCATCCGACCAAGTGTGTCGCCCTGGGGTGCACCAGTGTTGTTGGTGAAGAAGAAGGACGGGAGGTCCAGAATATGTGTGGACTACCGACAACTCAACAAGGTGACAGTGAAGAATCGTTATCTGATGCCTCGGATAGATGATTTGATGGATCAACTTCGGGGTGCTATTGTTTTCTCGAAGATAGATCTGAAGTCAGGATATCATCAGATCCGTGTGAAGGAGGCTGACATTCAGAAGACCGCATTCAGAACTCGATACGGGCATTATGAGTACCTTGTGATGCCGTTCGGAGTTACCAATGCACCCGTTGTATTCATGGACTACATGAACCGTGTGTTCAGGCCATTCCTGGACAAGTTCGTGGTGGTGTTCATTGACGACATATTGATTTACTCGAAGAGTAAAGAGGAACACGAAGAACATTTATGTCAAGTGCTGGGAGTATTGCGGGAGAAGGAGCTATATGCTAATGGCTCGAAGTGCGAATTCTAGATGGAAGAAGTGAAGTTCCTTGGTCACGTCATATCAAGTCAGGGTGTGGCTGTTGACCCTAGAAAAATTTAATCGATTTTGTCATGGGAACAACCTAAGACAGCAAGCTACATCAGAAGTTTTGTTGGGCTTGCTAGCTACTATAGACGCTTCGTGAAGGATTACGCAAAGTTGACTTCGTCGTTGACTTAGTTGACAAAGAAGAATCAACCATTTGTAAGGACGGAGAAATGTGAAGAGAGTTTTCAGGAAATGAAGAAGAGACTGACTACTGCACCAATAACAGCCTTACCCAAGGAAGGAGAACCATACAACGTCTATTGTGATGCTTCACATAATGGGTTGGGTTGTGTAATGATGCAAGAGAAGAAAGTGATTGCTTATGCTTCACGACAGTTAAAGATTCATGAGAAGAACTATCCTACGCATGATTTGGAGTTGGCTGCTATAGTGTATGCTCTCAAGATTTGGAGGCATTACCTGTATGGCAGTACGTTCACGATCTACAGTGATCACAAGAGTCTGAAGTACGTATTTGATCAAAAGGATTTGAACATGAGACAGCAAAGGTGGATGGAATTTCTACAGGACTATGAGTTCGCTCTACAGTATCATCCGGGGAAAACCAATGTTGTAGCTGACGCTCTTAGTCGAAAGGTTATACATGTATCCTCGTTGATGGTCAAGGAGTTAGAACTGTTGGAGTCATTCCGAGATCTGAGCTTGGATGTTAAGCTCGCGCCAGGAAAGTTGTGCTTCGGAATGGTGACGGTGTCGAGTGGACTCTTGGATGAGATAAAGTCGAAGCAAGAGACCGACGAAGGATTGATTGAGTGGCGCAAACTTGTTACTCAAGGAAAGGAATCGGAATTCACTATCGGAAACGATGGTCTTTTGCGTTGCAAGGGACGAGTTTGTGTACCCAATGACGCAACTATGAGGAGGTTGATCTTGGATGAAGGCCACAATAGCAGGTTGAGTATTCATCCGGGAATGAACAAGATGTATCAAGACTTGAAACTTCATTTCTGGTGGCCTGGGATGAAGAAACAAGTAGCTGAGTATGTGACGACATGCTTGACTTGTCAGAAGGCTAAGGTGGAACATCAGAAGCCAGCAGGAAAACTACAGTTGTTGGTTGTTCCGGAGTGGAAATGGGATAGCATCTCCATGGACTTTGTGACGGCATTGCCCCTAACACGAAGTAGATTTGATGCAACTTGGGTAGTGGTTGATCGATTGACGAAGACTGCTCACTTCGTGCCGATCAATCTGAACTACAAAGTGGAGAAACTAGCAGAGATCTACATTGCAGAGATTGTTCGTCTGCATGGGGTACCATCTGGCATTGTGTCGGACAGAGACCCGAGGTTTACCTCACGTTTCTGGGGAGCTTTGCAACAAGCTTTGGGAACCAAGTTGAGATTGAGTTACGCTTATCATCCACAGACGGATGGGCAAACCGAAAGGACTATTCAATCCTTGGAGGATTTGCTAAGAGCTTGTGTACTAGATCATAAAGGGAGCTGAGATGAGTTGTTGCCGCTGATTGAGTTCACCTACAACAGTTTTCATGCAAGCATCGGGATGGCACCTTATGAAGCTTTGTATGGTCGGAGGTGTCGTACGCCTTTGTGTTGGCATCAAGACGGTGAGAATTTGGTCATTGGACCCGAATTGGTACAACAAACTACAGAAGAGGTGAAGCGAATCCAAGAAAAGATGAGGATCTCGCAGAGTCGTCAGAAGAGTTGTGCTGACAACAGAAGGAAAGAGCTGGAATTTCAAGCTGGAGATCATGTCTTCTTGCGGGTTACCCCGATGACAGGTGTCGGAAGGGCGATCAAGTCCAAGAAGCTTACTCCAAAGTTTATTGGACCGCACCAAATTACGGAGCGAGTTGGACCAGTGGCATATAGGATTGCATTACCGCCATTCCTACCCAACATTCATGATGTACTTCATGTGTCGCAACTACGGAAGTACATGGCTAATGACTCTCATGTAATTGAACGTGATGACATTCAGCCGAAAGATGAACTTACGATGGTGATACCACCCATCAAGATCGTCGACAAGAGCACGAAACGCTTGAGAAACAAGGAGGTGTCCTTGGTGAAGGTCGTGTGGAATCAAGCGACAGGCGACGCTACATGGGACTTAGAAGATAAGATGCGGGAGTCATATCCCGACTTGTTTGTAAACCCTTAAGTTTCGAGGGCGAAACTATTTTTAAGCGGGGTGGTATTGTAAGACCCTACTTTGATGAATGAAATTATTTATTTTAGAATAAATGATAAAATGTGTCTTGCTTGTGAATTGTGAATTTTCCTTGATGCATTGGAGTGTATAGTATTATTAATATTGAAGTGATAATACTCGAGGGTTAGGAAATAATTATGTGTAAGGTCAAGGACTCCAAGATAAGTGATTTTGGGTTGCTTGAGGGCCAAGAATGAGGGCCATACTCGAGTATGTGAAGAGGAGAGGAAAGAAGATTTGTTTTTGACTAGGATTGAATGAATCAAGGGGAAATTTGGGAGTTATGTCTCTTAGTTAAGTGCTGATCAGTTTTGGGACAAGGGAGTTATAGGCAAATGATAAGCCATAAATGCTTGGTCTCCTTTCAAATAGGTGAAAAGTTTTGAAGGCCCTTGCTTGGCATAGTGTGGCAGCAGGTATAAGGCCAAAAAGGGGAGAGTTTTCAACCTTTTGAGAGACAAAAGGAGCTGAGTGAGAAACCCAAACACATACCCTCATTTTCCACACACATTCAAAAGAAAAAAGAAAGAAAGAAAGTGCAAGAGAATGAGAGAGGGCGGCGGCTACAGATGAGAAAGAAGAAGAAGAAGGAGTTAAAGCAAGAGAGATCAAGAGAGAAAGGAGAAGATCAAGTCAAGGCTGAAGGTGCACCAAGGAGAAGGCTTCTCCATTCATCTATTCCATCACCATTCTTTCATCTTTTCAAACCCAACAACTAAGGTAAGGGTGGATCTAGTTGGGTATAGAGTCTTGCATGCTTAGGACTTGAGTTGGTGATGTTTGTTGTTGTATGTTGTATGAAGGGCATGGGCTGTTCTGTTGTCTTGTGTTCATGATGTTTTGATGCTGATATGTGACTTAGAACCTTTAGAATAGAATGGCTAAAACGAAATTGATGGCAAATGCATTCCCTGTTTCACTGGCTATTTTCTGAGCTGGACAGTAAACTTCAGGGCCTATTTTCACTTATTTCTGGTCGTCCAATAAAAACGTGATTCACATGAAAGTTGTATATTTTCGAAAATTCTTTCTAGACATATACAGATCATAAATTTTGGTTTGGTAATGTGTGCTGGAGGTCGTTTTTAGTAACTGTTGCACCTGCTGTTTTTTCCTGTGTCGGACAGAAAGCTTTAAGGCCTAATAAAACCTAATTCTGAGGCTCAAATGAAAACGTGTTTAACTAGAGAGTTGTAGATCTTTAAAATATCTTTCCATAAAGGTATCATACATGATTTTTGGTTAGAAGACGCGTTCTGTAGGTCAGTTTCAATGAATGTTGTATCTGCTGTTAAAAGCTAAGTTGTGAAAATGTTTGTAGTTTTGTTTAGAAACATGTGATTAGGAGATGCTATGAATAATGTGTGATTAAGCTTGTGAATATGACTAAGTGCTTAGTATAGCTTGTATTTGCTTAATTTGGATATCGCCAAAAGGTCGCTCATCTAGCTGTAATTCCTTTTGGTGCTGTGGTTATTACTGTGATTAAGTTGTATAAGTCTTGTGAAAATGTTAAGACTCTAGGTTGACTTTTAGAGCCCTAACGAAGAGAATTGAGACTTAATCGCTTGCAAGTAAAATGTGATGTAATTGGAACATAGGTCTAGTGATGACTATGGACCATGAGAACGATGGTACCGTTAGAGACAAACGGTTACTGGCACGCGAGGGTGTTTGTGGGTTGTACAGTGTGTCCCCACGTGATTTGGTTGACTGCGGTCACCTTGTGATTTTGTGGGTTGTACGGTGTGTCCCCACGTGATAGAGGGTTGTACGGTGTGTCCCCTCCGAGAATTGTTCATCTGCGGATGATCGTGATTTGGCCATTGGTGTTGAGGTGGTTGTGTGAATGGTGAGGACGTTAGTCTAACTGAAACTTAGGTGACTGACCATGACTTAACTTAAAGATTTTCCTTATTGAATCAGGTTATTTATGAGAATTACATGGATATGTGAATGTTTATATGAGAACATGAGATCTGGCCCTGTTATTTGTTTATGTGTTATTCTGGGGGGGGGGGGCAGATGGTGATGGTCAAGAGCGCAGTGACCTCGTGGACAATAGATTTGCATGACCAGCACAAGGACAATACCTGGTAGACCGACTCTGCCAAGGTACGTCGCCTTTATGTCGGCAGCGCTACGATCACGGGTTGTGACCGGCATAGGAACGTCGTCGAGACACATATCATGGAATTGGGCAAGGTCAAGATGCCCTTCGCACCATGTCGCTTCTTGCATCCAAGAGATGAGGGTTCTTGGTCGAACTCTCCACAGAGGTCAGGGCTCCTATGAAGAAGCGCCAGAGACAGTGTGGTTGGCTCGACGAGTGACTGATGTTGCCATGCTGGGGGTTGAGTGTTTCGTAGTGCTGAACTATCTTTTATCAGTTTTCATTTCCAGATATTTCTTTTGATGTACTTTGATGTGGGGCTTTAGCCCAAGGTTTCATTTATGTACTTTTGATTTATGGTTCTTTTGATTAAGAGTTATTTTATTCAGAAATGCATGTCTTATTTATTCCGCAAATTTATTTGTAAAGTTTTAAGTTTCGCAATAATTGAACTTTTGTCATTAATTCAAGATTAATAATTGAACGACGAAAATTCTTTACGAAAATGGTGACGTTTGGTTTACTGTGTGACACTCGAGAAATCGGGGCGTTACACCTACGATGTGCACTTCCAAATTGTCTTTGTGGAAAACTAATCTCTTTTGGTTGACAAGGACCCTTTTGCAGATAATATCTCCTAATTTCATCTCTATCACGCGGATGATAACATGAAATTTTTTGCCTTAAACCACGATCACTAGGAAGTTGTTCTGAATCAAATTCCAAAATCTTTTTTTGTGGATGGACCCAAAGTTTTTTCAAGAGCTTGAGATTGAGAAGGCAATTGCTCCAATCTGATGTTGATTTTCTTTTGTAAAATTTTTTCATTGATAGAGCCTATTGTTAAACCAACATAAACATAATTAAAACCACTTCTCCTAAAGTTATGAAAATGAAATAAAATGGCACAACTATTTTTCCTCAACCATTTTGTCTAGTATAAAAACAGAGTAAAGAAATGCACAACCACTTTTCCTCAACCATTTGTTCTCACAAACAATGAAACAAATATTAATCAAATCAACCAACACATTACACATACATACACATTGTTTATAAATCTAATAGATAGATACTTAGATAGTAACCATCCCAAAAAACAAAGTCATAAACCCCAAACTTTATGCATTAATTTAGACGACCCACCAAGCCAAACAACGATTAATTTCAACCTAGCAAAATTCTGAAACTCGTGAGCAAAGGCACTAAGGGATACAATCATAAAGAAATAGGCTTAAATGATTGGAAATTTAAAATACTTACCAGCAAAAATTAAATGCAACTCAATTTCTCAAGCTTTCAACACACTGCACACACAGCCGCAAATACGGTGGAAGAGCTTCTTTAAGAAGAAAAGCATTGCTGAAGGGATTGGATTTGGAACACTAGAAAGTAAAGGTGAAATTGTTTCTATTATTTAATGGGTATGTGCTACTTGTTTCATTCTATTATCCAATAGGCAATTGGTGTTGCACTAATCTAAATAAAAAAGAAACAAAAAGTAGAAATTAAATCAGATCATAGTTGGACAAATTTAAGCTTTTAGTGGCATGAGAAGTAATATTGTGTAGTTATGGGAGCATTTATTTTTTATGGTGGGGGCATTTAAATATAATATTAATAAATATGGTATTTTTTTTGGGAAAAACTTACATGCAGTTGCTTATGTGCTGTTTGTACTGTTTTCCAATTAAAATGTGACATTTGAATTTTCTTTTCCACATAAGATATTAATAAAACCACCCACCTTAGAATTTATAACCTCCATAACCTCTCTGTTTCGTTTCCCGTCGGAGGAACTTCACAAATTACCATTTTTCTATGTGGGTGCTGCTGCTCAAGCCACCCCCAATAGAGGAACCGTTGTCCATCTAAATCCCCACTTTTCTCATTCACCAAAATAATTAGGGAAGCTTGAAACTGATGGAATCATTACAAGACATTTTTCTTTCAAAACTAAGGATGAAGTCATGAAGATGATTCCAGGAGGAAACGCCTTTGGTTCCCTGTTATGAGATTTAAAAATTAGCCACAATAATAAGTCCTAACAACAATATTTGTTACAATAACTGCCTCAGTTTACATTTTAGTAACCCTAGATTTGAATCACAACAACATCATACCACAATTGAAATGCTCCACCGCCAATTACAGGAAGAATACATGAACAATTTCATGCCCAACAAAAATTGGGTAATGAAGATGATGAAGACAAAAACCAGAACGCCGCCGCCGCTGGGAAAGACAACAATCACGACAGTCCCCCCATGATTTTCAACCACCACCACCAGGCTCAGGGCCAACACGAGCAGGTGCACTTCTCTAGAACTATTCCGTTCGACTTCGACGGCAGTACGTTCCTCCGATGGGTGGCCTGAGCAGCCGTGTCGGACAAGGAAATTGAGACAGAGAAAGTGGGTGGGGGTTATCGTCGTTCACAAAGTGGGTGTGTGGGTTTTATTAATATCTTATGTGAAAAAGAAAATCCAAATGTCACTTTTTAATTGGAAAACAGTACAAACAGCACATAAGCAACTGTATGTAAGTTTTTCCCATTTTTTTTTTGCTAAGCAAACAATATATTAATGGGAGTACAAGGGGTACTCCAAACCCAAATTACAAAGAGACAAACAAACCCTCAAGAAAAAAGCAAAAGAAATTGAAACTACAACCAAACCCAGTACAAAAAGAAGCTCAACCTCACGAAGCAAATATCAAAGCCAAATTAATATAAAACTACAACCCATCCAAACATAGCAACGGATTGTTGGACCATTCAAAAAGGGAACAAGAAAAATCACGGAACCTTGATCTGTTCCAGCTCCAAGACCGCCATTTGATGAGCTCCATGACAGTAGAAAACTCAAACACTCCATCCCTAAACACAACAGAATTTCTCATCATCCAAATAGACCATACTGCTACAAACCAGATTGACAGTGCACCATTTTTCTAATGTTTACCCCAGCCAAAATCAAATCGAAGCATATGGTCACGAACAACATTTGGAAGGACTGTTTGAATGCCAATCCATTGATAACAACCCCACCACAAGGCCACAGTACTTGAACAAGTTAAGACAAGGTGAGCAGAAGTCTCCACTTCCAAACCACATAACTTGCAAACAACCTCCTCCTCAGATTGAAGTACCTTGCGCTTCAGCAAATTAACATTATTGGGAATCTTGTCCAACATTAATCTCCACATAAATGCCTTCACATTGGAGGGAGCAACAGATTTCCAAATCCGAATGAAAGCCGGATCTGGATCTACATACTCTGGTGCCTACAAAAAAGAGTAAAAAGAATTAACGGTAAAAACTCCATCTGGACTTGGCAACCAGCTCCACTTATCCGGAACCCCCATCAGAGAGAGTAATACAATTAATCTCCCCCAGCATAGACTGAAGCCATGCCTGCTCTCTTTCACCAAGGTTCCGCCGCCACCGAAGATTCCACCGCCACACCCCACCCAACCACTCTCCACACTCTTTCACTGTGGGATACTTCAACCTTGACAGGTTAAACAACCTATGAAACCGATCACGGAGACACCCACGACCGTCCCAATTCTCCTGCCAAAACTTAGTATCCCTCCCATCACGGATCGTTTTCTGGACTCCCAACTCAAACCAATCACTGCTAGCATCACAACAAGATAACGTGATATCCCTCCACCACATGGATGCTTTCAAAGGCGTTCTACCCATATACTTGGCCTTTATAACACGACACCAAAGGCTGTCAGGTTCTGAGACAAACCTCCACCTCCATTTACGGGCGAATTTATTATGCACCTCTAAAAACTTGTGCATGGTTGCACATATGCTTTTTGACCTGCAATAGAAAGTTTAGCAGGTAATTTGTATTTTTTTAAAATAAAAATATTTAATATATTATTATATAATTAGGGAAATAGTTATTGAATGATTATAGTTATGTTCATCATCATCTTCAACCAAATTCCTCTGTTCCTCCTTCTCCACCCCTCCCACCCAGCCACCGTCCATCACCATCACCAGTATGCATGTGTTATAGAGCATCCTCCACCCATGTCACCCCCCCTCCTCATTCTTCAACCATGATGGACCACCGTGCCGCTGCCGCCCATCGCACGCCGTTGTCACCACTGCTGGCTCGCTACTCTTCACCCGTCTCAGATCTGGTTGCAGGGAGACTTCCTCCTCCATCTCATCTGTGCGATCCGCGATTTGTTGAACCCCATCGTACATTAAGAATGTCAAAGAAAGTTGGATGGAAAGGCTCTGTTTGGGTGAGGAGGGAATGATGATGCAGATTGGAAGCCAGGAAGGGCAAACTTGGAGGAAGAGGTAGCAGATCTGATGAATGAACAACTATGAGATTTTTTGGGCTCAGTTTTTTGTTGCAGCATTTTGTCTCTGCTTCTGAATTGAGGCGTCTACCAGTTTGCTAGCAGCCTGGTTTAGTGGGCGTGCATGATGTGGGTTGGATTGGTCCTTGCATCCATTTTTTCGCTCATTTTTCTGTTTGGGTGGGTTGCATCCCCTGTTTCTTTTTCCTCTGTTATATTCTCTTCTCTTTTTCTTATTCTTTCTCCCTCTCCTTCTCGTTTTTGGATGTTGTTTTTCATTTCTGGATTTTGGCCTTGAACTTTCAGATCCAATGATGTAGTATACAACTCAATATTTTATTGTCCTTTGGTTAAATGAATATGATTGCGTTAATGGATATTCAATTAATGGTATATATTTATTAGAATTTCACTTGTATGGATTTAAAAAATTTCATGATTTAAATGTGATAATTGGTGTTCATTGATTGGAGGTTCCTGCTTCAGTTTAATTGAATTGAATGGTGGTGGTGGCGGCGGCGGGGTGGGGTGCTGGTGGTTGATGGGGTTGTGGTGGAGAGGAGTTCTAATTATTCTCTAATTATTTACTTAATAATTGTATAATATAATAACTATTTTAATTTTCAAAAATACTAAAAAAAAACCTGATGTACCAGGTCAAAAGGCACATGTGTAACCTTACACAACCTTTTAGATGACCATAATAAATTTTTCCTCCATTTACCCAACAAAGATTTATTAAAAAGTATCAGGTCTTTAATCCCAAGCCCCCCTGCTTCCTTTGGCTTACAGACATCTCTCCAGCTCACCCAAGCAATTTTTCTTGCTTCCTTACCTCCACCCCAAAGGAAATTCCTCATTATACCAGTACAAATCTTCTCCACAATACCAGGCAATTTAAAGAAAGACAGGATAAATAGAGGCAGTGCAGTCAAAACACTCTGAATCAAGCAAACTCTACCACCAAACGATATTGACTTCAAGTTCCAGTTTGACAATCTAGACTCAAACTTCTGAATTACAGGTTCCCAAGTCTTCTGTAGATAAGGCTGACTCCCCACTGGGATCCCCAAATACACAATGGGCACTTCCATCCTTTTAGAGTGCAACAACGCAGTAAAACTTTGAAAAACACTTTCCTCAACTGCCACAGATGCCAATTTGCTCTTATGGAAATTAACCTTCAACCCAGAAATTAGCTCAAAACAGCGCAAAACACACTTGATAACCATCACATTCTCCAAGACTACCTTTCCCAAAAACACAGTATCATCAACAAACTTAAGAAGGGACACCAGAACTGAACCAGATCCGCCAACATTAAACCCTCTAAATTTTCCCTTCTTCACAACATTCATAAACAACCCATTTAATCCCTCAACAACAAGTAGAAAGAGAAACAGAGCAATAGGGTCACCTTGGCGGAGTCCCTTTTCCATTCTGAACTCACTACAGGGACTTCCATTGACTAGAATTGACACAGACGCTGATTCAAGGAAACCTCTAATCCATCCAATCTACCTCTCACAAAAATGCATCCTCCGCATCATATAAAATAAAAACTCCGTTGTACAGAGTCATATGCCTTCTCAAAGTCCACCTTGAAGATTAAAGTCGACATTTTACAGGACTTGGCCTCATGAACAACCTCATTAACCACCACCACACTGTCCAACATACTCCTGCCCCCTAGAAAAGCAAACTGATGCTCATCAATCAGCTTACCCAGCACCAGTTTCAATCTATTAGCTAGCAACTTAGACACCACTTTATAAATGCACCCAATAAGAGAAATAGGCTGGAAATCATTCAAATTGCCATAAATATGGTATAGTATGTAAATGTTTTCAAAACTCACGCGGGGGCATTTGCCCCACCCTTACTCCAAGCAAATTCGTCACTGACCGCAACTATAGTACTATTCTTAGTCATTTCCTGAACTTTCTCCTTCATTAAGTCATTAAAATCAGTGAACACTCGTTTAGGTTTCCTCTCACGCTTGAACTGTACCCTAAGTGTGCGTGAGTCGGAAATTAATTAATTATTCTAATTCTAAAAAATGTGGGTCTTACAAAAGCTATGTTATGTGAAATTGGTGATGATTCGTATTGTTGAGCTGGAGATGAATATGCTAAATTAATTAATACTTGGAGATGGTCTGAATATGCATATGTTAGTTGAGTTTTGTACAATACATTGCATAGTTGTTAAGAGGCAATGTTTGCTAGTTCTCATGGAGGCTAGTTTCTTGTCCCAAAATTGAAGTGGTTTTGAAAGCCTAGAGCGAGAGCTTTATTGGTGGTTATCTATCCGGAGTGGACGTGGTGTTATCGCTAAGGATAACAACTTTGGTACCAAAGGCATTGGCATTGAGTCACACTTGAGTCATATATGTTACAGTAGGAAGCTGTTGATGTTAAGTAATGATAACTGCGATATTTTTGGAGAATTTGTTGTTGTGGTAATTGGAGCTATTTATATTTGCTTTATCTGAGCTATAATTATGGAGTATTGACATACTGTGAAATTAATTGATTATATTAAATTTCATGATTTATTTTCTTAATTGTGTATGAGGTATTTAAGGATAATTTTTATAAGTTTTTCCATTACTTATTATTATGCTTATCAATATGATATGAGTTCTCACGCTTTTGTTGGAATGATGTTCTATGCGACATCGCTCAGGTACCGAGGATAGTGGAGCTTCTCGCAAGGGTTAGTCAGAGTAGCTAGTCTTTTAGATATGCTAATAGTGATGGGAGTCATGCTCTGTTATGTAACACCGGGGAAACGCTTAGTTTTGTACCTTGATGTTAAGAGTTATTTTATAAACTCTCTGTATTTATTTTTGGATTATGTTTTATCTTGGAGTTGAAATAAATCCGCTGTGCTATGCATATGATCAGTGGTGGATCCAGGACCCCCCGGTCAGGGGTTCAAATTTTTCACATGAACACATTGGTAAAAATATAATTAAAAACATCTTTAATTTGTTTATACATAAAAAATTATACAAGTCATAGTTGTCCTCTACGTGATTTCATATTCTGAAATCGTTGAACAACTTACACTAATAGTAGCGATCCTTTTCTCCCCTCAATCGAAGGAAAACTGAATAAAGTTAAATCTTACATAAAACTTGCAGAAAAATATAAAAACGACTTTCTCTTATCATTTTACTTTTTTTTTAGAACAAAAGAGATTTTATTGATGAATAAGTAAAAACTCATTACTAACGAAAATAGCAGCCCAAATAAGTAAAAACAAAGGAAAGGTACCTGTCACTTGAAATTTTGTATCTGCAAATATTTATGTATATATGCACATGTATATGTATGTATGATTCATTAATATTTATGTATATATGCACATGCAAAATATCTTAGTTTAAATTGACCAACTAAGGTGAGAAATCTAAAATGAAAATACCAGACAAATATATTATTCTCATTGAATGTTTCCAATTCAGTAAAGATCAGATAAATGAATAATTCGATTGTCTTCAAGAATTAAGTAACTAACTCGAAACAGAAAAATCGAACAAAGGAAGCATGATTTGAGATTGAACTATTTTGCAGACGATGATTCTGATTGCAGTTCTCACTTCTCAGTTGGATGGGACTTAGGGTAGCGAGAGAAAGTGTGAGTGGCTGAGTGCGCGTGTGTGTGAGAGAGTGAGAGGAGTATGTGAGGGTAAATCTTTAGTGCAAATAGGTGCAAAACTTGGTCTACTAGTATAATTTAAAATTTTCAGGGGGTTCAGAAAAATATTATATAGGGGTGTAAGTGCAAATTTTTTTATTCAAGGGGTTCATCTGAACCCCCTCACATACAAGTACATTCGCCCTGCATATGATGTTATGACATTAAAGTTGGAAATTTATATATTTATTATGAGAATGACAGGTATTTTGATTTATGTTTCTGGATAATAAATGTGATACCCTCTATGTTATGCAATTTACTCTGATTTATGCTATAATATTGCGTGGGGTTTAGAGGGTGTTACACACCAAACACTCTCTTCATCCACCCCCGCCCCCACACCCCATCCTCCTCCTCCTCCTCCTCCTCCTCACCCACTCTCAACCGACTCTCACCCCCCGCATGGCTCCCCATCTCCTCCTCTCCCTCACTCACCTTTTCCCCCGCTTCACACCTCTTAAGCCGAAATGGTGGGGAGAGGAAAGGTTCCCATTTTTTAGGGTTTTTCAGGAAACAGATCCAGTGGAGACAGTTGGGGCTTGTAGCTCAGAGGATTAGAGCATGTGGTTACGAACCCAATGTCTTCTTCCTCGACCGCTCCCCATCCCCTCACCCTTTCCCTCATCTTCTCCCTTTCCCCCAAATCCCAATTTTCCCTGCCTTCTCGCTCTCCTTTTGTGGTGGTTGAGGTTGAATTAAGGGATTTCTTTTTGTCAAAATTAAGGGACTGTGAGGGTGGCTAAATCCTTGGCTTTTCGGGCTCTTATGGGGTGGCAGGGATATCGACGTGTGGCAGTTTTTTTGGGCTCCTTGTTGGAGACCCAACTTGTCACAACACTGGTTCTATCGATCATTACTGTAGTTTCTTATGCTAATAAGAAGGCTTGTTTTTTTCCCTTGTGGAAAGTTCAATTTTTTTCATAGCTTGGGGTTTGTTTCTGGATTCTTGAGGTTTTTGCGTGATATTATTTTCATTGTTTTCAAGTATATATTCGATATTTTTTTAAAGGCTTAATTGCACATTTGGTTTCTCATTCATATCTTTTGGGTAAAGATTGATCCTGAAAAGAAAAAAAAATTGCACTTGAGTCCCAAACTGAAGCCTTCGTTAGCACTTTTGCATGTCTGTCTAGATTAAATTCCGTTAAAATTAATTAAAAAAATAAAAAATTTAGAAATAAGAAAAACCCAGGTCCTCATCTGCGACACCGGCACGGCGAAACAGAGTGTCTAGATGGTCACAGCGGTGGCAACTTCGGAGGTGACAGAGCAGTCAAGCCCTGGTTTGGCTGAGGCATGGTGGCCCTGGGTTATGGTTGTTTTGTGCGTTTCCAGAGGATGTGAGACAATGGCTCGATAGGAGGTTCAATGGTTCAGGTACGTTGTTCCCGGTGGTGCTTCTTCCATGGCCTTCGATGCTAAAATCACTGTTAATAGCCATAAATACTAGTGAAAGTTGCTTATAGTTCTATCCATGCCATGGTGACTTTGATTAATCATGGTTTACCAGTTGTATCCAAAGATGTAATCATTTCAAATTCAAATCAATTGGTAGCGATAATACCGAACCTACCTTACTCTATCAATACACATTATGAAACCTAACTTACCAGAAACCACCAATAGATAATAAATTTTAGTTGCAGTAATCAGGCGCCAGATTACAAATGATTGAAAAATTGAACACCTTACATGGAGGTTTTAAATAAGGAGTGCCAAATTGTATCTGCTTCTCAAGAAACAAAATGACAATGCAACAGTCGGCACTGCGCGTTGTGTTGTTGACCTTTGTTTGTTGTTTTCATTTTCATGTCCAAAGTTCCCATGATGTTGGAGATGGAATCAGCAGATTTAATTTCCCAAGAGGGTTCCTTTTCGGAGCAAGTACTTCGTCTTACCAGGTAAATTGTTCTTGCAATTGCCAATTATCAATGGTTTATTTCTGTCCTGAAATATGTATACTTTGTTGTTTCTAAATAAAAAAAAGATTGAAGGAGCAGCTTTTGAAGGTGGTAAAGGTTTAAGCAACTGGGATGCTTTTTCCCACATACCAGGTAAGTGGTGACTGGTGATTTCATATCTTACTCTACCTTGATTGTTTGTTGTGCATACAGTTATAGAATTTCAACATTGTGCATGAGCATGGATAATCACACTTCAGTTTACTGAATTTTCAGGAAATATAAAACATAATGAAACTGGTGATGTAGCTGATGATCATTATCATCGCTATTTGGTAATACTAATCTGATATTATGATATATATATATATATATATATATACATATATCAACTTCACATTTTACTTGCCTTAACTAAACGCTAGCTTGCATCGTTGACTCCCTAAATCATTATTGTATTTTACAGGAAGACATTAAGTTGATGTCCTCTCTTGGATAGGTGTATATCGATTTTCAATTTCGTGGGCAAGGATTCTACCTAGTAAGTATTTTGCAGTTCACATAATTAGTTTCAATAAAATCTGCTCAATTTAATGTTCAAGGGGTGTAACAGGAGGGATATATGGGATGGTAAATCCAAGGGGGATTATGTTCTACAACAAGATTATAAACAATCTGAAGCTTAGAGGTAAGTAACAGTGTCCACTTGGTTATTGTCGTCGAAAATGCTAATTTATTTTGACCAGTGCGCGTACATGGCTGATATTCCGCCATCCACCATTAGTATTTGTCAAATATGGCCTGTTTCTAGCTTTTGGCCATAATCCATCATCTGCCATTAACAACATTGATTTTGACTTAATAATGACCATTTTTGGCCTTGGCATTTGTCAAGACTCGAGGCATATAAATTAACCCTCCCCAAAATTAAGAACTAAGTTGCTAAGTGAACATCATATATGGTTTAATATTTATATTCATAGAAGTATTAGATTGTCTGTACTCTGTACCTAAATCTGGAGATGGCATGTTAATCCAGGGATTGAACCGTTTGTGACAATTCACCATATGGACCTGCCACAAGAGCTGGAAGAAAGATATGGTGGTTGGCTTAGTCCCCTAATACAGTAAATTCCTTCTCTCATTTTTGTTTTCTTTTCAGTACTAGTAATATACTACTATATAATGCTAAAGAATTTGAAAGTTTGTCACTTCTTCATTGACTTACCCCCTAATCTTAGTGCAAAATGGTTATCTGAAATTTGATTTAGGAGAACAGTGAGATGCTGATAACTATATGCTCTCATTGTGACAGGAGAGATTTTGTTCATTTTGCTGAAATTTGTTTTAAGAGCTTCGGAGACAGGGTGAGGTACTGGGCTACCATCAATGAGCCAAACATTGTTGCAGAGATGGGCTTTATGAGGGGAACATTCCCCCCGGGTCGCTGTTCCCTGCCTTTTGGAAATTGTCATGCTGGTGACTCTGATGTTGAGCCTCTCTATGTCATGCACAACATGTTGCTGTCACATGGCAAGGCTGTTGAATTATACCGCAAGCGCTTTCAGGTAACAAAGTTGGGCCTAAACTGAAGACATTTGTTGTCACATTTTCTAGGATAAGGGTAAGAAGATTAAGGGTCATGATGACTGTTTTAATCAGTGAGTGTTGATGCTAATCCAGGTAAAGCAAAGGGGAACCATTGGCATTGTCTTAGATGCCTTCATGTATGAACCTCTTAGAGATCATGGACTATTTGATATATTTGATAAACAAGCTGTGAGTAGGGCCTTGGCTTTTGACATAGGCTGGTAAGTTGTTAAGCAGTGAAGTACCATTTCCATTTTTTCAGTTAGTACTTGCATTAGTATCAAAGGAAAACCAAGAAGAGTTCTGCTAATGATATCATGCCTACATAAACATTATTAATGAAAAAAATTAGCAGCCCAGGATCCTTTAATTCTTGTTAAGACTTTTTCCTGCTTTTTTGTCACATGAAGGGTATTAGATCCCCTGGTTTTTGGCGAGTACCCTGCTGAGATGCGCGCTACTCTTAGGAGCCAGTTGCCGAGATTCTCTCATGAGGAGGAGAGTCTCGTAAAAGGAAGCCTGGACTTCATTGGCATCAATCACTATGGAACTCTTTATGCCAAGGACTGCTCCCTCTCTCCTTGTTCTCATGGTGCAGATCGTCGAATAAGAGGCTTTGCGGAAATAACAGGGATGAAAGATGGCATTCCAATTGGTGATCAGGTACCCTTATGTAGTCCAGCTTCTCTTATTGGTTTATTATATTGTTGGTGGTTGCTCAAATGTTTGACAAATGAATAGGGCATTGATGATAAGAGAATGCTCTTTGTACTAGAATCTTTCCCATAAATTGTATGAATGAGTATGATTGGTCTAAAGAATGAAAGAGGGTACACTATCATTTTCATCGACTTTTAGCATGTTCTGATCAACTTATTTTCTCTCGGAATCAATTCTGACAGCTAGAAACTACTCACTTAGCTTCTCCCTAGAATTTATTTTGCTTGTAGAATCAATTCTCGTAAGACTTCACATTGACAATATCATGATTGTTATGCTTTATCACTTCTTTTTTTGGAAATCCAAATATATTAATCATAATAAAGAAGGAAGAGGCTTTATCACTTTTCATACTTATTTTAAATAGTATTACCATTGAAGATAATATTTGATTAAATTTCTCTTGTTTAAAGCAGACAGGAGTGTCAAGTTTCTTTGTGGTTCCAAGGGGAATGGAGAAGATTGTTTACTACATAAAGCTAAGATACCATAACATGCCCATGTATATTACAGAAAACGGTGTGTGAATACTGAATTCATTACATGATCTCATGTGCTCCCATTTGTTTTCTTTTGGCGTAGTTGCTTGATCAATTGATTAATACATTCAAACACTTCACCATGGATTAATGGAAAAAGAAATGACCTATGAAGGCCGCTTTTTGTTATCTAAATTTGGGTTATGAGGTTTGAGTTCTTAAATCATGGATCTACACAAAATTTGTTGCAGGTTATTCTCCACCGCTCAATCCAGATGTGATATTGAATGATTTACAAGATTTCAAAAGAATAGAGTTTCATAAAGCCTACCTTGCATAGTTTTTAGACATATTTTCAGTTACTTGTTGACAAGGGCTAATTTTATCATCAAGAATGATACTTAGACACCTACAAGCACTCCATTTCCCCCTATCTCTCTCTTCTTACCTATATCCACATCAATTACTTCACTCTATTCTCTTTCCTCTTTTACTCTGGGTGTCTGCGGGGAGTCTACACTATGCAGATGTCCACAAATGATTTTCATTTTATCATGTGCAGGGAAGGTGCAGATGTAAGAGGATATATGATATGGTCATTGTTTGACAACTTTGAATGGGCAAGTGGCTATGACATAAGATTTGGGCTTTATTATGTGGATAGACATACACTTGAACGAATTCCAAAACTTTCTGCCCAGTGGTTTTCTAGCTTTCTCAACAACACTAGGGACACCTACAAAGAGAACTTGAATGAGCGATTTACAAGCAAAGATGTGACTCCTGATGGTTTCGAAGCTATTTGAACTAGCTGGAATGTATGGGCAGTAGTGTGATTTCCTGTGCTATGAATGGCTGCATAAAATCTTTATGTTATCTAATAATGGTGGGAATTTATCTCATCTAATCTTATCTGAGAGAGATGTTCTCAGAATTCTTATATTGAGTAATCTAATTTATGTTATTCGAAAAAATAATTATGAAGTTTAGCATCAGTCGCCAGGCTGATGACTGATGCTAATATACAAATTTTGTATCGGATAAATTAACCTAAATTAGCCGATGCTTCAGTGTATTTTTACTTAGCGTCATCTCAGTTGATGCTAAAATCAGTAACAACTTCCCTAGGATGTGTGCTTCCTGACTACAGGGGAACTAGACCTCAGTAGAAAGTAAGAACAAGAGGAGTACGAGGGCTAGCGACAAACACATGGGTAAGAATATAAAATGAAAGCAATAAACTTATCTACTTGAACTTGAATACTTGTGCTTTCTTATCTTCATAATCTTCAACCTTTTTATATTTTTTTTGTTGATGTTGGTGTCTTCATAAAAACCTAGTCAAGGTCGAGGAGAGACTCTTCTTCACAATCTTCCCCTTCCACATCTTGAAATTTTAAGCACATTGATGAAAATTGTAACACCCCACTTTTCGTTATTAGGTTATTTATTATTTTGTTTTAATTATTATACTATATGGTAATTTGATAATTTATGTGATTTAATTAGATGATAAGGTCATTAAGTGATTTTATTAGATAATTAAGTGATTATGTAATACAGATAAATAAGGTTTTTGGGTTTTATTGTGATATATGGAGCGGAGCCCACTAGTATTACTAGTTTAGGGTTAGGAGAGATATAAGTAGAAGGAAAGAAAGAAAATTAGGATTAGCGAAGCAACATAACAGAGAAACACATGAAAGGTGAAGGAGAGGAAAAAAGGTGGAGAAAACCTAGAATTTGATCTTCAAGAAAAAATGGTCTAGGAGGCTTTGCACCGGTGTCATAAAAGGTAAGGGTTTGAATTTACCTTGTATAATTGTAGAGAGGTTGAGTTTAACATGAAGGAACCCCCATCTTCTTTGAAAATTCAGAACGGAGAGACTGTGTTGAGTGTTAACATGTAGTGAGCAAAATTGATTTTGAGCGAAATTGAGGTTCTGGAGAAAATTGAGTTCTGTTCTGTTCTGCCCGCAGATACCCTAACAGTCTGTGTTGTAGAGAGCATAACTCTCTCTACAGAATTCCAAATTGAGTGAAACCAATTTTGTATGAAAGCTAACTCATAGGGCTATCTTGGGTAATATTTTCATAATTTTTCGATTGCTGGTTCAATACCAGAATCATTTGCAAATTCTGCTGTTTCTGCCTGCAGACACCCTAGCATCCTGTGTTGTAGAGAGCATAACTCTCTCTAACGAATTCCGAATTGAGTGAAAATAATTTTGTATGAAAGCTAACTCATAGGGTTATATTGGGTAATATTTTCATAATTTTTGGATTGCTGGTTCAATACCAGAATTATCTGCAAGTTCACTATGTTTCTGCTCGCACACACCCTAACAACTTGTGCTGTAGAGAGCATAACTCTCTCTACAGAATTCCAAATTGGGTGAAACCAATTTTGTATGAAAACTAACGTATAAGGCTATGTTTGGTAAAAGTTTCATAATTTTTGGAGTGCTCGTTTAGTACCACAATTATCTGCAAGTTTGCTATGTTTCTGCTTATTTCTGTGATTGATTCTGGAACTGGTTCTAGTAATTGATGAGACATTTGATGATTTTGTGTTGCTATTTTGTCAGTGGAATAGTGAATGATTTGATAATTATATTGAAGTGTTATTTTGTGCAATTTTGGTGTGATTTCCGTTATAGAATTTGGTGAGAAGATATGTTATATATTTGG
Source organism: Lotus japonicus (assembly GCF_012489685.1). Taxonomy (NCBI): domain Eukaryota; kingdom Viridiplantae; phylum Streptophyta; class Magnoliopsida; order Fabales; family Fabaceae; genus Lotus; species Lotus japonicus. Next base: position 49,802,205 of record NC_080043.1, on the reverse strand, counting down.
GGCTGGAGTGGTCTCAAATTGCATGTTTTAATTTATGAGTTTTTGCACGAAATACACTTCATTTAGTTAAGAGGCAACGTGTCGGTTTTTATCGGAAAACTGAGGTTTGTCCCAGAACTGGCGTGGTTCTGGAAGTCTGGAGTGGACTTCATTGGTGGTTAACTGTCTGGAGTGGACACGGTGATACCGCTAAGGTTAACAATTGGTACCACATGCATACATTAGAGTGTCACACACTAAGTTTCACGTTTTCAGTGGTTAATGTGTTTGGTGAATTGTTGGTGAATTGTTTTGCTGTTGTGGTAAAGTCGAATTATTATTCTTCTTAAAACTTATAATTTTCCGAAACAACAATAAGAATTATGAAACTGTCTTGAGAGCCAATATTATAATCACTCAGATTTTAAAGAAAAGGTGAAGAGTTTATAAAGCAAAATCTGAATTGTTTACTTGCTCTTTGTTATGCTATATTTTATACAATGTAAGTTCTTACTCTTCTGTTGGAATGATGTTCTATGCGACATCGCTCAGGTACTGGAGGTAGAGATGTGACTCATGAGTAGTAGCTTCGGAGAGTCTTAGCTTATGTTATTATTATTATTATTATTATAAAATAAGTGTCTTGCTCTGTAATGTAACACTTGGTAGATATTTTACGTTACTTTTACACTTCTGTTGAGAGGATTTTATAACCTCTCCTTATGGAAGATGTTGAATGATTTTCTAAATTATGGTGATGTCGTACTGTTGATGGCCGAAGTGCTTATGAAATTCAGTTCTGAGTATGATGAATTTTATTGGAATATCATAAAAGATAGACCTATTTAAATAAGTGATTTTATGCATCTTAGTATTATCTGGTTGGTTTAGAAATTTTATTGCAAGAAATAATTCATTCTTTGGAGATATGAACTTATAAATTTTCAAACACAATTAGTGTTAATTTTAATGAGTTTTCGTGAAGAAGTGTAATACTCCCTTGATATGTTTTTAAACTCTGATAAACGTTTTTACATAAAACAATGGGAAAAATGGGGTGTTACAAAAATTATGTTCTGTTTTGAGGCATCAACATGTATCTTCATGTGACTCCCCTATCTTTTGCAGCTCAAGCCTTGTTTGTCCTGAAATAACATGGAAAAACGAAAATCAACCATTTCTACCCCTTTTGAAATTGGGAAAAACTTAGGTGCAGTACCATTGCAGTACCATTGGTACTGTTGGTGCTGTTCACTAATTAGAATGTGACATATGGATTATTAATTACCCCTCACCAAATTGAATTTTAAAAAACTTAACACCGTTTAGCCCTTCCGTTATCTCTGAATACTTCTCCTCTGTGCCCAAAACTTCGTTCTCCTCTCCACTCTGCCTCTCACCACCATTGAGGGATGGGACCGAAATTCAAATCGGAGAAGCTGAAATCGGACCATGGTGTGGAGGTGGCGCATGGGGTGGAGGTGGCGCGACCGCATGGGGTGGAGGTGGCAGCGACGGTCGTCGAAAACAGCGACAATCAATCGAAGGATGGTGGCTGATGGTGTCCGCTTACGGTCAGAGAAGCTATGGAAAGCGGTTTCATACACGTGGAGGATTTGGGTTTTTTCAGTGAACTCAGGAGGTGTACCAGTGATAATGGGTAGGGAAAATTGAGGGCTTCCATTCACACTATCTTTCTCTCCATCTTCAGGTTGCATACTCTTGCAGATTTGTCTTTCCCTTTGCTTTTTTCTTATAAATTTTTAGCATATTGACAATATTGAACTAGTATATATGCAGCAATTTAATACTTCGTGATGTTGAAAGTTTTATGGTACAAATTGAAAGTATTGAACTAATTGAGTTTTGAATTCTTACTTTGCTGATAAAGTATGCAGCAAATTCAGGTGCTATACAAGACTTAAAGGAAGTGATTGAGCTGATAAAAATCAAGGCTTGGAAGTGGTTATTGGCTGTCTAACCCAATCATCTGCCTTGAAAGCCTATAAACTTATGATATTAAAAGCTTTGAGAGTGAATTTGGACCTTTGCTGTGATGGGTACCCGAGCTGGGAATGACAGGTGAATATGTTGCAAGTCTATTATTGAGTAGAAGGGTGTGTCCAAATGCAGCTTGTGGCACTTTGAAGAGGAAAATCACACAATGTGGTAGTTGTTAGCAATTGGATGTAGTTGTTTTTCCATTGGTTGTAGATTTTTTATCTTTTTATTAATTAGAATGAACTCTGGTAGTGTAGGTTCTATGTAATGTAGGTTGTTTTGTACCAAATGGCAAGTGATATGGCTATATCATTAGCATGTAATGAAATGATTTTTCTACAATGAATGAGAATGGAAATTGATTTATATCCAGCAAAGTGGTTCATTGTAAGCCTTTATTTGTTAACTTCCAATTACATGAGAAAAAGCTAAGTAAAATGCCAATATCTAGTACAGCCTTTGTTAGAGTTAACATGAGCATTCCAATAGCATGTCTAGTAAAAAGCCAAGTAAAATCCTTCATGTGCAGGACTGAATTAGCAATAGCATTCCAATATCTTCATCTTAAAAATCAGTTCATAGAACTACACAGCAATGTTTGTGAACGTGAGGGGTAGTCAAAGCATTTTCTCCTTAGTTAAGTTGTATTCCAAATTCAATGAAATCTTTGTTGTTACACTAAATTTACTTTGTTATAGCAACAAATCTTGAAATCTGAGAAACCCAATGATAGAAATATATTATAAAGCCATTCATTTGTTAATCAGTGCTACACCAGAAACAAAACAGAAAAAATAATCACTGTAGAAATCAGTGCTACACCAGAAACAAAACAGAAAAAATATCACTGTAGAAATCAGTGCTACACCAGAAACAAAACATAAATCTCATTTACTGCAGATCAGTGCTACACCAGAAATTGACTAATCTCTAAAACTCAAACAAGCACTCAAATGTCTTCCCATCGCGGTAAAAGAAGAAGTGAAGGACCACGTTCATTTTCTCTTTGACAGGGAATGAAGTTATCCCGTGAATTGAATTCCTATATAGGAAAAAAATAAGAAGTGTCAATCTAAAGCACAAACAAAACAGTAATTAGTTTTAAGCAAAAACAGCATGCATCTATAGGGAAAATATAGAAAACTTGTGTCATATTAATTGAACCTGTGTCATATTAATATCAAGTGATGTAGGACCTGGACCCGAATTGAATTCCTATATAGGAAAGAAAAAGGATTGTCAATCTATAGCACAAACAAAAGAAGAATTAGTTTTAAGCATAAACAGCATGTATCTATAGGGAAAATATTGAAAACTTGTGTCATATTAATCTAACCTGTATCATATTAATATCAAGTGATGTAGGATCCAGACCTTCATGTAAAAAAGGCACATTCTGCATACACAATAGTCAAAAGCAAAAACATGATTTAGATTTTTAAGTGCATTTTGGAATAAATGCCACAAGCATAAACGATGATATGATTCAGGAAAAACCTCTGCAATTGCTCTTGCCATGGCAGCATCTTGATATGTGAAAATTGTCTTTGGCTTTTTTCCACACATAGCCTTGAGAAAAGTCTTAAACAACCACTCAAACGATTCAGCGGTTTCATCATATAGTAATGCTGCACCAAATAATACACTTTCCCGATGATGGTTGAAACCAATGAAGGGAGCAAATGGTCGTAAATTCTTATTAGTGCGGTAAGTGGTATCAAAGCATACCACATCTCCAAAATAAGCATAATCCAAAACCATTTTTGCATCCGTCCAGAAAATATTAGTTATTTGACTATCAACATCAAGTTGAATTTCATAGAAAAAGGACGGATTCTCTGTTTGCTTTGATTTAAAGTAATGAAGAAGAGTGTATGCTTCACCTTCTTCCATTTCCTTCATCCTCTTAGAACTCAAATGATTTCTGATATCTTTAGCTGTGCATCCAACATTCTCTCTCCCTCCAGCCTGTCGACTCATAAACTCAAAAATTAATTTTTGACGTATACTAGAACGAGCTGCCATTTCAACTTCAGCCGCTTGAGCAACAGAAACTCTCATTTGTGAGGGCAATTTATGCCAACTCCTCGGAGTTGCAAGCTCATGATTATGTCCTTTCACAAAAGAAGTAACAACATATTTTCCATTTGATGATCGACCAATAACCATGTGTGCTAAACATCCTGTTCTGATATCTTTGCGGACAATTTTTCCTTCATCATCTTTGATCCTTTTAAAGCCTTCCTTAAAGCAAACATATTTTCGAGATATTACAATCTCCTTATCTAATTTGCTTGTATTCCTCCAATCTTTTCTAACGCTGAAACCAACGAATCCAGTATACATGTTATAAAATCTATATGCATGCTCTTCCGTATCGAACTCCATGCCAACATAGGGGGTTATATCTTCCTGAGTCACTTCATGCTCAATATTATCCTTCCATTTAACTACATAAAAAGATAATATATTAAATTTAAGAAAGGTAATAGTGCATAAACAGAGGCTTAGAAAAAAATAAACTAAACCAATAAAAAGACACCTTAAAAGACAAACAAATAAAAGAGTCAAAGCCCTCTAACAGAACAGCCAAGACCCGACCCGCACACCATTTGATCATATAGTCCAAACTTGATTCATTGGATTATTTTGTTTGCCACATTACTGCAGTAACATCATGCAGTTTAAGTATAGAAACTATAACTTGATGAATCAACCACAATATTCCTCATGCCACCGTAAACTCTAAAGACTAAATTAATGATAGGGAGCACGGGAATAAAGAAATTCCGTTCATAGTTCTTGCGTGAGGGAAACTCAAAATAGAGCTTGTCAAACAACCACTTAATCCCAAAAGCTTAAGCTGTTGGGTAAGGGCCACTTTAATGGTTTTATATTATATTCTAACACGCCCCCTCACGCAAGAGCCCTTTGGGCTTGAAGCGTGGATAAATGCATAGGCCCACCTACCATGTGCTTAATTAAATTCCACTTTTTTAATTAGAAAGTGAGGGGAGCAAGGATCGAACTCTAGACCTCTCGGTCATAGAGGCTCTGATACCATGTCAAACAACCACTTAATCCCAAAAGCTTAAGCTGTTGGGTAAGGGCCACTTTAATGGTTTTATATTATGTTCTAACAGAGCTGTTTTTTAGAAAGAACCAGAAAGACTAAATTAATAATAGTTCTCTATTTCAAAAAGAACCAGAAATTTCGTTCATAGTTCTAAAAATCTATAGAAATTTTCCAGAGTTGTATTAGAAAAGAGTACATACCATTGGAATCAGAATAGTATGTTCATCCCCTTTTTCTATAGCTACAACCCCTAAATTCATTGTTGTTGATTCTCTGTGAAGCAGAGAGAAACTTTGCAATTGTAGAAGGTAGAACGATTGCAGAAGACAATCCGTTTCTTTTGGTTCCCACAGAGAAGAGTAAGCGTTGAAGAAATACGTGGGGAGCAGGTTGGTTAAAGGGAAAAGGGGAAAACGACATTGAAAGGTTTAACGGAGTGAATTCCCTAAACCCTTAATTATTGTTAGGTGTATTCACTAATCCACATGTCAATTTTTTAGAGGACAACAGCACCAACAGTACCAATGGTACTGCACCTAAGTTTTTCCCTTTGAAATTATCAAAAAGAAGAAATATATAATAATATCGAAGGCAATTTAATAATGCCATTGATAATACCATAATGTTATCTATAACACAATGATAATATAACGATAAAGTTTGATAAGAAATCATAACAAACAAATAAAACAAAGTTATGGAGTAAAGTAACTGTGACACTACGAGCCCTTTTGGTGGTCAGGATAGGATAAGGGCATGATATGATAGAGAGTTTGATAAAGACAGGATATGATAATAGCATGACAGACTCTTATCATATCCTGTGTTTGAGGTGGACATGATAGTGATAGGATATGATATAAACATTGAAAAAGACATCAAATTTTCCTTTGAATAAAAAATACATTATATTTTTTTAAAATTAATTTTCTAAATTACCTTTTTTTAAATTGATTATTCTATTAATTTTTTTATATTTTTATAAATGAGCCTATTTTTTTAAATTATATTTTTTTATTAATCAGCCTATTTTAATTTTTTTCCTGCACCCTACCTATTTTAATTAAAGGTAAAAGCTATATATTTGACCAATTAGTTTTAATTTAGTAGTGACAAGTGATAAATAATAACACATAAAATAAATTTAAAAATACTTTTAATTTTTTTCAAAAGTACTTTATATTTAAACTATAAATTAATATGTAAGTAGAGAAATAATTTTAATTAATAGCAACTAATGATATCAAATTTGGACTGGGCGAGATCCTAGGGTCCCTCGTCCAGAAGCACTGGTCTAAGGCGAGGAGCGGACCAGGGACCTGGGCCTTCATCCCGGAGGCCCAACCGGCCCATTAGGATGATTTAGAGGCGCTAAGCCCAACTCCCCCAACTATAAATAGGGGAGGAATACCAATTGTAAAGGACTCTTAGCTCATTTGAGAAATAACAAACTTGAAATTCAGTTACACTCTCTCTCTAAGCGGTTACGCTCTCATTCTCTCTAGGAATCTCACATCACGTTCCTTACACCTACTATACCTCATCTCAATGTTCATGAAGGAACATTTTGACGCCGTCTGTGGGGAACAGTAGATTTTGATTCCCGGACTACGTGTATTGCAATTTGGTTTAGAAAAATTCAGTTTTCTGTGAGGTTTTCTGCGATTTGAAGATTTTTGGTCGAATTCTTGGTTCATCGACGGAGCCTGATGGAATCGTTTTGCCAACGGTGTAGCGAGGAACCGGAGCGAGCCACGTTTCTTCCCCGCGCACCGCAAGGCTAGATAGACATCGCCGTGCTGAGGCACGCCGTGCACTGAGTGACGACTTAAGACTGTAAAATGAGTGTATGCAGGAGCAATTGGAATACTATCACCTTAAGCAGTGGAATGAGGAGGAGAAGGAAGCGGAGGTTGTTGCGGAGGTCAAACCATTCTCGGCAGCAGTGCGAGAGGTGACCGTACCAGACGTTATGACAAGCCTCGTGTCGGAGACATACGACGGACGAACCAATCCGCAAGATCATCTGCTACGTATCAATGTGAAGATGGCGATAAGCGCGGTTTCTGATGCGGTAAAGTGTAGAATGCTTCCGTCCACATTCCGAGGCCAGCAATGACCTGGTTTATGGCCCTGCCAGAGGGATCCATAAAGAAGTTCCGCGACTTTGCGTTGAAATTCCTTGGCCAGTTCTCAATCGGCGAGGTCGGGGATCTGTTTCAGATTCGACAGGAGGAGCGAGAGACGTTGAAGAAGTACATGGAACGGTACAACGCCTTGTCCGCAAGATTTGAAGAGGCGGAACCTCGGACATACGTTTGCGCTTTTAAGAGCGGATTGTGTCAGGAAAGCTGAGCTGGGAGCTGGGTAGGAAACCAGCGCGCTCGATGACCGAGGTACACACCCGAGCGAGAGACTACATCATAGAAGAAGAAGACGACGCATGTAAGAGGAAATGGTTGAAGGCGGCAAAGGTGTCGCTGGTGAGGAAACAGATACAAGACAAGGAAGCAAGTAATGTGCTGAAGGTTAAGGAAGTTGGCTGATGACCCTATGTTAGTAGTGGTTTTAGGGTAATTTCTTTGAGTGTTTTAAGTCTTTTTCTTTGTCTCATGTAGTGTTTCATGCATTCTCATGCATTTTTGTGTTTATTTGAGTTTGAGTTAAGTTCTGGTAATTTTATGGTTTTATGAGGGCAGTTTTTGCATTTTTATAGAGTTTAGGACTTGCATGAGTTTTGCCATGATTTTGTGAGGACTAAGGTGGTTAAAAGCCCTTTGAATTTCTTGATTTTACTCCTTGTTTTGGTCCTTTAGTGCTGCAGCAGGTAACTTATGGAAAAGGAAGGTCAACATGCAAAGGAATTGAAGAAAGCATTCAAAGGGGGGTTACAAAAAGCTGAAAAGCTACCAAGAGCGTGCAGCTGGCGCTCAAGCGCCAGCACTCCAGAAGCTGGAGCCTTGCATCTGCCACATGGGCGCTCAAGCGCTGCCCTGGGGCGCTGAGCGCCCCAGCTCGACTTTTTTTGCCTATAAATAAGGCTTTAGGCCATTTTGTTCAGAACTTTTGATTTTCTTTGAGATTTTTACCAAGTATTGAAGCTTAGGAAGTGCTGGGGCTTGTGAGAGGCTTCCACCTTGTATTTTCCAGGTTTTCTTTACATTTTTGTATGGATTCACTAGCCATGAGTGGCTAGTACTCTCTTTTGCTTTGGGTTCAATGTGATTTCATGAATTTCTAGACTTAATTCCTATCTCTATGCTCTTGTTCTTGAATCTACCTTATATTTCAATTCTTTTATGCATGATAAGCTTGGGTGCACCTTTGCTTAAGGCTAAATTGCAATCATATTGGAAGATTGTTGTAATTTGGGACTTGGGTTGGAATTGACCTCTCTTTGCTTGCTTCTAGGAATAGAGTGGGGGATTGGTTTTGTTGGCCTGAAAATTGCATGCTTATAAACCTCATATGAATGACTAGGTACACAAGGAATTGAGCTTAGCTTTTAGTATGAGAGAATTGTTCATGTGAGGAATCAATGAGAAAGTATCTAGGCTATAACAATAAGGGAATGATTCATGGTTTCAATTGCATAGGGTAGGTTGTCTAGGAAGGATTGGATGAACATTAACCCAGAGCATTTTCATCAATTGATATTTTCATTTTCTTCACTATTGCTTATTTTGCAAGCTCTTGTTACAAACAAACAAATCCAAAAACTGAATTTTATTTTCCTTCAAACTCACAAGCTTCGAGCTTAAACCATAATTCTCACTCACGGTCCCTGTGGATTCGATATTAAAACCCAGAGATATCTGTGCACTTGAAGATTGACTCAACAAGTTTTTGGCGCCGTTGTCGGGGACTGTTTGTGGTTTTCGGTTTAAGTTACAGGGTTGTACTTTTTCATTGCATTGAACAGGTATTACTAACCTTTCTTTGGTTTTGTATTTCAGTTTATGCAAGGTGGGCTTGGTACGGATCCATTGGAGTTTGATCCGGAGCCTGAACATACCCTCCATCGTCGTCGAGCTCAGCAAAGAGTTGTTGAGATAGCCTCCATGGCTGCCCATATGACGGAGGAGGAATTGCAAGCCCACATTGAAGAAAGAGTGAATGAGGCTATTGCTTAAAGACTTCAAGAGCAAGAAGCAGAGAATGTCAATCGTTCTCTTAGAGACCTCACCTCGGCTGCCATGAGCTACGATTATCCGGGCAGCATAGTTTCCCCCGATGGCACGAGAAATTTTGAGCTGAGGCCGACATTCATCAATTTGGTGAGCCAAAATCAGTAGGTGGAGGTGCTCTTGAAGATCCTCATGCACACATGAAGCGTTTCATCCGCAATTGCAACACCTACAGAGTTCAGAATGTTTCAGCGGACACCATCCGCTTGAGTTTGTTCCCTTTTTCATTGAGGGATACTGCTGAAGAGTGGTTGAATTCACAGCCCCAAGGTAGCATTACATCTTGGGAGGACTTGGCTGAGAAATTCACCACAAGGTTTGTTCCAAGAGCCCTCTTGAGAAAGCTCAAGAATCACATCATTACTTTTGCTCAATCCACCGATGAAAATATCTATGAAGCTTGGGAAAGGTTCAAAAAGCTCTTGAGGAGGTGTCCTCAACATAACCTCACCCAAGCGGAACAAGTAGCAAAGTTCTATGATGGTCTCCAATATTCTTCGAGGTTTGGCTTGGATGCGGCTTCAAACGGTGAGTTCGATGCCTTACTTCCACAAGTGGGGTACGAGTTGATTGAAAAAATGGCTATAAGGGCCATGAACTAAAGTAATGAACGCCAAGCCCGAAGAGGGGTCCTAGAGGTTGAGGCTTATGATCAACTCATGGCCTCCAACAAGCGACTCTCCAATTAAATGAATGAGATTCAAAATCAAATGAAGACTACCAAGATTGGTGGTCGAGTTGCCAAATTGGAGTGTGTGACTTGTGGAGGACCACATTACAGCGAGGAATGCACAGAGACTAGACCGGAGGAGGAAGTGAAGGCCATGGGTCAAGCTCGGAATGACCCATTTTCAAATACTTACAATCCAGGATGGAGGAATCACCCTAATTTCTCTTGGAGGCAAGGTAACAATGGGCAAGGAAGTGGCTTTCAAAGGCAATTTCCTAGCCAAGGTTTCCAAGGCCAAGGCTCAAGGCAGCCACAAGAGAGAGTAGAAGGTGAAAGTGTCGGCTCCAAGAAAAGCTTAGAGTTGGTGGAGACTTTCATCAACCGAATGGAGAATAATTACAAAAATCAAGAAGCGGCTATTAAGAACTTAGAGAATCAATTTGACCAGCTGGCCAAGGAAATAACCGAAAGACCTCAAGGTAAGTTTCCTTCCAATACTATCCCCAATCCCAAACAAGAGAATGCCTCTGTAGTGACTACTCGAAGTGGTAGGGTGATGAGTGAATTGAAGAAAAAAACAGAGGGTGAAAAAATTGAGGAGATAGTTGAGGAGGAAGTTGTGGTACCCATCAAGACTAAGGAAGTTGTAGATCTCACTCCTAAGGTTAGCAAGGTCCCTTTTCCCAAGGCCTTGACTAAGAAAAACATAGACAAGAAGTTCTCAAAGTTTGCGGAGGTTTTCAAGAAACTCCACATTAATATCCCTTTTGCCGATGCATTGGAGCAAGTGCCCATGTATGCTAGGTTCATGAGGGATATCTTGTCTAAGAGGAGGAGTTTAAAGGGGGTTGATGAGACGGTAATGATGACAGAAGAGTGTAGTGCCATCATGCAGCGTAAGATGCCAATGAAAAGAAGAGACCCCGAAAGTTTCACTATTCCGGTGGAGGTTGAAGGGATGGCAGAAGTAGAAGCACTTTGTGATTTGGGGGCGAGCATCAACTTGATGCCGCCTACCATGTTTGAGAGGTTGGATCTAGGAGAGGTGACACCAACAATGCTTTCTTTACAAATGGCGGATCGGTCCCTCAAGACACCATACGGGATTGTGGAGGATGTTATGGTGAGGGTGGACAAGTATGTGTACCTCGTGGATTTCGTTGTGCTTGACATGGAAGACGATGAGAAGATTCCGCTCATTATTGGCCGACCATTCTTAGCTACCGGTAGGGCTAAGATTGATGTCGACAAGGGTCATCTCATCCTTCATGTTGGTAAGGAAAATGTAAGGTTCTCTGTTTTCAATCCCATGTTAGAGACTAACCATGTTGATGACTTTGTCTGTGATATGATCAAAAGTGTTCCAAAGGTTCAAGAAGAGACCCCCAAGGTGGAAAAGAAAGATGTCGAGCTCCCTTTGACTCTTATAAAGCTTGTGAGTGGTAACAAGTATGGGGGGTCAAAGTACGAGAATCTCCATGCTCATATGGTGAAGTTTTAGCTAGCATGTTCTCTTGGAAAGAAGGAAGGGATGAGTGATGATGATTTGAAAATCAAACTTTTTCCCCACTCCTTGACCAAGGGAGCAAGAGCATGGTTTGATGAGCAACAAGACATAACCTCATGGGAGGATTTGTTTCGAAGGTTTTGTGCAAGGTTCTTGCCTTGCGATTGTGGTAAGTCATTTAAGAGTAAGGAATTTCCTTCCTAACATCAAAGGAGGGAGAGTCTACCTTGGACTATAACAAAGGGCTGGATGGGAGACAACCCATTGTTTTATTTTTGTTGAAAATGCCTTAGGATAGTTCTTTTATTTTTTAAAAAAAAAAGAAAAAAAAACACATTTTGCACGGGGCAAGCGCCCTGCGCTGGCGCTCCAGCGCCAGCCTGCCCGTAGCTTCTGGCTGGTTTGGGCACCCAGGGCGCTCAAGCGCCCCTTCTCAGCGCTTGAGCGCCCCAACACGCACACACACACACACAGTTTTTTCATTTTTAAACACTTCTAACTCTTCATTTTCCCACTTTCTAACTTCGATCTCTTTCTCTCTAAAACCGCCCCTCTCTCTACATATACCCATTTTCTACTCTCCCAATCTCACTTACACACACTTTTGCCCACTCTCCTCTTCCCAAGTTTGCATTGCATCAAGAGCATCTCACTTGCACCCACTCACTCCAAGTTCAAGGTAAGTTCCAATTTTCCACTTCCTTCCATCTAAGTTTCATGGGTTTGCAAGTTTATGACTCTTGGGGGTTATGGGTGAGTGATTTTAAGTTTGTGCAAGTTGGGTTTGGTTTGTTTTTGCTTTTCATGGGTTTTTTGTGCCAATGTTAGTAATGGGTGTGAGATTAGTGAGAGTTGGGTAGTTAGATAGAAGTAGTGTAGAGTAGCTTTGTTTTGTGTCTCCTAGGTGTTTGATAGAATGCTCCAATGAGTTTTTCTAGTCGATTTTGGGCAAGTGCTTTGTGGCTTATTTCTTCTCCTTGCCAAATTCACTAGAAAACTTGATTGGGTGCTCTTAGGGGTTCAAGTTTTAATTTTTGTACATACTTTTTATTTATTTTCGACTAACATGACTAATGGTTTTGTGCGGCTTGTGGTTGTGCTAACTTTTGTGCAGATGCCTGCTAAGAGAGCAAGATATCCCACAAGCCGCAGGGTCCTCTTCCATTTCCCAGAACTTTGACCGCTCTCGCTTCTTATCGACGAAAAAGGAGGAAATCTATCAATCCGTCCTAGCACACAAGGGGTGTGTGAAGGAGCGAGGAGTATTTTATAGGGATGGAAGAAGAGACCCCCTCGGTATGCAAGAGGCCATGGAGACAAGGAGATGGAAGAATTGGGTGGATCCAATTCCTATTGCTTGTGAAGTCATGGTTAGGGAATTCTATGCGAATACCTACTGTGATGATCAAGACGACAAACCGGATCCCCCCACCTTCTTGTCATGGTTTAGAGGTGATGTGATTGACTTTGGAGCGGAAAAGATTTGTAGCTTCCTTGGCCTTCTCACGGAGCATGAGGAGAATGCCATTTTCCCATGGAAGAGTAGGAGTACCTTCCACTGCTTGCTTTCAGATCGCTCTTCTGAGTTCTTGAGGGATTTGGAAGTAGTGGTGGTTAGGCCTGGACAACATTGGGAGAAGGATGATAGAGGTTACCCCACCTACTTGCTGAGACAAAACATGACACCGTTGGCTCATGTGTGGGGTGAGTTTTTGCAGGATTCCTTGTTCCCTAGCTCCCACAAATCTGAAGTGAGAGCGGTGGTCCTAATTACAATCTATTGCATTATTAGGGGCCACCCAATGGATGTGGTGAGGATCATTTCCGAGAAGATTTACTCACACTACAATGTGGGTAAGGAGAAGCCACGTCCTATGTTCCCTCACTTGATTACTGCTTTGATTCATGATGTTAGGGAGAAGGCTAGGAGACCCACATTTCCTGTGCAGCAGAGGTTGTTGGTTTCCCCCATTCTTAGCAAGGATCGGGTGCACCAACTTTTTCAAGATTGGATGTCTAGGATGCCTCAGGAGGATGAGGAAGAGGAGGATCCGACAGAGCTAGCGGAAGAGGAAGAAGAAGAAGAGGAGATTAATGAAGTGGTGAATGAGGTTGTTACTCCACCTCATGCTGATCCTTCACCGGCTTGGATGGAGGCCACTTTCGGGCGGATGTTTTTTAGGAAAGATCGCCTTCACCGGGATCTTGATCTCCACTGGAGGGGAGGAAGCACCTCAGATCCTGGATACCAAGGCCCAATGGATTTCAATACATTGGAGCAGAGGATGATTGATTTGAGCATAATGCATGACGCCGGAGTTCATCCGGATCATGGTGATGGAAGGGGCGATCATGACCCCATGGAGTGATTGCGATGAGGTAATTCTATCTTAATAGGTCATGCATGTTTAACATATTTTTCATTTGTAGATTTTGTTTTCTTTTTATCATGCATTGTTTAGTAATTTTTTTTTTTTTTTGGGTCTTATTCTTCCCTATACTCACATGTTTTTGCCCGCTAGTTGTGCTGCACTACTTGTGTCGGTTTTGAAAATTTGTTTCTTGTGGATACTCATGTTGTTTTGGGGATGAGTGATTGTATGTTGGGGAAGGGAGGAGGAGACTTCGGTCTTCCGAGTGTTTCTTTAGAAAGGAGTTGGTTTGAGCCCATTAAGGGTCTATCTTTGACCCTTCACCATTAAATTTCCCTGGAGGATCCTGACTCACTTGCAATTCTTCGTTCTGTATTGATTTCACACTTTGCATGCTTTGTGGTACTTGCACTATTCATGAGACTAATAGGTTTTTGAACCTCAGAGTTTTTCTTGGCTTGAATATTTGTCCCTAGTTGTCCCTTTTGAGCCTATTGAAGATTTCTTTGTTAGCTAAATGATTGGGACGGATGATAGGTCGGAATTATGGGGAGTGTTGATCCTTGCATTGTGTTGGAGGTGATAATTAAAGTTTGAAAATGTCTCTTGTCCCAAGGAAAAAAATGAAAAAGAAAAAAGAAAGAGAACTCCTAATCAAAGTTGGAGTGGAAAAAAGAAAAAAAAGAACTTGAAAAAGGGTCAAGAGACTTGTGCTAAAAGGTTTGTTGTTGAAAGCTCCGGGGGTTACTATTTGGACCACACTCAATGCGCTTTAAAGCCTTAGTTTTCCTTAGGGACCAACCACCTTGTACTTCACCAAACCACGCATTCCAACCCTTGTGAAGTCTCTTTGAATTTGTGCATGTTTTGATCTTTGTTGCTTTTGAGTGAATGACATCCAGAACCTATGAACTTGCTTGTGTGCTCAGTGCACTAAATTATCTCTCATCCTAGGATTTTAGATCTATATGCTTCTCATGATGGACTCAATACTCTTCTCTTTTCAAAAAAGTTGCATGAGGTAGGTTTGTAACACCCCGATTTCGGTGGCGTCACTTTAGTAACTCGAAAATAAAATAAAGTAAAGTGGAAAAGCAGGTATTTTTTTTTCGTTTTTGTTTAAATAAAAAGACTTGTCGAAATAAAGACTCAACCCAATCGCGATTAACAGCGATTAATATACAATACAAGCACAGCCCTCGCTGCAACTAAAAACATCGTCACGAGTGTCCTCAAGTGACGGAAAGTAACATCAAGTAACTAAAAGTGTTGCCCAACGGCAAACAAGTGCGACTCATAAATAGAGTCATAAGTTTTATAAATACAGTCCTTCGAAAAGTAAGTCAGCCCAAAACGGCTTCCAAAAAGACTTCTTACGTCCGACTACACCATGCGATTCCCATCAACGGAGAACCACACCGAAAAGCAATCTGTCGGAAACTACCCTGTCCCAAAAGTACAAATGACGATTCAGAGCTATGACACTAACACCCAACCTTAGTAGGCTCTAAACACCCATACCCTATGCTTCCATCATCGACCCTCATCTGGTCATGCATTCAGTCCGGGTCCTCGTCGAAAGCTTCAGTAATAATCATTACGCTCCTGGTCCTCCTCGAGTGACGAGTCATCACGAATCGACTGACGGACGCCTGGCAGCAGGCCGACCGCCCAAACACAAACATACAAACAAAGCCAAGGCGCTAGGGTCAACTCACGGAATAAAATAGATAATACAAACAACATGTGAAGAATAAGGGGGTATATATATATATATATATATATATATATGTTGTATATCTACATGTAATTTATGTATTGCCTACCCTAAGGTATATACATAGCATGTTATCAAGGCTCTAATAAACAATTCGATATCTGCTATCTCAACAGTTCAATAAACAATGACTCAATAAATCAGTAGGGGTGCATGTATGCATGCAATGTCAACTCAGAAGATTATCCCAACAATTAGGCATGTCAAGTCGATCAAACCCCTTGGGTTGAACATACGGACTCGCACACGCAACTCCCACAATTAGGCATGTCGAGTCGATCCAACCCATCGGGTTGAACATACGGACTCGCACATGCAACGAATGACAACGCCAAGTCGGTTCACTCAAAAGAGTCGAACATAAGGACGTTGCGCGTGTCCAATGACTACCGCCGAATCGATCCAATCCATCGGATTGAACATACGGATCCGCGCGTGTCGAAAAGTTGTCGCTGAATCGATCCAATCCCTCGGATTGAACATACGGATTCACGCGAGGTAAAATGGCAATCGCTGAATCGATCCAATCCATCGGATTGAACATACGGACTCACGCGTGCCTGAGTGACTACCGCCGAATCGATCCAATCCATCGGATTGAATATACGGATTCGCGCGTGTCAACAATTATTGCCGAATCGGCCCAACCCGTCGGGTTTGGACATACGGATTCGCGCCGCAAAGTCGAAGATACACCCTTGGTGTTCTTCGTGAAGGCCCAGTCTTCTGACCGTCCCAAACCCCAAACATATGCATAATGCAATATGGTTAACAAAACATCGAATCGTCCTCACACGTACGAGTTTAACCACAAGTCTCAATTTAAAAGGACCCGAAGATCAAAGTCGTCTTGCGACTAGGCTGTGAAAAGTCGGAGTACATATTGCACTCAGTGACATTTCCATGGTCACTATGGTTCATCCTCGTGACGACCATCAAATCATCTCAAGTTCAAGGCTTTTCGACTATTTCCCGTTTTTCACAATCATTTCCAAGTCTTAAATTTTCCTAAAGGTCTCGTTAATTAATCAAAGCATTTCAAGTGGAGTTAATCAAGTTATGAGGTTTATTATCGAAATCCAAGTTCCATAAATTCTCAAGTTCCAAATTCCAACTATTCAAAGTTTCCCAAATCCCCCAAATATAATCCCCGGAAAAGTCTAAGTATTCAAAGAGGGCTAGATCTCAGACCTAAGGTCAGGACCTGCCTAGGGTTTCCTCTCAACCCGAAAGATCAACAACATCAACTCAAATGTCCTACGCTCCGCAATCGCGTCAACACGCACAATTCGATATCAATTCAACAATATTCAGCTCTAAAGAGCGATGCAATAAGAGTATGGTGCGGGAATCATAAGACAGAAACCAGTAAACGGCCGAAGCCTCTCAGAAAACGGAGACACACGTCTCATATAAGTTCACTCGGCCAAAGCCTCCAGAAAAAAACTTTCCAATTTCAAACGATCAACAATACCCAAGCAATATTCAATAACAAGCAATATTCAATGTCAAGCAATATTCAAGTCGAATTTATCGACGCCTATAAATCATTAGCTAGTAAGTAAGTTGCCCTAACCTCGAGTTGTTCTGGTCTCACGGTGCAGGTCTCGCTCACAAGCTTGTTCAGTCAATCCCAAAGTTTCCACAATTGAACCTTTGAGCAAGCAAAGCAATAATGAATCAAAACAAGTCGATACAGTCGAAACAATCCTAACTAATGTTCGACGAAGCTCAAGAAGCTTCAGAGTACAACATTTAGGCACGAATGGAAGGGCTTTCCCCGAATGGATGAGTTTTGACTCGATTCAAGTTTTGTACAAAAACACTTTATTCGCTAAAACGTGCATAACTCGAGCTACAGAACTCGGAATGACACGAAACCGGCGCCAAAATTTCGACAATTGAAAGAGCTACGCAATGGCTCAGGTCATAGAGACCCGAAAATTATTTTTGGACACGGTACCCAAGCAAATAGGTTTCGGCCACTATAGAAAATAGGGTTTTCGAACTTTTTCTTCGATCTAAATCAATTCCAAGGTATTCTTAGGCGATATCTAGGCCAGGGAAACTCTCAGAAAAATTATCGGGTGGAAAACTGTCGCAGGGGTATTTTGGTCATTATTTTCAGCTCAGAATTTCAAAATTGGAATTTCGAAAAACAAATTGGATGGGATCGATCCTAACGACATTTATAACAACTAATCCTACTAAAGCTAAGCTCAGTCGTGAATTTCCAGCTTAAAGAACGGAACTTTACCCAGAAATGGGTTTTTCCAACAGAAATTGATCCCGGCGGCATTTCGGCGACATTCAGCAGAAAACAACCGGATATTCACGCTCTAGAGCACGTAGGCAATAAGTTTAGACACTAAAATCAGCTTATTTGGACAGTTTTACAAAAAGCTCAAAACTTTGAGCACAGAAAGACATAGAAAAAGTCGACAGATCTGACGATCAGAAGTGAGGGATAGCATCAGTACCTCGATGTCTACGCGTAGCAACGAACGGAACGACGATCGGTCAAGAATTGGAAAAATCACTTTTCTTCCTTTTTCCTCTTCAATGTCTCGGCCGTGTGTGTGTGTTGTGAAGCTATTTTTTTGATTTTTTTTTTTTTCATTTTTCATACTATATATAGGAAATGGAAAATGCGGAAAAATGAGAATTTCGCGAATCCGATTTTTCCTACTGATTCCAACGTATTTTAGACACGATATTCTTCCCGCTGAATCTTCTAATTCTCCAAAGAAATATCAGTATGATTTTTGGTTTTCGAGGCTTGTTTTTAATGTGTACCGGCTTAAAATGCACTTTATGCACTTTATGATTTTGACCTCGGATGCAGAAACTTCCTTCTGAAGAAAGATCTGGAACGTCGATTAGAGTGGGCGTATGCGGATGAAATCTTTATTTGAAGCTCCGAATAGAAAAAGTCTTCATCGTCCGTTGATTTTAGGGTTTCTGAACTATCAGTGATTCGGTTTCGGCAAACTTCCGAGTATTGGAATTTGACGTTCTTACATTCTAGGGTTTCGTATCGAAACGCTCGTTTATAGACGAATAAGAGAAGTTCTAACATTTCTCTGAAAATTTTTGGAATTAGTTTTCATCGTGCCTTAAAGAGTAAATTAGCTATTTCCTAGCGTTCTTGACCTAGGTTAAAGCGAATACTAACCGTGCTATAACCTTTATCGACTTGGATACCATCCTTAGCTTTTTCCTGAACTTTCTCCTTCACAAATTTATTCCATTCAATAGACACTTGTTCAGGTTTTCCTTCACGTTACCTCAAATTAATCGTGAAAAGGAATTTTATTCGGTTTATTCCAAACTTAAAAACTTGGGTCTCACAAGGTTGTTGGATCTTTTCTCTTGGAACCAGCTGTAGTTACTCTTTCCCCAGTTTTGTGGGTAGTATCCTTTGTGAAGGCACTTGTTTGGGAGCATTTCTTGCGCTAGAGGGCAAGCGAGTGTTTTCTACGCTCGAGGGCGAGCTGTCGTTGAGTATAGTGGTGTGATGACCCTATGTTAGTAGTGGTTTTAGTGTCATTTCTTTGAGTGTTTTGAGTCTTTTTCTTTGTCTCATGTAGTGTTTCATGTATTCTCATGCATTTTTGTGTTTATTTGAGTTTGAGTTAAGTTATGGTAATTTTATGGTTTTATGAAGGGTTGTTTTTGCATTTTTATAGAGTTTAGGACTTGCATGAGTTTTGCCATGATTTTGTGAGGACTAAGGTGGTTAAAAGCCCTTTGAATTTATTGATTTTACTCCTTGTCTTGGTCCTTTAGTGCTGCAACAGGTAACTTATGGAAAAGGAAGGCCAAGATGCAAAGGAATTGAAGAAAGCATTCAAAGGGGGGTTACAAAAAGCTGAAAAGCCATCAAGAGCGTGCAGCTGGCGCTCCAGCGCCCTCACCTGGCGTTCCAGCGCCAGCACTCCAGAAGCTGGAGCCTTGCATCTGCCACATGGGCGCTTAAGCGCCCCAGGGCAGCGCTTGAGCGCCCCAGGGCAGCGCTTGAGCGCCCCAGCTCGACTTTTTTATGCCTATTAATAATGCTTTAAGCCATTTTGTTCAGAACTTTTGATTTTCTTTGAGATTTTTACCAAGTATTGAAGTTTAGGAAGTGCTTTTGGGGCTTGTGAGAGGCTTCCACCTTGTATTTTCCAGGTTTTCTTTACATTTTTGTATGGATTCACTAGCCATGAGTGGCTAGTACTCTCTTTTGCTTTGGGTTCAATGTGATTTCATGAATTTCTAGACTTAATTCCTATCTCTATGCTCTTGTTCTTGAATCTACCTTATATTTCAATTCTTTTATGCATGATAAGCTTGGGTGCACCTTTGCTTAAGGCTAAATTGCAATCATATTGGAAGATTGTTGTAATATGGGGACTTGGGTTGGAATTGACCTCTCTTTGCTTGCTTCTAGGAATAGAGTGGGGGATTGGTTTTGTTGGCCTGAAAATTGCATGCTTATAAACCTCATATGAATGACTAGGTACACAAGGAATTGGGCTTAGCTTTTAGTATGAGAGAATTGCTCATGTGAGGAATCAATGAGTAAGTATCTAGGCTATAACAATAAGGGAATGATTCAAGGTTTCAATTGCATAGGGTAGGTTGTCTAGGAAGGATTGGATGAACATTAACCCAGAGCATTTTCATCAATTGATATTTTCATTTTCTTCACTATTGCTTATTTTGCAAACTCTTGTTACAAACAAACAAATCCAAAAACTGAATTTTATTTGCTTTCAAACTCACAAGCTTCGAGCTTAAACCATAATTCTCACTCACGGTCCCTGTGGATTCGATATTAAAACCCGGAGATATCTGTGCACTTGCAGATTGACTCAACATTGGCCAATTAATTAAGGAATTCAGGGGAAAGCGCTCTCGGCGGGCAACTAACTTTCGCCGACGAAAGAGGCCAGAGGGGAACGCGGGCAATGAATCGGCAAAGTCACTCCTGGAGGTGACAGTTGTGGAAACAGGCGAGGATGGCGAGTACGAAATTGACCCC
Source organism: Lotus japonicus (assembly GCF_012489685.1). Lineage (NCBI taxonomy): Eukaryota > Viridiplantae > Streptophyta > Magnoliopsida > Fabales > Fabaceae > Lotus > Lotus japonicus. The sequence continues at coordinate 49,781,610 of NC_080043.1, read as the reverse complement.
TGGCACGACGTCAAGGGTCGGTCCAAGTGGGGTGAATATCACAACCTGGGGGGCCATAACACCAGTGACTGTTTATCTCCGAAGGGCCAAATTAGGCAGTTTATCAAGGCCAGGAAACGAGAAGATAAGTATGGCGAAAGAAAAGGAAGCAGAGGAAGACGTCGACGGCAGGGGTGGAGCGATAGCCAGAACGGTTAATGCAATCACAGGGGGCCCTTACGGCGCCAGCATCACATCAGCGACAAGGGAAAAGCGGGAAGAGGCGGTGGCATCGGTCCAGGGGTATCCAGTTCCATTTGGGTGCCAACACCCAGATATAGTAGTATCATCCGCAGATTTTGAGGGAATCAAGGCCCATACAGATGATCCGTTAGAGGTAATGGTAAGAATTAATGGGTTCAATGTGCAGATGGTGCTTTTGGACCAAGGCAGCTCAGCAGATATCATCTATGGGGACGCGTTCGGACAGTTGGGGCTGACAGACAAGGATTTGATGCCATACACAGGAAACGTGGCAGGTTTCTCGGGAAAGCAGGTTCGGGTACGCGGCTATGTGAAGTTGGACACAGTTTTTGGAGTGGGCGAGGACACCGAGCTCCAAAGGATAAGGTATCTGGTCCTACGGGTTGCAGCAGTTTATAACATAATCATAGGATGAAACACTTTAAATCACCTCCATGCAGTGATATCCACGGTCCACTTCGCGATAAAGTATCCACTGCTCTGCGGAAGGATAGGAAAAATAGAGGTAGATCAAGAGGGGGCGAGGAAGTGCTACAGCAATAGCCTTAACTTGTATGGTAAGAGAGGAGCCGGCAACGGACACAGGTGTCATGAGATTGAGGTAGCTGAAGGAGGGCAAGAGCGTTCGGCTACACAGAGCAAGAGTGACGCGAGTAAACGATAAAGGCACGTTAGCAAAAGGGCGAATAGGACGAAGAAAGGGGGAAGTCAGGGCGAGGGGCCCCGGAAGGCAGGGAAAGACGGATCCTTTACTCGTACAGACAGCAAGAGATGTGGAGAGAGCAGGGACATGGATGCAACCAGTAGAGGCGTACTGGCGATTGAGCATAGGCTCACCCGTGAGCAAGAACGGCGCCTGAGTAAGTTGGTAGAGGACAACGTTGACCTCTTTAGCTGGGAACGAAAGGAAACTACTTCCAGGGGGCTGCCCACATTCAGCCCGCCCGCGCAGAAGGAAAAAGAGAGGGGAGAAGGGGCGGAGTTAAAGGCGGGAAAAAGGGAAATTCGCCGTTTACTGGGTACGATACTCTGATCGAGGGAAAGGTCACAAAGTGGGGATATGGCGAGGAAACAACCAAAAAGCTAGGACTAAAAATAAAGATGCACTCTTTTTCTCCAACATGGGAGTTTTTTAACGAGGCATCCCTCGATGTAAAAATTTATACAAATCAAATACAAAAAAGGATATTCTCAGCAATACTCCTAATTATTAAACCTAGACGGCAGCCCCAACACGACCTTGATGTCTGGGGATCGCTCCGGAAAGTCCGGCGCTGACCGTAGCCCCTACTAGCGACGTGTGCGGATAAGCTTCTTATCCAAAGAACCTCCCCGAAATATGGGCGAGTCAAGTCTTCCCGAAACGCGGGCGAGCATTTTTAACTAGGCTGAAAGTCTCGGGCAACCTATATGGCCATTGGGCCTCGAGCAACTATAAGACCCCACCTAATAAGGCTGGAGGGGCCACACCTGCTCTTACGGGAAATATGCGTGTGAACAAAAGCCTCGGTCCAATACCGAGCGAAAGTCCTAGTTATACATGGCACACTCTCAAAGCTTTAACCACTAAAAACATGTGCTACACGGCGAGGAAACGAAAGGCGGAATTCATGGCGACACCGCCCATAATCGCGGCGGCCCGATCTCCTCACCCAATTACGGCGATCAAGCCCGGGCGGTCTGCTCGCCCTGCCCATTTATCTATTCACCCGTTTTCATTTTTTCCGTTCATTATTTACCTGCTCCCGCATTCATATCAACATACATCTAGAGGCTGTTAAGTTCAAACGTGTTACAACGTGTTTCAATCTTATTTTGATCCTAACAATTTTTATAAATACTTCTCTATACTAAAATCTAATTCCAGATGTTAATGTCATTTTTCAGGAAATATATATTATAAGGTCACATGCTTCAACGAATATGTCTAAGCCTTATAAGGAAAAAGAAGTTTACGCAAGATATGACCGCATCGTCCAGTAAACGAGGAAGACACTTATTCTGGATCGTTTCATGCCACGTCATACCTCAGAATTTCAGAAGAAGCCTTTGAGCGGGAAAGTCAAAATTATATCTCAACCATTTGTCCCATTCTTTAGTCAGAAGGAAACTAATCCGGTCTCGTGCAAACTGATTTACCTTTGAAGAGAGAAGTCTCGGTGACCAATGAAAAGGAAAAAGGACAACACGTCAACATCACATTTCCAAAATGTCTCTCTTCTGCAAAGTAGCCCAAAGCTATCGCCACCTACTAGCTGACAAAGTACACCTTTTTGGCTAAAGGATAGCTTTGAAAAGCAGCATGCATTTAATGGAGCTACCAACCGGAGATTTGAATCAACGGTTAGATGACTCTCACAACGGCTACAAACAACGGCCAGATTTTGTGTCTCAACGGCTACACAACTAGCAAGATCATATATAAAGGACATATCTGAAGATTGAAGAATATAGAGAAGAGAAAAATTTATTGCAAGAAAAGAAAGAACTCAGAGCAGTTACTCCAAACATTCTTCAAAGCATTAAAAGCTCACAGCAAATTTCCTAAGAGTCAAATCCGATCTCATACCTTTGCTAAATCAAGAGAGAATACCAAACCTTAAAAAAGTCAAACCTCTTCATTTAGTTCTCTCTTAGATTCTGAACTCTTGTGTGTTCCAACGTCCTTTCAGAACCCAAAACACTTGTGAGTTCCAGTGCCATAAATTGTCTACACTAACTCTTTTGAGAAGAGATTTCTTGTAGAGCCAAACAATCTTGTTGATTGTAGGAGGAGTCCTGTACAATACTTGGAGAAGTCCGTGATAATACTGGGAGGAGTCCTGTACAATACTTGGAGAAGTCCATGATAATACTTGGAGAAGTCCTGTCTAATACTTGTATTGGAGAAGTCCTTGATACTTGCTAGTGAAAATCTTGGTGGTGGCCAAGTACTGGACGTAGCCCAATCGTTTAGGGTGAACCAGTATAAATTCCTGTGTGCTGATCGTTCTGCTTTATTTACTTACTTCCGCTGCACTAAACGGTTTTTGGAAAGTCACCATAACAGTTTTCTTAAGAACTTATATTCTTTTCATAAACTAAAGTTTTAACAAGTAATTTTTAAGGACACATATCAATTGGCATCAGAGCTTAGGCTCTAGAACTAACATCTTAACAGGTGTAGAGTAAAGATCCATGGCAGAAGATCAAGCTATCGCTACGGGCTCATCCACCAACAAGCCTCCTTTCTTTGATGGAACCGAATATCCCTACTGGAAGACGCACATGCAACTTTTCATAGAATCCTCAAACTACAACTTGTGGGATATCATTGAAAATGGCAACATCGTTTATAAAGATGACGCTGGTGAACCCATCAAGAAAGATCAGCTGACAGAAGCTCAACGCAAAGACTATCAACTCAATTCAAAGGCAAAACTATTTCTCTTATGTGCCTTAAGCAAAGCTCAGTTGAACAAAGTTGATGGACTCGCAACTGCCAAAGAAGTATGGGAAGCTCTAGGGCTTGCCTATGAAGGTACAGCAAATGTACGTCAAGACAAAGTAAGTCTACTAGTGGCTGAATATGAAACCTTCAAAATGAAGGAAAGTGAAACCATTGATTAAATGTTCGCAAGATTTCAAACCATTATCAATGGTCTTCGAAATCTCGATCGCACGTACGCACACATTGATCAAATCACAAAAATACTGAGGTGTCTTCCTAGAAGATGGAGACCCAAAGTTACTGCTATCCAAGAAGCAAGAGATCTTAGCACATTAAAACTTGAAGATCTCCTGGGATCTCTGAAGGTTCATGAGATTGAACTTTCTCAAGATGAAAGCCTAAAGAAGCAGAAAAGCATCGCCTTCAAAGCTAACATCTCCAAGAACAGTCAGACGAAAGAAATGTCTAATGAAGAAGATTCCTCAGAAGAACTGTCCGATGATGAGCAAGCGCTGTTCAACAGAAAGTTCAAAAAGATGTGGATCAAGCAACAAAGAGGAAAAGGCCTGAAGAAGGACAACAAAAGAGAATCAAGTCAGAAAAAGAAATCCTTTCCACACAAAGGTGAAAGCACCTCAACTGCAGACAAAAGCAACATTACATGTTTCGAATGCAAAAAGTCAGGTCACATCAAGCCAGACTGTCCTAGACTAGCCAAAAAGCCTGTCAGGAAATCATTCTACAAGAAGAAGAAAGCTCTAGTAGCTAGCAGGGATGATTCTGAAAACAACTCTGAAGATGACGAGGAAGAAGAAGATGAAGAATCTCTATTCGCTCTCATGGCTTCAGTAAATGGATCAGATGATGATGAAGATGATGAGGTAAGATCTGAAAACCTTGAAGAAGAGTTTAATGAACTGCTTGAACATTCTTACACTTTATCTGAAAAATACAAGAACCTGAAGAAACAGTTTTCCAAGTTGCAAAAAGAACATGAGAAAGTTTTAAAAGAAAAAGATTCCATCATTTATGAAAATGAGTTTTTAAAGAAACAAGACTCCACGATGGAAGTATCTGCTTTAAAGAAAAGAATCAAAGTTTTGATTGATGATTTATCTACTTTCACAATAGGGCATGACAACTTAGTTAAACTATGTGGAAACAGTAGAGACTTATATGATAAAAGTGGTTTGGGTTTTGACAGCAGTGAACCGTCCAATGAAACTATGTCTGATATATCGTTTACTTCTTCTATTGATAGTGAATCCAAATTTGTTGTGAACTGTTCAGTAGAAAGGGAAGGAAAGAAAATCTTCTATGAGAAGAAGATTCCTCCCAAGCGTGCAACTAACCCTATAGGACCCAAGAAAATCTGGGTACCTAAGAAATCAATAATTCCTGTTGCAGATTTACTTAACAGAACGAAGGAAACGCCAACAATGGTACCTGGACAGTGGATGCTCGCGTCATATGACGGGAGAAAAATCTATGTTCCCCGAGATTCAAGTTAGATCTGATGGTGGATCTGTAACCTTTGGTGGAAATCAAAAAGGATTCATTGTTGGAGAAGGTACTGTTGGTAAGGAACCTCTTCCAGTAATTAATAATGTCTTGTTAGTTAAAGGGTTAAAACATAATCTACTTAGCATAAGTCAATTATGTGATAGTGGGTTCACTGTTTCCTTTAATAAAGTGAAGTGTAGTGTTACTGATTCCGATGACAAAATCATCTTTGAAGCTCAGAGACAAGGGAATCTATATAAGACGAACTTGGAAAACCTAGCAAATCAAAATGTAACTTGTCTAGTATCATCAGAGGATAATACATGGCTTTGGCATAGGAAGCTAGGGCATGCATCCTTAAGGACCATTACTAAAATCATAAGTAATGACATAGTACGTGGTTTGCCAAAACTATCTATCAAATCTGATGCTACATGTTCTGCATGTACTCAAAGCAAACAGCATCGTACCTCCTATCGTGCTAAAAACTTTGTCAGTACTAGCAAACCTCTGGACCTCTTACATATGGATTTGTTTGGTCCCACTAGGGTAGCTAGTGTTTATGGAAAAAGATTTTGTTTTGTCATTATCGATGACTACACAAGATTCTGTTGGGTCTACTTCCTAAGAAGCAAGGATGAAACATTCCAAGCATTCAAGATCTTCAGCAAAAGAGTTCAAAATGAAAAGGGCTACTGCATCACAACCATTCGCAGTGACAGAGGAGGAGAGTTTGTGAATGAAGATTTTGAAAATTTCTGTGCACAAGAAGGTATCAACCATCAGTTCTCAGCTCCAAGGACACCACAGCAAAACGGTGTAGCTGAACGGAAGAACAGATCACTTCAAGAAATGGCAAGGACAATGCTCAGTGAAACTTCCCTACCAAAGTATTTCTGGGCTGAAGCTATTGAAACTGCATGCTACATTCAGAATAGAATATCTATGCGACCCATGTTGAAAAAGACTCCATATGAACTATGGAAAGATAGAAAGCCTACTGTATCGTACTTTCATCCATTTGGATGCAAGTGTTACATTCTCAACACCAAGGACAACATCGGAAAATTTGACAATAAGTCTGATCAAGGAATTCTCCTTGGATATTCTTCTCACTCCAAAGCCTATAGAATTTACAACTCAAGAACAAAAGTTGTTGAAGAATCTATCAATGTCAAGTTTGATGATAGTTCAATCAAGGCCGTTGATCATTTAGAAAGAGATTTTCTCAATCTAGACCTATCAGATCATGATGAAGCAGATGACGACACAACAAGAGCTCAACCATCAGAATCAGTTCATGAAGATCAATCTCCGTCACCTCCTGCTACTATCCCTGAGCAGTCCGACCAAGTCATGACTTCAAGCGGAATCTCACTTCCAAAGGAGTGGAAGTACAGAAGTGATCATCCACCAGAGCAAATCATTGGAAGTGTATCAGAAAAAGTAAAGACCAGATCAGCATTCAGAGAAGAATCAAACAGCGCATTCATCTCAGAGATTGAACCAAAGAACGTTGAAGAGGCTCTACAAGATGAAGGATGGATTCTTGCTATGCAAGAAGAACTAAATCAATTTGAAAGAAGTCAAGTATGAACCCTCGTTCCAAGACCAACTGGAAAATCTATCATTGGTACTAAATGGGTCTTCAGAAACAAGATGGATGAAAATGGGAAAGTCACTAGAAACAAAGCGAGACTAGTAGCACAAGGTTACAACCAACAAGAAGGAATTGACTACACTAAAACGTTCGCACCAGTTGCAAGAATTGAAGCAATAAGGATACTCCTAGCTTTTGCATGTCAACACTCCATCAAGCTATATCAAATGGATGTCAAAAGCGCCTTTCTGAACAGAGTAATTGAAGAGGAAGTCTATGTGAAGCAACCTCCAGGCTTTGAAGAACCGTCCACTCCAGACTACGTGTTCAGGTTGAAGAAAGCTCTGTACGGTTTAAAACAAGCCCCAAGGGCTTGGTATGATCGTCTAAGCAACTTTCTCATGAAAAATGGTTTTTCAAGAGGAAAGATTGACAACACCCTCTTCAGGAAGCAATTGAAGGACGACTACATCCTTGTACAATTGTATGTTGATGATATCATCTTTGGTGCAACCAGCAATAAACTGTGCAAAGAATTTTCTACTCTCATGCAAAGTGAATTTGAAATGAGTATGATGGGAGAACTGAAATTCTTTCTGGGACTTCAAATCAAGCAAGAGAAAGACAAGATCTTCATACATCAGTCCAAGTACATAAAGGATATGCTCAAAAATTACAACATGCACAAGTCAAATGAGATGAGTACTCCTATGTATCCCAACATTGTTCTGGACAAAAGTGATGAAAGCTCACCAGTTGACCCAACATCGTACAGAGGGATGATTGGTTCACTTCTTTATTTAACGTCCAGCAGACCAGACATAATGTTTAGTGTTTGTCTATGTGCAAGGTTTCAGGTAAACCCACAACAATCTCATCTTAGTGCTGTTAAGCGAATCTTTAGATATTTAATTGGTACTGCTAATCTTGGTCTATTATATGAGAAAGGTGAAGATTTCAGGTTGAAAGGATTTTGTGATGCGGATTATGCTGGTGATCGAGTTGAACGAAAAAGCACTAGTGGAGGATGTCACTTTCTGGGAAACTGTTTAGTATCCTGGACAAGTAAACGTCAAAGCACTATTTCCTTATCCACTGCTGAAGCTGAATATGTGGCAGCAAGTTCTTGTTGTACACAACTCCTATGGATAAAGCATCAACTTGAGGATTACAACATTCATGAAAACAATATACCTCTTCTATGTGATAACACAAGTGCCATCAATATTGCCAAGAATCCAGTTCAGCATTCAAGGACAAAGCATATTGAGATCAAACATCATTTCATTAGAGATCTTGTGGCAAAGGGAAACATTGATATATCTCATATACACACAGAAGATCAACTTGCTGACATACTCACGAAACCTCTTTTAGAAGGCAGATTCTCAGATCTAAGAACAAGGATAAATATGCACTCTGCTCAATAAAAGGTATGGAAACAAAGGTTTCTATTTTGCAGGTTTCGCTCTTCAAAGAACATCAGCACTGTTCTGTCTCTTCACTGTTCAACCTGTAGATCAAATCGTTCAACAACTCTTCGTTCAATGAAGTTGCTCTCAGGAAATCTATATCGTTTGGTTAACAGCTGGCAAAGAAATTGTTTAGTTCAACGCATCATTACTCTCGCACGTGCTACAACAGTGAATTTTGAAAGGTCTCATCACATTAAATGCGAAGCAGTTATCTTTCTTACTTTTAACGCGCGTGGTCTCAACTGCCCAATTGTTTAATAGTTTCCCTCTCATGAAAAGAAAACCGCTATCTGCACAACACCCAAAACCGCCATTCCTTATTCCGAATTAAATATATCCAAAAGATTTCCTTCTCTCTCTTTCACCACACTTCATTTGCAATTTACTCTCTCTCTCTCTTCCAAGTAAAGAAACCCTAAGCTTTCTCTGCAACTTCCTCTCACTCCCAAATGGCCGGAGTTCTTGCTACCTCTTCCAAAGCCCCTTCCAAATCAAAGGCCCCATCCAAGAAAGGTGGTAAAACACCTTACTCTGCTGAAGAAATGGAGATCATCCAGAGGAGATCAGAGAGAATCAACCGCCAACGCTCTGTTCAACTCAAGGAGGTTGGAGCCGTGAAAACTGAGAAACTGGGTGACAACTCTCTTGTGTCCCCAAGGTACTTTGATCTGAAGGTGTTTGCCTTCGTGAAGATGGCTGGGCTTGCAGACTTACTTCATTAGGACTGGGAGACGGTGTACACCATGGCTCAGCGCGAGGTGTATGTGCCTTTGGTGAAGGAATTTTATGACTGTGCTGTTGTGATAAATCACAGACAAGTCATTAAGTCCAAAGTAAATGACAAGATCATCTCAGTGACTCTCAACGACATGGCTGAAGCACTGGATGTGGATTTGGAAGTTGGTGAAAAATATTCTCCAAATTGGTTTGCGAAAGTTGATGACTGGAAGTGCATTTGGAAGAACCAAGAGGAACCACTGACTGTGGAAGTGAGCAATCTCATTGATGAAGTAAAGTTCAACAATGCTGTGATTAGCAAGGTTGTCTTACCAAAGGATGGTGCAAGAAGTCATGTAAATGCGCATGCAAGGTACGCATTGTACAAGATCTTGAAAAGAGTGAAAATTAACCCTGCACACTTGATGTGGAACTACTTGATCAACTATCTGGAGAAAAGCCAAGGATACCTTCCTTTTGGCTCGCTGCTGACTGTTATTTTCGAGAAGAAAGGTATTACCAAAGAGTTTCTGGAATCAGAGGATCGCTTGAATGAAGATGTGATCTTTCCTTCACCGATCAGACTGGGAGATGTGAGCAAGATGAACATTCCCTTTGATGCCTCTGATGTTCCTGAAGAATACTTGCCCAGAACAAGGAGAAACACCAGAGGAAAAGAAAAGGTATCTGATGAACAGACTGTCCAGACAAAGAAGAAAAGTCTGACAGAACTGTCCGATGTGTCAAAGAAGGAACCGTCCAAGAGAATCGTTCCTGCAGCTCTCCGCATCGCACCGTTCCCTGAGGATGAGGAAGAACAGTCCGTTCCAATCCCCACAGCTCCTGCAAAAAGCCGTTCAATCAAGATTGTGAAGAGTGGTGAAGAGTGGTGAACCCCTGCATTCTCAATCCAACCCCATCGCTTCAAGAACCAGATCAGAAAAAGGTTCTCCGCCTGTCAAGAACGCTGAACCCAGAAAGCTAAAGAGATTGAGGAAGCAATTTGAAGAACCTCAAGTTGCTGTTGGACCACATCCTGCATATCAGAAAAGGGAGATTCTCTCTGCTGAACCTGAGGAGCCCCTCTTTGATGAGGGCATTGTTCTTCACACAAGGTTAGCAAGCTCTCTCTTACCTTATCAAGAAATTCCTACTGAAATGTCCAACAAAGATTTTCTGGATTCACTGTTTGTTGACAATACTCAAACACCACACTCCTCTCCAACACATTCACAACACCACACTGAACCATTGCCAAAACTCCCACCAAACACAAACCTCAATGAACCCTTGACTGAAACAACAAATGAACCATTCACACCTCAACCAAACTCTACCATGAACACTGTTTTCATCACTGACCAAACTGCCGTTGCACAAGAGAATGCCTCTGCATTCCAACTTGTTCAATCTTTGCCTAAGTCATTGATTGCCGATGAGCATGTGACACCTTCTACTCTCAAACCGTTCACGGAAGCAAGCACTCTCAAGGCAAGCAGATCCGGTACTGTTCTCTATATTTCTCAAGCAAGAAAGAGGCGTCTTCAGACGCTAGTGTCCTCTGCTATCAAACGCAGACGCACCTTGACGACTACCAAGGGATCGTTCAAAAGCTACCTGAACCTTCTGGCAAGAAAGATTGACAAGTCTTCAAGCAATCAGCTCACCGCTACATGGAAACGACAAGAGGGTGACAACTACATGTTCCAACTTCACGCTTGCAAAGTTCCTGATCCAGACTTCTGGAAATTGAGTGTCTCTGAGGGATATGTTGGTACTCTGCCATATTCTCTCATGAATCGGACCTCAGCGCTCTCACTGAAATTTGGAACTTAGGTATTTGTACTCCTACCCACTCACATTCCTGAAGTTGTTTCTCATTCTGAGAAAGCCCACACTGAAAAAGGAAAGGAGAAGATGCTTGAAGAAGAAGAAGATGCAGAGTCACAAATGAACAGTTCTGCTGATGGAAAAGAAGAAGATGAATCTGAGGGACTTCAAGCTGGTTTCAAGACTGAAGGTGGAAGCTCAAGTGCTCAAGTCTTGGTGACTCAATTTGTCACCAGAGAAGACTTTGAAGACCACCGTGACCACATCAACCAGCAGTTCATGACCCTTGCTCTGAAGATCGATCAGCTGCTGACACGCTTTGGCTAATGGCCAACTCTCTATCCTGAACAATTCGCATTTACTTTTATGTTTTAAGACAATTGTTCACTGATTATGCTTTTACCGTTCTACCATGCTTATCGTTTTATGACTAACGTTTGCCATGTTTGCTATGCCTATTATACCGTTCTACTAATTATTTTCTCTTTTTTTTCTTTTTAATAATGCCAAAGGGGGAGAAAATAGGAATTATAGAAAAGTTTAAGATCAAGTTCAAGTTTGTTTCCTTAACCTAACACCAAAGTTTTATACAACTCAGGGGGAATAATATGATTTGAATAAGTTTGCTTTTAAACTTTTATCATACTCAATTCAGGGGGAGCATAAATTCTTTTTACTCTTGATCATTATCCTTTTCAATAAAAATTGTCATTATCAAAAAGGGGGAGATTGTTAAGTTCAAACGTGTTACAACGTGTTTCAATCTTATTTTGATCCTAACAATTTTTATAAATACTTCTCTATACTAAAATCTAATTCCAGATGTTAATGTCATTTTTCAGGAAATATATATTATAAGGTCACATGCTTCAACGAATATGTCTAAGCCTTATAAGGAAAAAGAAGTTTACGCAAGATCTGACCTCATCGTCCAGTAAACGAGGGAGACACTTATTCTGGATCGTTTCATGCCACGTCATACCTCAGAATTTCAGAAGAAGCCTTTGAGCGGGAAAGTCAAAATTATATCTCAACAATTTTTCCCATGCTTTAGTCAGAAGGAAACTAATCCGGTCTCGTGCAAACTGATTTACCTTTGAAGAGAGAAGTCTCGGTGACCAATGAAAAGGAAAAAGGACAACACGTCAACATCACATTTCCAAAATGTCTCTCTTCTGCAAAGTAGCCCAAAGCTATCGCCACCTACTAGCTGACAAAGTACACCTTTTTGGCTAAAGGATAGCTTTGAAAAGCAGCATGCATTTAATGGAGCTACCAACCGGAGATTTGAATCAACGGTTAGATGACACTCACAACGGCTACAAACAACGGCCAGATTTTGTGTCTCAACGGCTACACAACTAGCAAGATCATATATAAAGGACATATCTGAAGATTGAAGAATATAAAGAAGAGAAAAATTTATTGCAAGAAAAGAAAGAACTCAGAGCAGTTACTCCGAACATTCTTCAAAGCATTAAAAGCTCACAGCAGATTTCCTAAGAGTCAAATCCGATCTCATACCTTTGCTAAATCAAGAGAGAATACCAAACCTTAAAAGAGTCAAACCTCTTCATTTAGTTCTCTCTTAGATTCTGAACTCTTGTGTGTTCCAACGTCCTTTCAGTTGAGAGTTCCAGTGCCATAAATTGTCTACACTAACTCTTTTGAGAAGAGATTTCTTGTAGAGCCAAACAATCTTGTTGATTGTAGGAGGTGTCCTGTACAATACTTGGAGAAGTCCGTGATAATACTGGGAGGAGTCCTGTACAATACTTGGAGAAGTCCGTGATAATACTTGGAGAAGTCCTGTCTAATACTTGTATTGGAGAAGTCCTTGATACTTGCTAGTGAAAATCTTGGTGGTGGCCAAGTACTAGACGTAGCCCAATCGTTTAGGGTGAACCAGTATAAATTCCTGTGTGCTGATCGTTCTGCTTTATTTACTTACTTCCGCTGCACTAAACGGTTTTTGGAAAGTCACCAGAACAGTTTTCTTAAGAACTTATATTCTTTTCATAAACTAAAGTTTTAACAAGTAATTTTTAAGGACACAATTCAAACCCCCCCTTTCTTGTGTTACTTATTTACATATCAGAGGCATTTATAAAAAAAAACTCTTTTATTCATATCATTCTTATTATATCTTAAAACGGAGGATTTTTTCTCATAATCCTACATTGACGACGAAACTCTGTTTTCTCAAGCTCTAGGCGGTGCCGCTTGTACTCCAACAGGACCAAACTCTGATGAACCTCCTGCCTCTCAGGACTCTCCACCGCGGCCTTAAGTGAAGCCTCCACCGCTCGAATATCGGCATAATTGTCCGGTTCCCGCTGGAACAAATCCTCGAGCTCCTCCACAAATGCAAGGAACCCTCTGAGTTTGTTGTTGTAACACCCCGATTTCGGTGGCGTCACTTTAGTAACCAAAATAAAGTTTAAGCGGAAAAACATGAATATTTTTTTTTGATAATAACTAAGACAAGACTGAAATAGATAAAACCCAAAAGCAACAAGCAATAGAACTAATGTACAATATATAATACAACCCCCGCTGTAAGTAACGACCTCGTCACGAGTAACCTCCAGTGACGGAAAGAAAAGTGTAGCGCCCGAAGGCAATATGTACAGACTGAAAGTAAAGGTGAAGTGTCCGCAACACCATCCCTCAAACTGAGAATGAACTGGCCCATCGGCCTGAAACAAGACCTCCTATGTCCAACCAACTCTCTGTGATTCCCATAAAGAAACCACACAAAAAGCTATAGGTGGGAAACTACCCTGTCCCAAAAGAAACAAATGATGTTCAGAGCTAAGACTCTACTCCTACACTAATCCCATCTTGAGGAGCTCACACCAGCACTAAAACCTACATGCTAGCATGATCGTCGTCCGAATTTGAAATCCAGAACGACCTAGTCTATGTACACCATCCGTCCTCCTCTCGCTACCGCGACGCGCTCCTGTTCCAGCATCCCAACCTAGTTCCCCCCGAAGGGTGAACCATCATGAACTAGCCCGCCAAAGACATCTGACAATGGGCGTTTGTCCGCCAAAGCACACACAGAAGACGCGAGGGTCAACTCCAAAGAATTATATAAATAATACCACCGATAGATACAGATAAGGAAAATAGCCACTTAGGCTTATAGCTAGGGATAACATCCTAGGGTTGCATATTTCTCAATGAACATAAACGACAGTAAATCACAGTTAACATGCCTCAAATAGAATTAACAAGTATCACACACACTCTGATGAGGACAAGGACAAGGACAAGGGTCATGGAGCACTAAAAGGACTTGGAGGACCAATGACAAGGGCTAGAGCTAAAAAGGCCAAAGAGACTCTTCAGCAAGTAGTGGCAACCATTCTTGAAGACAAAGTGGTAGAAGAGATGGAACCAAAAATCATGATGATCATTCAGGCCCAAGAAGAAGAGCCAGCCCACGCATAGGGGCTGCCATGTGATGTTCTGTTTTATTTTATTTCAATAAAAATGCAAAGGACCAATTGAATAAGTTGGATCCAAATGCATTATGTTGCTGAATTTTATTTTAGTGTGTTTAATCCACTTCAAGTGGTGTGTGTTTGCATGTGGCGCATGAAGGGCTTAAAGGAGGGATCCATTCCTTTCTTAAAACTCTTTGAATGTGTTTGAATTTCAATAAGTTCTGAATGGAGGAGTTACATCAGCAAAGTCAAAGGATTGAAGAGCTTTCAAAGCCAAGAATGGAGTTACAAAGAAAGGGAAATTAAGTTCATAAAGAGCATTGAATGCTATATTCCCTGGTCAGAATAACAATCAAGAAAGGGAGTTACATGAAGCAATCAGCCACTAAAAACACGTTCAGGGCTGAAGCATATCACTATCTTCCTCTTTTAATTTGTAACTCCTAGCCTAGGATTCTTCTAGAGAAATTACACCTCATCATTTTTTTGTAACTAGGCTGAATTTCCTTCTTCTTTATAAGGACCACTCCTTCAATGTAATAGACAGATTATGAATGAATTAGTATTTTCTTTTCTGAGTGATTCAGATTTGTGAGAGTGATTCTCATAGTTCTTGAGTGATTCAAGAATTAGGCTTATCAAGGGTTTGTCACCACCTTTGTGTGAAGTCTTCATCTTCCATTTCACTAAAACTTCCCTTCTTTTCTGTCCATTTCCCTTCCATCACGAAATTCTTCTTCTTCTTTCTCACATTTCAGAGTTCTCATCATCCAAGATCAATCCTAGACGATCCATTGCAGCCCTTGCATCAACTTGGGGCGTATCATTTGGTATCAGAGCTCCGGTTCTAGGATTTTGGTTTCTTTTCTTATCTGGAATTCTGGTTAGCAACTCTTTGTCATTTCTTGTTACCTTGATTTTAGTTTTTGTTTCTTTTGGCTGAACCATTGCAAAAGTTAAGCCTTGTTAATTGTTCAGAATCAAAAACAAATTACAAAACGAAAATTCAAAAAAAAAAAAAAAACGAAAATTCAAAAAAAAAAATGGCTGAATGGTTCTTGTTTAATTAGCCAAATTCAATTGTTCAAGGTAATTTTGTTGCTAGCATTCCAATTTATTTTCTTCTTTCTGTTTGTTCTTGAATTCTTCTTTAGTCTCTAAATATTTGGAGTCCTTTCCATTTCTGTGGTGATTTGTCTTGTCTTCTTTTGTTTCATATTCTAAAGTCTATTCTAATCTGTGTGACTCTACACAAATTTGGTGGCATAATTCTTTGTGTGTCTTAACTTTGATTTACTCAAGAGATTGTGAGAATTTTTGAGTGGAAAAAGGCAAGAGTGCACATCATAGAAAAGCCAATTTGAGGGAAACACGAGAGAAGTGAGGTAAACACTAACATTTGTTTGTTCTACTTGAATCTTTTCATTTGTCAAAGATGTCAGGAGAAGAGGAGGAGCAACCAGCAGTGCGGCTCTCGACCATCGAAATGCGGGCTCTTACACAACATCTGGAAAACTTAATGAGGAGGCAAACTGAAGAGATCCACGAAAGGCTGGATCAAATGGAGAACCGGAACAATAGTGACAGTGAAGGCGGGAGGCCACGACGAATTCATGAAAATCCTAGACCTGCTCGGATTGAAGGAGTCAAATTCCAAATTCCTCCTTTTAAGGGAAAGAGTGATCCAGAGGCATACTTGGAGTGGGAACTCAAAATAGAGCATGTCTTTGCTTGCAACAACTATGAGGAGGACCAAAGGTGAAACTTGCAGCTGCTCACTTTTCAGACTATGCTCTTGTTTGGTGGAATAAGTTTGCAAAAGAGAGATTGAGAAATGAGGAGCCAGCGGTGGAAACATGGGCTGAAATGAAACGAATCATGAGGAAAAGATATGTCCCTTCAAGCCATGCTAGGGATGTAAAATTTAAACTTCAAAAACTTACCCAAGGCAGCAAGAGTGTTGAGGAGTATTACAAAGAACTTGAGGTGCTTATGTTGCAAGCCAATCTTGAGGAGGATGAAGAGGTAACCATGATTCGATTTATTAATGGTTTATCTAATGATGTTAGAGATATTGTAGAACTTCAGGAATATGTAGACATGGAAGAATTGCTGCACAAGGCCACTAAAGTTGAGCAACAACTCAAAAGGAAAGGGCTTGCAAGGAAGAGTTCTACCAATTCCAATTCATCTTGGAGAGACAGAATGAAGAATGAAGGGCCGAGCACCCTTAGCAAACCAGCCACCAAACCACAAGCTTCAGCTTCTTCAAAACCTCTTGAACAACCATCCAAAAAGAGCAAAGAGGTCAAGTGCTTCAAATGCCAAGGTATGGGACATTATGCTTATGAATGTGCCTCCAAAAAGACCATGATTCTTAAGGATGATGGAGACTACACCAGTGAGTCCGAAGGAGAACAAAGTGAAGAAGAAGAGGAGGCAGCCATGAATGGTGAACTGTTGATGATCCGAAGAATGCTTGGTAGCCAACAAAAGCCAAAGAAAGAAAGCCAAAGAGAGAATATCTTTCACACAAGATGTTCTGTCAATGGGCAGATTTGCTTGATGATTGTTGATGGCGGAAGCTGTACTAATGTGGCTAGTGAAAGAATGGTGGAGAAGCTGAACCTGGTCACAAAACCACATCCTTGGCCATACAAACTTCAATGGCTCAGCCACTATGGAGAAATACAAGTAAGTAAGCAAGTTGAAGTTGACTTTTCCATTGGCAAATACAGGGATAAGGTTCTTTGTGATGTTGTTCCCATGGAGGCTAGTCACATACTGCTGGGAAGACCATGGCAATATGACACCAACTCTGATCATAATGGAAGCACCAACAAGATCTCATTCCAACATCATGGCCAGAAAATTACGCTCAAACCTTTGAGCCCTAGGGAGGTGCGTGAGGATCAAAAGAAAATGAGAGAAAAGATTGAACAAGAGAGAAAAGAAAAGAGTGAGACACTTGAGAGAAAGCAAAAAGAAAAGAGTGAAACACTTGAGAGAGAGCAAAAAGAAAAGAGTGAAATACTTGAGAGAAAAGAAATTTGTTTGATCAAAAAGAGAGAGGTGAAAAGGATGATAGCTTCAAAACAGATCCTATACTTGATGTTTTGCAAAAATCAGATTTTGAACACTAACACTTTTGAAAATTTTGAGCTGCCTTCTAGTGTTAAATCTCTTTTGCAGGATTATGAGGATGTGTTTCCAACAAGTGTTCCAAGTGGTCTACCACCACTGAGAGGAATTGAGCATCAAATTGATCTCATTCCGTGATACGCCCCAAGTTGATGCAAGGGCTGAAATGGATCGTCTAGGATTGATCTTGGATGATGAGAACTCTGAAATGTGAGAAAGAAGAAGAAGAATTTCGTGATAGAAGGGAAATGGACAGAAAAGAGGGGAAGTTTTAGTGAAATGGAAGATGAAGACTTCACACAAAGGTGGTGGCAAACCCTTGATAAGCCTAATTCTTGAATCACTCAAGAACTATGAGAATCACTCTCACAAATCTGAATCACTCAGAAAAAAAAAATACTAATTCATTCATAATCTGTCTATTACATTGAAGGAGTGGTCCTTATAAAGAAGAAGGAAATTCAGCCTAGTTACAAAAAATGATGAGGTGTAATTTCTCTAGAAGAATCCTAGGCTAGGAGTTACAAATTAAAAGAGGAAGATAGTGATTTGCTTCAGCCCTGAACGTGTATTTGGTGGCTGATTGCTTCATGTAACTCCCTTTCTTGATTGTTATTCTGACCAGGGAATATAGCATTCAATGCTCTTTATGAACTTAATTTCCCTTTCTTTGTAACTCCATTCTTGGCTTTGAAAGCTCTTCAATCCTTTGACTTTGCTGATGTAACTCCTCCATTCAGAACTTATTGAAATTCAAACACATTCAAAGAGTTTTAAGAAAGGAATGGATCCCTCCCTTTAAGCCCTTCATGCGCCACATGCAATCACACACCACTTGAAGTGGATTAAACACACTAAAATAAAATTCAGCAACATAATGCATTTGGATCCAACTTATTCAATTGGTCCCTTGCATTTTTATTGAAATAAAATAAAACAAAACATCACATGGCAGCCCCTATGCGTGGGCTGGCTCTTCTTCTTGGGCCTGAATGATCATCATGATTTTTGGTTCCATCTCTTCTACCACTTTGTCTTCAAGAATGGTTGCCACTACTTGCTGAAGAGTCTCTTTGGCCTTTTTAGCTCTAGCCCTTGTCATTGGTCCTCCAAGTCCTTTTAGTGCTCCATGACCCTTGTCCTTGTCCTTGTCCTCATCATTCCCTCCCTCTTGAAAAGGATTTGACCTCAAATCAAATTCTCCGCCATCTGCATCAAAGAGAGATAAATCAGAGACATTAAAGGTTGAGCTGATGTTATACTCACCTGGAAGCTCTATTTTGTAGGCATTGTTATTGATTCTCTCAAGCACTTGAAAAGGTCCATCCCCTCTAGGTTGGAGTTTGGATTTCCTTTGTTCTGGAAACCTTTCCTTCCTCATGTGCACCCAAACCCAATCTCCGGGTTGGAACACCACCTCCTTTCTTCCCTTGTTAGCTTGCCTAGCATAACTCTCATTCTTTCTCTCAATTTGAGCCTTCACACGCTCATGCATCTTCTTGACATATTCAGCTTTGCCCTGTCCTTCCTTGTGCTTGAAAACAGAAATGTTAGGCATAGGCAACAAATCAAGAGGAGTCAAAGGGTTAAATCCATACACTACTTCAAATGGAGAGCAATTGGTAGTGCTATGGACAGCCCTATTGTAAGCAAATTCAACATGAGGCAAACACGCCTCCCAAGCCTTTAAATTGGCCTTAAGGACAGTCCTAAGCAAGGTGCCTAGGGTCCTATTAACCACCTCAGTTTGCCCATCAGTTTGTGGGTGGCAAGTGGTAGAGAACAAAAGTTTGGTGCCTAACTTCCCCCATAAAGTCCTCCAGAAGTGACTTAGGAACTTGGTGTCCCTATCACTAACTATGCTTCTAGGCATCCCATGAAGTCTTACAACTTCTTTAAAGAACAAATCAGCAACGTGACAAGCATCATCAGCTTTCCTGCAAGGAATAAAGTGAGCCATTTTTGAAAACCTATCAACAACCACAAAAATGGAATCCTTACCATTCTTTGTTCTAGGGAGGCCTAAAACAAAGTCCATAGACAAGTCAACCCAAGGGTATTCAGGGATTGGCAAAGAAGTATACAAACCATGTGGCATCACCTTAGACTTAGCCTTCTTGCAAACAATGCAATGTTCACAAAACTTGATCACATCATGTTTCATTTTGGGCCAATAGAAATGTTCCTGTAAAGTTTCTAGAGTCTTTTGGACTCCAAAATGACCCATTAATCCCCCAGCATGGGATTCTTTAACAAGCAGTTCTCTAATGGAACTTTTAGGCACACACAACCTGTTTTCCTTAAATAAAAATCCATTGTGCCTATAGAATCCATTTTGAGAAACTTTCTCACAAGCCACAAAAATTTCAGCAAAGTTATCATCTTTTTCATACATTTCTTTCACATGTTCAAGTCCTAGCAATTTAGTCTCTAACATGGAAAGCAACACGTGTCTCCTGGATAAAGCATCAGCCACAATGTTACTTTTCCCTTTTTTGTGTTTTATGACATAGGGAAATTGTTCCAAAAATTCAACCCATTTGGCATGCCTTTTGTTCAACTTACCTTGCCCCTTCAAGTATTTCAGCGACTCATGATCACTATGAATCACGAATTCCTTGGGCAAAAGATAATGCTGCCAAGTCTTCAAAGCTCTCACCAAAGCATACAATTCCTTATCATAAGTAGAATAGTTAAGGGCAGCTCCGCTTAACTTTTCACTAAAATAAGCAATTGGGTGGCCTTCTTGAAGCAACACAGCACCAATACCTACATTTGAAGCATCACATTCAAGTTCAAAAGATTTAGCAAAGTTAGGTAAAGCAAGTATAGGTGCATGGGTAAGCTTATGCTTTAGGGCAGCAAAGGCCTCTTCTTGATTCTTTCCCCAATGAAAACCCACATTCTTTTTCACCACTTCATTTAGGGGTGCTGCCAAGGTACTAAAGTCCTTTACAAACCTCCTGTAGAAACTGGCCAAGCCATGAAAACTTCTTACATCACCCACGGATTTAGGAGTGGGCCACTCTTGAATGGCTTTGATCTTTTCCTCATCAACCTGCACTCCTTTCGAACTCACAACAAAACCAAGAAACACAACATGGTCAGTGCAAAAAGTGCATTTCTCAAGATTGGCAAACAATTGTTCCTTTCTAAGCATACTCAAGACGGATCTTAAGTGCTCAACATGCAGCTCAAGAGTAGTGCTATAGACCAAAATATCATCAAAGTACACAACCACAAATTTCCCAATGAATTCCCTCAAAACATGGTTCATTAGTCTCATAAAAGTACTAGGTGCATTAGTTAAACCAAAAGGCATAACCAACCATTCATACAAACCATATTTAGTTTTGAAAGCAGTTTTCCATTCATCCCCTTCTTTAATCCTTATCTGATTGTAACCACTTTTCAAATCAATTTTAGAAAAATAACATGCTCCATGCAATTCATCAAGCAAATCATCAAGTCTAGGAATAGGGTGCCTATACTTAATGGTGATGTTATTCAAGGCTCTACAATCAGAGCACATTCTCCAAGTCCCATCTTTCTTTGGTACCAAAATCACCGGTACAGCACAAGAACTCATGCTATTTCTTACCCACCCTTTGTTCAAGAGTTCTTCCACTTGTCTTTGAATTTCAGTGGTTTCTTGTGGGTTGCTTCTATATGCTGGCCTATTAGGCAAAGAAGCTCCCGGAATGAGATCAATTTGATGCTCAATTCCTCTCAGTGGTGGTAGACCACTTGGAACACTTGTTGGAAACACATCCTCATAATCCTGCAAAAGAGATTTAACACTAGAAGGCAGCTCAAAATTTTCAAAAGTGTTAGTGTTCAAAATCTGATTTTTGCAAAACATCAAGTATAGGATCTGTTTTGAAGCTATCATCCTTTTCACCTCTCTCTTTTTGATCAAACAAATTTCTTTTCTCTCAAGTATTTCACTCTTTTCTTTTTGCTCTCTCTCAAGTGTTTCACTCTTTTCTTTTTGCTTTCTCTCAAGTGTCTCACTCTTTTCTTTTCTCTCTTGTTCAATCTTTTCTCTCATTTTCTTTTGATCCTCACGCACCTCCCTAGGGCTCAAAGGTTTGAGCGTAATTTTCTGGCCATGATGTTGGAATGAGATCTTGTTGGTGCTTCCATTATGATCAGAGTTGGTGTCATATTGCCATGGTCTTCCCAGCAGTATGTGACTAGCCTCCATGGGAACAACATCACAAAGAACCTTATCCCTGTATTTGCCAATGGAAAAGTCAACTTCAACTTGCTTACTTACTTGTATTTCTCCATAGTGGCTGAGCCATTGAAGTTTGTATGGCCAAGGATGTGGTTTTGTGACCAGGTTCAGCTTCTCCACCATTCTTTCACTAGCCACATTAGTACAGCTTCCGCCATCAACAATCATCAAGCAAATCTGCCCATTGACAGAACATCTTGTGTGAAAGATATTCTCTCTTTGGCTTTCTTTCTTTGGCTTTTGTTGGCTACCAAGCATTCTTCGGATCATCAACAGTTCACCATTCATGGCTGCCTCCTCTTCTTCTTCACTTTGTTCTCCTTCGGACTCACTGGTGTAGTCTCCATCATCCTTAAGAATCATGGTCTTTTTGGAGGCACATTCATAAGCATAATGTCCCATACCTTGGCATTTGAAGCACTTGACCTCTTTGCTCTTTTTGGATGGTTGTTCAAGAGGTTTTGAAGAAGCTGAAGCTTGTGGTTTGGTGGCTGGTTTGCTAAGGGTGCTCGGCCCTTCATTCTTCATTCTGTCTCTCCAAGATGAATTGGAATTGGTAGAACTCTTCCTTGCAAGCCCTTTCCTTTTGAGTTGTTGCTCAACTTTAGTGGCCTTGTGCAGCAATTCTTCCATGTCTACATATTCCTGAAGTTCTACAATATCTCTAACATCATTAGACAGACCATTAATAAATCGAATCATGGTTACCTCTTCATCCTCCTCAAGATTGGCTTGCAACATAAGCACCTCAAGTTCTTTGTAATACTCCTCAACACTCTTGCTGCCTTGGGTAAGTTTTTGAAGTTTAAATTTTACATCCCTAGCATGGCTTGAAGGGACATATCTTTTCCTCATGATTCGTTTCATTTCAGCCCATGTTTCCACCGCTGGCTCCTCATTTCTCAATCTCTCTTTTGCAAACTTATTCCACCAAACAAGAGCATAGTCTGAAAAGTGAGCAGCTGCAAGTTTCACCTTTTGGTCCTCCTCATAGTTGTTGCAAGCAAAGACATGCTCTATTTTGAGTTCCCACTCCAAGTATGCCTCTGGATCACTCTTTCCCTTAAAAGGAGGAATTTGGAATTTGACTCCTTCAATCCGAGCAGGTCTAGGATTTTCATGAATTCGTCGTGGCCTCCCGCCTTCACTGTCACTATTGTTCCGGTTCTCCATTTGATCCAGCCTTTCGTGGATCTCTTCAGTTTGCCTCCTCATTAAGTTTTCCAGATGTTGTGTAAGAGCCCGCATTTCGATGGTCGAGAGTCGCACTGCTGGTTGCTCCTCCTCTTCTCCTGACATCTTTGACAAATGAAAAGATTCAAGTAGAACAAACAAATGTTAGTGTTTACCTCACTTCTCTCGTGTTTCCCTCAAATTGGCTTTTCTATGATGTGCACTCTTGCCTTTTTCCACTCAAAAATTCTCACAATCTCTTGAGTAAATCAAAGTTAAGACACACAAAGAATTATGCCACCAAATTTGTGTAGAGTCACACAGATTAGAATAGACTTTAGAATATGAAACAAAAGAAGACAAGACAAATCACCACAGAAATGGAAAGGACTCAAAATATTTAGAGACTAAAGAAGAATTCAAGAGCAAACAGAAAGAAGAAAATAAATTGGAATGCTAGCAACAAAATTACCTTGAACAATTGAATTTGGCTAATTAAACAAGAACCATTCAGCCATTTTTTTTGAATTTTCGTTTTTTTTTTTTGAATTTTCGTTTTGTAATTTGTTTTTGATTCTGAACAATTAACAAGGCTTAACTTTTGCAATGGTTCAGCCAAAAGAAACAAAAACTAAAATCAAGGTAACAAGAAATGATAAAGAGTTGCAAACCAGAATTCCAGATAAGAAAAGAAACCAAAATCCTAGAACCGGAGCTCTGATTACCAAATGATACGCCCCAAGTTGATGCAAGGGCTGAAATGGATCGTCTAGGATTGATCTTGGATGATGAGAACTCTGAAATGTGAGAAAGAAGAAGAAGAATTTCGTGATAGAAGGGAAATGGACAGAAAAGAGGGGAAGTTTTAGTGAAATGGAAGATGAAGACTTCACACAAAGGTGGTGGCAAACCCTTGATAAGCCTAATTCTTGAATCACTCAAGAACTATGAGAATCACTCTCACAAATCTGAATCACTCAGAAAAAAAAAATACTAATTCATTCATAATCTGTCTATTACATTGAAGGAGTGGTCCTTATAAAGAAGAAGGAAATTCAGCCTAGTTACAAAAAATGATGAGGTGTAATTTCTCTAGAAGAATCCTAGGCTAGGAGTTACAAATTAAAAGAGGAAGATAGTGATTTGCTTCAGCCCTGAACGTGTATTTGGTGGCTGATTGCTTCATGTAACTCCCTTTCTTGATTGTTATTCTGACCAGGGAATATAGCATTCAATGCTCTTTATGAACTTAATTTCCCTTTCTTTGTAACTCCATTCTTGGCTTTGAAAGCTCTTCAATCCTTTGACTTTGCTGATGTAACTCCTCCATTCAGAACTTATTGAAATTCAAACACATTCAAAGAGTTTTAAGAAAGGAATGGATCCCTCCCTTTAAGCCCTTCATGCGCCACATGCAATCACACACCACTTGAAGTGGATTAAACACACTAAAATAAAATTCAGCAACATAATGCATTTGGATCCAACTTATTCAATTGGTCCCTTGCATTTTTATTGAAATAAAATAAAACAAAACATCACATGGCAGCCCCTATGCGTGGGCTGGCTCTTCTTCTTGGGCCTGAATGATCATCATGATTTTTGGTTCCATCTCTTCTACCACTTTGTCTTCAAGAATGGTTGCCACTACTTGCTGAAGAGTCTCTTTGGCCTTTTTAGCTCTAGCCCTTGTCATTGGTCCTCCAAGTCCTTTTAGTGCTCCATGACCCTTGTCCTTGTCCTTGTCCTCATCATTCCGGGAGCTTCTTTGCCTAATAGGCCAGCATATAGAAGCAACCCACAAGAAACCACTGAAATTCAAAGACAAGTGGAAGAACTCTTGAACAAAGGGTGGGTAAGAAATAGCATGAGTCCTTGTGCTGTACCGGTGATTTTGGTACCAAAGAAAGATGGGACTTGGAGAATGTGCTCTGATTGTAGAGCCTTGAATAACATCACCATTAAGTATAGGCACCCTATTCCTAGACTTGATGATTTGCTTGATGAATTGCATGGAGCATGTTATTTTTCTAAAATTGATTTGAAAAGTGGTTACAATCAGATAAGGATTAAAGAAGGGGATGAATGGAAAACTGCTTTCAAAACTAAATATGGTTTGTATGAATGGTTGGTTATGCCTTTTGGTTTAACTAATGCACCTAGTACTTTTATGAGACTAATGAACCATGTTTTGAGGGAATTCATTGGGAAATTTGTGGTTGTGTACTTTGATGATATTTTGGTCTATAGCACTACTCTTGAGCTGCATATTGAGCACTTAAGATCCGTCTTGAGTATGCTTAGAAAGGAACAATTGTTTGCCAATCTTGAGAAATTCACTTTTTGCACTGACCATGTTGTGTTTCTTGGTTTTGTTGTGAGTTCGAAAGGAGTGCAGGTTGATGAGGAAAAGATCAAAGCCATTCAAGAGTGGCCCACTCCTAAATCCGTGGGTGATGTAAGAAGTTTTCATGGCTTGGCCAGTTTCTACAGGAGGTTTGTAAAGGACTTTAGTACCTTGGCAGCACCCCTAAATGAAGTGGTGAAAAAGAATGTGGGTTTTCATTGGGGAAAGAATCAAGAAGAGGCCTTTGCTGCCCTAAAGCATAAGCTTACCCATGCACCTATACTTGCTTTACCTAACTTTGCTAAATCTTTTGAACTTGAATGTGATGCTTCAAATGTAGGTATTGGTGCTGTGTTGCTTCAAGAAGGCCACCCAATTGCTTATTTTAGTGAAAAGTTAAGCGGAGCTGCCCTTAACTATTCTACTTATGATAAGGAATTGTATGCTTTGGTGAGAGCTTTGAAGACTTGGCAGCATTATCTTTTGCCCAAGGAATTCGTGATTCATAGTGATCATGAGTCGCTGAAATACTTGAAGGGGCAAGGTAAGTTGAACAAAAGGCATGCCAAATGGGTTGAATTTTTGGAACAATTTCCCTATGTCATAAAACACAAAAAAGGGAAAAGTAACATTGTGGCTGATGCTTTATCCAGGAGACACGTGTTGCTTTCCATGTTAGAGACTAAATTGCTAGGACTTGAACATGTGAAAGAAATGTATGAAAAAGATGATAACTTTGCTGAAATTTTTGTGGCTTGTGAGAAAGTTTCTCAAAATGGATTTTATAGGCACAATGGATTTTTATTTAAGGAAAACAGGTTGTGTGTGCCTAAAAGTTCCATTAGAGAACTGCTTGTTAAAGAATCCCATGCTGGGGGATTAATGGGTCATTTTGGAGTCCAAAAGACTCTAGAAACTTTACAGGAACATTTCTATTGGCCCAAAATGAAACATGATGTGATCAAGTTTTGTGAACATTGCATTGTTTGCAAGAAGGCTAAGTCTAAGGTGATGCCACATGGTTTGTATACTTCTTTGCCAATCCCTGAATACCCTTGGGTTGACTTGTCTATGGACTTTGTTTTAGGCCTCCCTAGAACAAAGAATGGTAAGGATTCCATTTTTGTGGTTGTTGATAGGTTTTCAAAAATGGCTCACTTTATTCCTTGCAGGAAAGCTGATGATGCTTGTCACGTTGCTGATTTGTTCTTTAAAGAAGTTGTAAGACTTCATGGGATGCCTAGAAGCATAGTTAGTGATAGGGACACCAAGTTCCTAAGTCACTTCTGGAGGACTTTATGGGGGAAGTTAGGCACCAAACTTTTGTTCTCTACCACTTGCCACCCACAAACTGATGGGCAAACTGAGGTGGTTAATAGGACCCTAGGCACCTTGCTTAGGACTGTCCTTAAGGCCAATTTAAAGGCTTGGGAGGCGTGTTTGCCTCATGTTGAATTTGCTTACAATAGGGCTGTCCATAGCACTACCAATTGCTCTCCATTTGAAGTAGTGTATGGATTTAACCCTTTGACTCCTCTTGATTTGTTGCCTATGCCTAACATTTCTGTTTTCAAGCACAAGGAAGGACAGGGCAAAGCTGAATATGTCAAGAAGATGCATGAGCGTGTGAAGGCTCAAATTGAGAGAAAGAATGAGAGTTATGCTAGGCAAGCTAACAAGGGAAGAAAGGAGGTGGTGTTCCAACCCGGAGATTGGGTTTGGGTGCACATGAGGAAGGAAAGGTTTCCAGAACAAAGGAAATCCAAACTCCAACCTAGAGGGGATGGACCTTTTCAAGTGCTTGAGAGAATCAATAACAATGCCTACAAAATAGAGCTTCCAGGTGAGTATAACATCAGCTCAACCTTTAATGTCTCTGATTTATCTCTCTTTGATGCAGATGGCGGAGAATTTGATTTGAGGTCAAATCCTTTTCAAGAGGGAGGGAATGATGAGGACAAGGACAAGGACAAGGGTCATGGAGCACTAAAAGGACTTGGAGGACCAATGACAAGGGCTAGAGCTAAAAAGGCCAAAGAGACTCTTCAGCAAGTAGTGGCAACCATTCTTGAAGACAAAGTGGTAGAAGAGATGGAACCAAAAATCATGATGATCATTCAGGCCCAAGAAGAAGAGCCAGCCCACGCATAGGGGCTGCCATGTGATGTTCTGTTTTATTTTATTTCAATAAAAATGCAAAGGACCAATTGAATAAGTTGGATCCAAATGCATTATGTTGCTGAATTTTATTTTAGTGTGTTTAATCCACTTCAAGTGGTGTGTGTTTGCATGTGGCGCATGAAGGGCTTAAAGGAGGGATCCATTCCTTTCTTAAAACTCTTTGAATGTGTTTGAATTTCAATAAGTTCTGAATGGAGGAGTTACATCAGCAAAGTCAAAGGATTGAAGAGCTTTCAAAGCCAAGAATGGAGTTACAAAGAAAGGGAAATTAAGTTCATAAAGAGCATTGAATGCTATATTCCCTGGTCAGAATAACAATCAAGAAAGGGAGTTACATGAAGCAATCAGCCACTAAAAACACGTTCAGGGCTGAAGCATATCACTATCTTCCTCTTTTAATTTGTAACTCCTAGCCTAGGATTCTTCTAGAGAAATTACACCTCATCATTTTTTTGTAACTAGGCTGAATTTCCTTCTTCTTTATAAGGACCACTCCTTCAATGTAATAGACAGATTATGAATGAATTAGTATTTTCTTTTCTGAGTGATTCAGATTTGTGAGAGTGATTCTCATAGTTCTTGAGTGATTCAAGAATTAGGCTTATCAAGGGTTTGTCACCACCTTTGTGTGAAGTCTTCATCTTCCATTTCACTAAAACTTCCCCTCTTTTCTGTCCATTTCCCTTCCATCACGAAATTCTTCTTCTTCTTTCTCACATTTCAGAGTTCTCATCATCCAAGATCAATCCTAGACGATCCATTGCAGCCCTTGCATCAACTTGGGGCGTATCACACTCATCAACTAAGTCAGTATGCATGTTGCATGAAATGATATGCAGGTTAACCCAGTCAACCAATATGCAATCCGGAAACGGATGGACATCAAACGGATCAATCCTAGCACCAGCAACGGTGGGACCATTTCTGCCCGCGTGCCTCTTACACCACACAAAGGTAGCCAGATCAGCAGTAACCCGTAGGTCTGCCATTTCGGTCTGCTACAAGAGACGTCTACAAACGCTCTTACACGGCATTCCGGGTCTTATGACCATTTTGGAAACCGACGACATTTGGAATTCTCCGAGGTCCGGTATCACGCCGTGTATTAACCTCCTATGTATGCATGAATGTAATGTGATTAACCAAACAACGTCTCCGACCTCACTCGACACGTCGCCACGTGTTCTAGGTAAATTAATGTCTCTAAAAGCTTACCCTAAGGTAAAAGTCGATTCTGCGACAAAATACAATAATCATAAAATGAGTGCAAACACTCACGATGACTCTTTGGGTCATCAATGCTCTCACGAAGTCTCACGCTTCAGTGGAGTCTCACACATTCACAAAGTCTCACGCTTCAGTGAAGTTTCATGCTCTCACAAGGTCTCACGCCTCAGTGGAGTTCCATGCTTTCCACAAGGTCTCGCGCCTCAGTGGAGTATCCCGCATTCACAAGGTCTCACGCCTCAGTGAAGCTTCATGCTGTTCACGAGGTCTCACGCCTCAGTGAAGATCCATGCTTTCCACAAGGTCTCACGCCTCAGTGGAGTATCACGCATTCACAAGGTCTCACGCCTCAGTGAAGCTTCTCGGCTCATCCCTTGGATGGCTAAACAAACTGCTCAACGAGCGAAGGAGTATCAACATACTCAGAACTTACCAATCTCCTCAACACTTGGATCCGACGACACTTCTCGTTTTCCAAAACTAAGATTTGCATCCAAAGCTTCCTTTCGAGTTTATTATCGTTTATTGAAGATTTAGAGGTTGTTTAATGTCTTATGAGTTTTCTTTTCAAAATAATATCCTTTTAGTCTTATCGCAAATCCTATCAGTTCTCGGGATCTCCTAATCCCCAAATAACACCAGAGAATGTCTCGATCCATAACATCATAACAAGGCCCGAATCTCATTCGTCCTATCAAACTTTCTCAAAACTCTCAAAATAAAATCGGCATGACCTGCCCGCTATTCTCACCATTCAGAAACTCAGATTTCATTGCAAAAGCATAAATACTCAGCACAATCAATCAACATGTCATATATCAACATATTAAGCAATAACCACATAGCACTTAGCATATAAGGCATGCACCACACATCCTAGATTACCCACATAGCACGTAGCATGTAAGTCAATCATCAAAAACATTCAGTAGATGCATCATCTACATTGTCAGCAGAAGCCTCAGAAACGTTTTTCCAATCAAACACAAACAATTGCATAAATAGTAAACAATGTCGAAAGCATCGACCCTAAGCATTAACTAGAGATTCAGTGAGAAGCCCTCACCTGTAGATTCTCCAGGACGATCTCCTAACACTTGTTCACAATCAAAGGCTTGCTCCTCTGGGAATTCCTCAAAATCACCTTTAGAGCAAAACCACAGAAATACTATCAGAATCTATCGGAAACTCAGCAAACAATAGACACTAGGGTTACTCGAAGTAGTACATACTCCGAGGTACGATAATCTAGCGCGAAAGGACAAGTTTTCGAAAAAGGAATTTTCCTCCTCCTCCCCTATAGGGCTCGGCCACTTTTCACAAGTGTGGGATTCGATTTTTCTTCGATCAAACTTGGTTCCTATGCTTTCATTAGCCGTAACTAAGGGTATTCTGAACTCGGAAAAATTATCGGATCGAAAACTGTCGCAGGGGTATTTTGGTCATGATTTTTAACTTAGAATTTTCAAAACTGAAATCCCAAAAACCAAATTTGACAGGGACGTCACCAACGACGCTTATGACAACAAATCCTACTAGCACTAAGCTAAGGCGATAGTTTTCAGCCTAAAGGTTGAAGCTTTACTTCAAAAACTCCAAAAATGGGTATTTAAGGCTAAAATTGATTCCGGCGGAATTCCGGCGACATAACGGAAAATCTAACCCGGCAGAAGTGATCTTGGGCATGTAAGGAAGAGGTTTAGAATCAGAAATGAAATATTCAGGATAGTTTTGCAAAAACCTCAAAACTATCAGCTCAGAAAAGTCTACAGAAAAGCTATGGAAAAAGCGATCAGAGGTAAGGATTAGCGACTATACCTCGGCACCTTGAAGTAGCAACTGTTGGATCGACGATCAAGCAAGAAATGAAGAAAATCTTCTCCTCCTCCTCTCCTCTCAAACTCGCGGCCTTGGTGGGGAAAATGGGTATGGTTTTGTATTTTTTCTCATTTCTTGGCTATATATAGAGGTTGGCAAAACGCGGTAAAATGAAAGTTTCGCGAATCTGATTTTTCCGGCGTCATTCTCCGTGAATTCTAAGATATGTTTTGGTGAAAGAATTCCAAAACTAAAATGAGGTCTCCTTGTATTTTTGGCAACTAAAGCATAGTCGGTGTAAAACTATTTTACCCGATAAGTTGCTTTTTGCATCGAATGTCGGAATGGAAAACTTCCTTCTGAAGAAAGATTGAAATCATCAAGAGAAATGGGTGTACGCGTGTGGAATATTCATTTGAAGCTCTGAATAGAAAAAGTCTTCATTGTCGGTTGATTCTAGGGTTTTGAAATACCAGGGTTTCGGTTTCGGCAAACTTCCGATGATTGGAATCGGACGTTCGTAGATCCTAGAGTTTCGCCTCGAAACGATTGCGATATATGGAAAAAGAGAAGTTCTAACATTTCTCTGAAGATTTTTGGAATTAACTTCCATCGTGCCTAAAAGTGAAAACTAGCTATATACTAGGGTTTCTGACCTAGGTTTAAGCGTATAACGATCGGGCTATAACTTTTATCGATCCTGGTACAGTCCTTAGACTTTTCCTGAACTTTCTCCTTCATAAATTTATTTCATTTGGTAAACTCTTGTTCAGGATTCCCTTCACAATACATCAAACCTACTTGTGAATAAGAATTTATTCACTTGGTATAAACTGAAAAAAACTTGGGCTTTACAGTTGTCCATCTCAGGGCTTAGACCCATGCCCAGTAACCGATTGGTCAGTTGATAGACGCTAGGATCTTCTGGATGCCTAACGTTGATAGAGAGGTCCTCATCAAAAGATTTCTTCCTCAGCTTGCTAATACAACTTTCGAAGGATGCCATTGTGATGTTTGAATTAGAAAACATATGAGATGTGAAGACTGTTATGAGTTAACGACCATTTATACACTAAGTTCAGTCTCCAGGAGTTATTGCCAAAGAAGTTTCTCGAGGAGTTTTTCCTTGGAAAATGATGCAACTCGCAATAAAGTCATAAGTATTCATGGTCGGTGGTCAATGGTAACCCTCCGTTGGAATCTGGGGAAGAGGCGTTTAAGGTGCAAAGGTTAGGACTCTATAGGAAGGACGACTCGCATGGTTCACGGCCTAGGACTCTGCGGTGCAAATGCCCAAAGCTCGTGGCAGGAACGGTGTCGGCGGAGAAGGAAGGCTTAAGAAAAAAAAAGTAGCAAGATAGAACACAAACGGAACCTGGAATTTGCATTAAAAGATAAACAAGAAAATAGATCGCGGTTACAAGATCGACCTAAAAACTGCTAACATTCTTCGTTTCCCTCTACATCTTCTTCATTCAGGAAACGCTCGGCGACAAAGCCTGGGGGATCATCGATATCAACCAATCTAGTGAGAGTAACCTTCTTGAATGCTCCCATTTGGTGAAGATCGATCTGGGGATAGAGGTGCTGGAGTTGGGCTTTGGCGAGGAAAAAGCCACTACCGCGCTAAAAAACGGCGAAGGCAGTGGCGTCTGACCTCATTCTTTCCTCTAAGGCCTTCGCGTCGAGCTGAGCTTGAGTCTTTGTCGTGGATAAAGCTTCATTCTTCTTCGCCAGTTCAGCACAAAGATGTTCGAGTTCAGTCTCCATTGAAGAAAGGGCTTGATCCTTAGAGGCCACCAAATCCACTTTTGTTTCGGATTCCTCCTGAACCTCCTGCTGAAGCTTCGCTAGGGCCTTCTCCAAATTAGAAATTCTCCTGTCTCAGAATTCCAGGCTAACTTCCGCACGGCTAGTTTGCTCGGCCAACTCTTTGGAAAACGAGGTTTCTTTGGCATTTAGTTGGGCGAGGAGTGCCTTACGCTCCTCAACAAATTCAGCGTTGAGGGCGCGGAGGCGCGCCACCTCTGATCGCAACACCTCGGCATCCTGGGCGGACTGCTTATAATGATGAAAAGCGTGGAGCGCCATCACCAATGCGCTTTCTGAAACCCTGTCATAGCCTTGCTGCTTGATCACTTCAACCATTCTCACAATTTGCGCTGATGTCAGGGACATAGAATATGGAGGCTCTCGATTTGTAGAGCCCTGAGGCGGGGCGGGGCTATGCTTGGGCGATGGAGCGCTAGCAGATGGCAATAAGTTTTGGCCAGGAGGTGGTAGGGTAACTTTCGCACTGGAGGGAGGCTTGTCGACGGAACCGCCCCAGGCCGGGGCGAGGAAACTGGAGCCATCTGTGAAGGCCCGCCGGGCTAGTTCGACTTGGGAGTCTCCTTAGACTCATAAAAAGCTGCAGAGATAACAAGAGTTCTTTCCCCGCCGGAGGACGATGTAGCAGCCGCGGAGTGCGGTCTCTTTGGGGAAGGGCGAGGGGCCTCCTCGCCGAGAGGACTTTTCCCACTCACTTTTGACAAGGACGTTTTGTCGCCCTTCAGGTTAATTCGGGGGGGAGGGGGGAACGAGACGTTCCCTTTCTTCTCAAAGGCGGTCAGAAGGCCCTCGCTGGCTTGGCGTATTTTTCCTGAAGCAAAGAGCGGCGAGGGTAAGCTAGCAGAAAGCGAGGAGGACGGAGTAAATAGGGAGAAAGGATTTATCGATTACACGAGTGCAGTCTAAAACCGAGAGTCTAGCCAGGAAGCTGATGACAGCTTTGTCCTCAGGGGTTAAGGAATCTTCAGGTGGGTCAATTACTTGGACCACCTCTTGGGTCCAGAAGAGGGGGAATCGGGCGATGCCGTCCCTTTGGGTAAAAACCTCAGGATACTCATGGGACACCACGACCCTGAAGAACTTCCAAGCCAAATCGACGATAATGTTGGACCAAAAACGGTTGAAGCGCTGACGTCTGGGTCTAGCTTCCAGGGAAACCCAGTTACGTGGCGGCGACGGCTGGGCGGACACGCGATAGAAATAGAAGAAGTGGGAGGGTTCAGGCTCTTGCTGAATCACGTCGTAGAGGATTTCAAAGCATCGTAGGAAAGCCCAACTGTTGGGGTGAAGTTGGTTGGGAGCGACATTGATGCTATGAAGCACGGAGCATATGATGGGGGAAAAGGGAAACCTAATTCCCAAACTGGTGAACATGTATCCATACGCATAGAAGAAGTGGGGAACACTCACGTGGTTGTCCTGGGGACGAAGCCAAGGACGTTCGGCAGCCGTGCACACGCCGTAGTACATAAGGTTGTCAAGAGGTTTCTCATGGCAAAACCCACCGGATTCTGAAGAAATTTCACAAATGGATGACCACTGATCCAAGCTAAATGGTTGGTTGGGCATCGTCCCGGCGGGCAGAGCCCTAACACCGGGGGCCGGCAAGGATTCCCAGGTTCTCGTTTGGAAGGCAACGATGTCCTTTTCTTCAAGCGGAGCTCCCCCTTGGGGGGGGGAGCAGATCAGCAGGAAGAACACACCGTAAGGGGGTGGCGACAGTGACATCGCATTTGGAGTTTTTGGTACGGCGCTTCGGTGTCATTACGAAAAGGGGTATAAGAAGTAAGGGTCACTTTAACGTTGTGGAGATCTGTCGGAAGGAAGGGCGGCGCGTGGGAAGTTGTGAAAGTAAAAACAGTGGTTTGCAGAGGGAGATTCACGCGTCGTGAAAAGATTAAGGGATAAGTGGAACAACGTCTTTATAAGCAAAAGGTAATGATTAAGGGAAACGTGTGAAGGGACGTTGAGGGCAGTTGTTGAAAAAATGTGGAGGAAAGGTGGAAGATCGTGCCCCATTACAACGGGAGAAATGATTGCAGTTGCGGGATTTCGGGAAGTGGAAATGACTCAGTAAGGGGAAATTACAAACGGCTAAAGATAGTTGGCCTAGTATCCAAAGCTGACAGGCCTTTTGGGGTTTCGAGGGGACGTTTCGGGAAGCAGTTGAGATTTTGCAGATCTAAGCTGCCACGTGTCGAACGCCTTGAGCGCATCAAGGTCTCAAGATTTAGGACACATGCGTGGCCGCGACGGGGCGAGAAAATCAAGCGTCACCGCCACAAGCTTGCTTGTGGACTCGAGTCGCCAAGGGAGCGTGACGAGGCGTTCAACATTTTAGATTTTTAAAGCTTTAAATTACCAAGCCAAGTTGGCAATTGCTCTTTATTTCCGTACCTTATGTTTGTCATTAGTTAGTTTCTTACGTCTGTCGCCTTGTCTCTTTTGTTTAAAGACACACTTAGCTCTCATGCTTCGAGCTCGGTGTCTTGTGGACTGGGCGAGACCCTAGGGTCCCTCGCCCAGAAGCACTGGTCTAAGGCGAGGAGCGGACCAGAGACTTGGGTCTTCATCCCAGAGGCCCAACCGGCCCATTAGGATGATTTAGAGGCGCTAAGCCCAACTCCCCCAACTATAAATAGGGGAGGGATACCAATTGTAAAGGACTCTTAGCTTATTTGAGAAATAAAAAACTTGAAATTCAGTTACACTCTCTCTATGCGGTTACGCTCTCATTCTCTCCAGGAATCTCACATCACGTTCCTTACACCTTAGGTACTATACCTCATCTCAATGTTCATGAAGGAACAAAATTAATCTATACTATCTTGTCAAGATAATTTTATCATAGATCCCCCCTCAGGATAAATTTTACACATGATGGACATGATAGGATTAGGGACAGGATTGTGTTATCCTATCCTGCTCGTGCGACAAACAAAAGATAAGAGCATGATATGATTGCACTATCATATCCTGTCCACGAAACGGGCCCTACAAAGCATGAATTATAAACGGAACTGCAAAAAATAACCAAGTCACCCTAAATTAAATCCAAATGAAAGTGCTAAAAGGTGGCGGATGTATCGATGTCGTCGTCTTTGAAAGCCTACATTTGGTCCATCCTGGTTGAAATGTTAGTCAAGTCTTGCCAAAGTTCATGGTCTCCAGAGGGTCCATCCTAGGTGTTATATAATTACGCATGCTACAAAGCTCATCCATGATCATTCTGTTCGCACGTTGTCTTGGATTTGAAAGTTGCAAGTTCCAGAGCGTGTCTGTGTCTTCCTTTGTCAAGCTTGCCATGATGTCATTCCATGTGTGGAGCTGCTTCATCATTGGGTTTACTTAACTCGACGGTGTGTAGCTTTGCAGATCGTTGTTGGAGCCTTTGTTACATTGTTTGTGGGATTAACCAGCTCTGAGGCACTTTTGGCAGCAGTTGGGTTTGTTGTCTTCTGAACTCAGCGCAGTCACAAATTTTTGGGCACTAGCCATGTCTATTCCGCCTAAAGCTCAAGATCATTTTGTGCTGATGGTGTTGGAACTTTGGAAGAACAAATGGGAGGTGGTGTTTCAAGTTTCCTTGTTCTCAATCTTCTTGGTTCTTGTAAGACCCGGTTCTATGACATTATTTTAATAATATTACTCCCTCCGATCATTTTTATATGAAAAACTTTGACAAAATCACACATACCAAGGAAACTTATATTTTTTATAAAAAAAAACTACTATGCTTAATCCAATCATGTATTTTCCTTTTCACAAGAACAATCATGCTAATTACCATAAATGTTGACAATACCTATTGGGTGCTTGCAATTTCCTTCCAAATTTTTGCATAGGGAATAGGTCTCTTTGTATTGGAATGAATTATTTAACTTAACTTTATAAGAGTGTTTCTTGTAAAAAGGACCGGAGGGAGTATTAAATAATATTCTATGAATTGCTTGTGCTACATGTGATATAATGCCTTTATAAAGGTGATTAGTTTGTAGATGCAATATTAAGTCTTGGTAATGTCTAGACGTCGATGTGCATGACATTATGAGCGTTTTGACTGTAATATTGCAAGGGTTCCGTCATGACGACTTTTTAGGTAAAAATGCCTCGTTAGCAGTGATGAGAGGGCAAATCGCGTCGACGAGGACGATTTCCTGGGCCACATCTTATGGGAAGGTTTTGGGCGTGACTCTTAGGATATTCCATGAGGGAATATTCCTTTCTTCTATTTTAGAGGGTTTTATTTAAATAAAATGAGTTCTTATTTTAAAAAAATGTATTTAATTAGTTTTAACCTATGATTTATTTAAATAATTAATTCTGAAAATATTTTTGAGATACTATGGAGGTGATGCACGAACTTTTGGAGGCAAAATCATTGATAAGGTTTTTGAATTCAAAATTGGAGGTTTTATGATGCATTAAAATGAGAATATTGTAGTTAATGCACTTAATCACACATCCTTTGACTTGGTTTTGTGGTAAGTAAACTTTTTTAGGAAAAATATGAATGAGGATGATGGTGAGCGACCAAAGAGGAGTCAGGAGGTGAAGGTAAGACTTTTTTTTTCACATTTAAGGTGCTGATCATGAAGAAAGAGGAAATAAAGGAGTGGAGACTTTTTGACAACACTAATGGAGGAACTTTTTTTCGCATTTAAAGTCAGCAATGCCTTATTTTTTAACCTTTAAAAGATGAGGCTTTAATTCCAATTAAATGAAGGATTAATGCTTGATTTCAAAGGGAGTTTTGTGTAACACCCCGACTTTCGGAGCGTGACTTTAGTAACAAATTAAAAACCAACAACGGGAAATGAATGTTTTTTTTTAAATGTGACAAGACTTGTCCAACGAGCACTTAAATAAAAACTCCAGACATTCCCCGATAAGGGTAGTTTGATCCCCAGGTCAAGAAAGAAGTACTCATAAACTTAAAGAAAGTGGGGTTGCTCCACGCTTTGCTCGATCGTGCGGTGCTGCTAGGGACGACAGACCTCCAAGCCCTAGCCGGTGATGAGGATATCCTCGAAGGACTTCTCGCGGCAAAGCCCACCAGCCTGGCGGGCTGACTCGGCAATGGACTTATCGGTGGGTTGCTTAGAAGGTTGGCAAATGGCCTCCTGAGTGGGCTCTTGAGTTGTGGACGGGGGCAAGGTGGCGAAGATTCGATGCCAGAAAGCGTTCTTTTCATTTTCCGAAAGAGGAAATCCCCCAAGGGGGGGGGGGGAGGGTTAACCATAAGAGGAGATGCGGGAGTGTAACGCCCCGATCCAAACTAAATATGCTGGCAAAACTTTAGAAGTCAAGAATATGCAAGTATATATATATATTTTTCCAAAACATGCTCTAGCCAACACCCAATAATTACCCAATAATATATATCTTTATATCCAAAAGTATACGTACAATTGAGTCTTCAAAAAGAAATATCAAAAGACTTATGCCCGACATGCTTCCTGTGATCTCCACACTAGGTAGGACACAAAGCAGCAAAACATCGGAACCTACCCTTCCTCTAAAACCAAAGGAATACAGACTCATATGATAATACTACAAGCTTCAACCAACAACGATAAGCTTTCTACCCAAAAGGCTCAAGCCTTACACAAGACTCTATTCCTCTCTGAGGGATTCTCCTCAACGGTCGAACAATCGATCTCGAATAAGATCTGCAATAGGGTTCTAGCATCAGCAGATATATAATCAAATCCACGAACGACTCAAGGTACACTTCACATAACTCTGATACAAAGCCATGTTACTTCATTAGATCACCATGGATCCTCCTCATCCGCAGCACCACTGCGCCTTCCCCAAAGCATGGTACTTGATCATGTTGTCGCCATCACCTAGCACTCGCCCATCACCTGGCAGTCGGCGGCCGCCCAAACACAAGCAATACATACAATGGCGTGCGAGGGTCAACTTCCATAATATATGTATATATATAATAGTAGATCACACAGTTTAATATAATCACATACTTATACGTTTCACGCTCACACACGCAGATCTATCGATCACGTGGCTTACGTAAAATATGAGGGTTGTCCATGACAAACCTCTCCCACACACATAACAATTAAATAACATTTAGCTTATCTCAAGCATATCAAAACTCATAGCACATATCAAGCTCAATCGACAACCCTAAGGTTAGTCTATATGCTCGTGCAAATGCAATGCCACAGAGGCACATCAAATGATCCGGATATAAATGCCATTTCGATATGAGGTAGGCGGGACAACACTTAGTCGGTCTGATACCCACTCCAGTATCAACCTCTGACTAGTGAATGCCACTTAGTTGATACCCACTCCAGTATCAACATAGTTGATACCCACTCCAGTATCAACATGGTTGATAACCTCTCCATTATCAACATCTGAAGGTACGACCACTCCATTGTCCTCAGAAGACAGGCATGGCCACTCCACCATCCTGACAAAATGTATGCATGCATGATATGAATCATGGTTTGCCAAACAAACAAGAACGCCATCTCCAGTGTTCGTGTTTACTGCTAAGAAAATAGTCAAACTAGGACACAATTCTGGTTTATCACCAACGGTTGCACTCCGCTCCAAGTGACTGAAGTTTACACTACGATAGGTCACTCCACTCCAAGTAACCGTGTCGTCGAGTCTCATCTTTCTTTCCTAAAAAATCATCAAATAAAAGTCCACCTTTAAAATTTTCTTTTCTAAAAAGGATTGATTGAAGTCCCCTCTGAAAATATCTTTCTCATTCTTTAAAAGTTGTGTTGCAAATAAACCCTCTTTTATTTTACAAAATATGTGGACACTTTAATTATTTCCATTAGATGAAGTTTATAAGTAAATCTTGACCAAGTTTGTTCTTTTTCAAATACGTTGGAAAGTTAAATAAAAGTCCCCACCCCGTGCAACTCTTTTTGAGAATACCACTTGATCGAAAACCACAGTAGATCTAAAGCATCGTTAGAATCTCCTCTAACCGAAACTTGTAAGAACCCTCTGGTTACACAATCGAGTTGTCAAACAATCAAATTTCACAATTCAGGTTATAGCATAATCACAACAAGCCATTATATCAAATAGCAAGCATCAAAGTGCTCTCACAACAATCATCTAGCATATATTCAATACTATAAATAGCCTAAGCGAATAGCTCACAACAATCACATAGCATATATCTAATAATATAAATAGCCGAAGCGAAGTGCCCTCACCGTAGCCACTTTCTTTCCTAAGTTACGACTTCGATTCAATCACGTCGTCGCTCCTCGTACCGGCTCGCTGCCCTTCCATCCTTTAGCTCTGACACGAACGCATTCTCGCACTTCGTATCCTTAGAAAATTAATCGCTTTCAAAATTCTAGCTTGAAGATCCTAGCTTACACTCCTAAAACTCAAGAATCTCCTCAACTCAAAACAATCACTCAAGAACTATCACCAAAAACTAATAATACAAAACAATGGTGTATGCCAATGTTTCTCCATTTCTCTCTCGTGTGTATCTTTCTCTGTAATTTTCCAAGTCATTCTTGTTCTATATATAGGCTTCAGTCTAGTAGGAGGTGGCAATGAAGCATGCATCAAAGTAGGACGTGTTGAACATGGAACAAGCAACCATAACGTGGAGGCTTAGAAGATAGGCAGCATGCAACAATCATGAGGTGTAATGCTTTGGAGAGTAACATGTAAGAAGCATGAGATGTGTGAATCTTGCAGCTAGGGGGATGTGGAAAATTCATTTGTGATGGCGGCTAGATAGTCTGACACGATTTGTTATCCAACATATAATATAAGAGATCAAGTAAGTATATTTTCCCCCTGATGAAGGAAATCCTAAACCGACTTCACTTGGAAATAGAAATGAACCTTAGTTTACTTGTGTTAGGACTAGTATGAGTGAGCATGGAAAAGAAGAGTGGCAGGTACCTTTCTCACGAGGAAATTAAAATGTAAAATTTGTGTGTGGATGCCGTGTATAAGGATGTCAAAATAAAGTATAGTTTGATATAGGTAGTGTAAGATTTAACTCATAAAATTATAGAAACAAATATTAGGAAGATGAATCATGAACCTAAATTTATTAGGGACTCTGT
Source organism: Lotus japonicus (assembly GCF_012489685.1). Classification (NCBI taxonomy): domain Eukaryota; kingdom Viridiplantae; phylum Streptophyta; class Magnoliopsida; order Fabales; family Fabaceae; genus Lotus; species Lotus japonicus. The sequence continues at coordinate 49,741,307 of NC_080043.1, read as the reverse complement.
AGTATAATTTAAGATCACTTTGAACAAGTTTAAGTGATCAAGTTTTAGAAGTATTAACAAAATATATATATATATATATATATATATATATATATATATATATATATATATATATATATATATATATATATCTGTTCAGAAACTTCCTATTCTTCTCACAAAAACAAATTTGGTTTACGTGACTCTTTTTTTTTTCTTATCTTTTCTATTTTTTTCTTTTTAATTTTCTTTTCTTTTCTTTCAAGTAAGAAAATAATAATCCTAATAGAATTATATAAATATAAAAGACATAATAAACACATCAACTTAAACTTAATAGCGCTTATCTCCCTTAAGCCGATAAATAACTAGTTAATTAAAAGCTTAATTTAACTGGGTCTTACAGGGAGCGGCGCTGCGGGTTCGAGAAGATCCTTTGGTGCGGCGTTGGGAAGTCATCTTGCTGAGAGGAAGGATAAGGGTGAGAAAGAAAGAGGGTGCTAGTTTGTCAATTTCAAAAGATTGTGGGAATTCCGGAAATGGTGAATGAGTAAGGGAAGGGGGTTTTAAAAGTTGGGGTAAGCAACGGTTGGGAAGTCGTGCCTCATCATGGCAGAGGTGGAATGATCACTTAAAGGAGTGTGGCGCGGATTTCGGGAAACGAAGGCAGCACATTAAATGAATGGTCACAACGGTTGAAGCTTATTGGTTTGAATTCAAACTGTAAGGATTTACCACGATTCGAAGGGACGTTTCAAAGATAGTGGATGAGATTCCCTGGATTCGCTGACCTTTATGTCACCTCAGAGCGCCACGTGAGGCGCAAGCTCGGCACATGTCGAAAAGTTACGGCTCAAGGCACGTGCGCGACTACGATGGGGCGAGCAAATCCAGCCTCATCGCCGCAAGCTCGCTTGTGGACTCAAGTTGTCGGGGAAGCGTGACAAGGCGCTCAGAATTTTAAATTTTTAAAGCTTTAAAATTATCAAGCCATGTTGGCAATTGCTCTTTATTCCCGTGCCTTATGTTTGGCATTAGCTAGCTTCTTACGCCCATCGCCTTATCTCTTTTGTTTAAAGACACACTTAGCTCTCATGCTTTGAGCTCGGTATCTTGTGGACTTGTGGACTGGGCGAGACCCCCGGGTCCCTCGCCCAGGGGCGCTGGCTTAAGGAGGGAATTACATTAGGGACTTGGGCACTTGTCCCGAAGGCCCAACTGGCCCATTAGGATGATTTAGAGGCGCTAGGCCCAACTTCCCCAACTATAAATACGGGAAGGATACCAATTGTAAGAGACTCTTGGCTCATTTGTGCAATAACAAGCTTGAAATTCAGTTACTTTCTCTCTCTAAGCGGTTACACTCTCACTTCTCTCTAGAAATATCGCATCACGTTCCTTGCATCTTAGGTACTATACCTCATCTCAATGTTCATGATGGAACAACTATGTCATGGCTGAAATTTTCAAATGGTTTTGGATGGAAAAATTCGTTCAATTCTCTCTTAAATGCTTTGTCTCCAAACCTCTAGTATAAATAGAGTGCTTGGGCATGAGCATTTCATACACTTGAGCTCTCCTTGCCTCTCCTTGCTAGCTGTGAGCTCTCTCTCCCTCTCTTGCACTTCATTTTGTTTTTGTTGCTTAGTTTTATTCTTTGATTAGAGGAGACTTTGGTCATTCTCATTATGCTCTGTGGTCGCAGTGAATAGTGATCTTCCAGATCAAGAAGAGAATGATCATTTGATCTAATAATCAAGGAAAGGGTTTTGAAAATAGTGTTTTCTTTAAAGTGTTCTTATATTGTTCTTCCATATTCATAGAAAAATTATTAGAAAGAGCCTTTGGTATTGAAAGCTTGGAGACTATGTGAAAATCATGCTTTTCTTCAAGGTGTTCTTATGATCTTCGAACAAAATATTTTAGAAATGAGGTTTTGATCTTATGAAAGAGAAAGTTTTGGTTTTTCCAAGAGGATTTCGAAATTCCAAGGGGTATGGGTATATCATCGCTTATATAGTACTCCCTCCGTTCCTTTTTAAGTGTCGTTTTAGAAGAATTTTTTTGTTCCTATTTAACTGTCATTTTGATGTTTTAAGGTTACAATTTGTCAATTATACCCTTACTTTTTCAATAACTCCACTTCACATTTTCCATAAAATTCTCCTTTCTCAATAGCTTGAAGAGCTTTATGACTTTATGATTGGGTGAGAGTGGTAAATGGTTTAATGATATGAGAGAGTGGAAAAAAACTAACAATCCACTATCTTGGTTGGAGAGCTTTATGACTTTATGATTGGGATGTGAGAGGGTAGAATGAGAAAAAAACTCTAACAATCCACTATCTTGGTTTGAGAGCTTTATGCTAAAACGACACTTAAAAAGGAATGGAGGGAGTAACATTACTCTGTCCGTTCGTTGGTAGGACCTTTCCGAGTGTTGGCCTAGCTTCAAGGAGCAACCCGAGAATTTTAGGAAAACGTACCTTCGAGGTAAGGGCACTTCGGCTACGACCTATAATTCTAGATTGTGATTGTGATTGTATGACTATAAAATGTTAAGGACCTGCAAGATGAATATCCTAGTAAGGGCACTTCGGCCTCGGTCTAGAATATTGATTGTGAGTATGAATGTTAGAATGAACATGGTACTAGGGTTATCAATGTTGTATGTGCTAGAATTGCTATATGATTATTTTTGCAATAAATGTTAGCTGTTGTAACATCCCAACTTTCGAGGGGTCACAATTATTAACCTATTAAATAAAATTAAATGATTTTACCAAAGGATTTACAAATAAGGGTATATTTGTTTTCGTTTGTTTTCTTTCCAAAACATTTCCAAAACCTGATATGCATACTCTTGCCCAAACCCATACATCCGGCCTTGTCAAGCAAGCACCCGTGAGTGACGACAGATGTTCAAGACATATAAAACCTGATATTGAACCTTGACGACAATTGTTTCTTATTGCTTTAATTTTAATTACATGATTACATTGCAAAAAACTATTCTTTCATGGTGTTGCCACTTTTGTGATTCTGTACAATGTTTGAGTGCATCTTTGTGATTTGTGCTTGTTAGCCTTGACCATATTTAACGCACGAGTATATACAATTACTCAATCCTGAGACCTCTTTGCTTAAGATAGAAAAACTCTATGTTAGTTGATCCATACATATTTTAGTTTTTTTTAATGTATAAGATACAAATGTTGGTTTAATAATTAATTATGAACTTTGATATATAGTAAAAACAAAAGATATATAGTAATTTTCTATTTAATGAATGAATTTATTGAATTCATATCTCAAAGTAACTTTAACTGAATTTTCGTTGAGAATTACGTGGATGATAATACCCACATGATAAAGGCTAAAAAAACTGTTTCTTTGACTTCAGGTACATTGTATCTTTAAAAAAAGTACATTGTAGGAGGGCCTAGTGGGGTCCATCATTGACTTATAATCAATCTGGTAATAACACGTTGCCTCCATACTGGATCAATACCATGCACCTCATTGCAGCGAACCACGCCTTTTTCTAACTCTTTCTCTTTAAATTAAACGAACTGTTGGTACAATAGGAGCGATTCTCTTACGATTCTCTCTCTCTCTCTCTATCTCTCTCTCTCTCTCTGGGTGTTTTATTTCCTTGACGCGAACAAAAACATGAACAACGACGACATCCACATCACTCGAATTGCGTGCCTTTGATTAACGTTGGAAATTGTTCTCATTTCAGTTATTTCCTTCATTTCAGATTCATTGATTCGATTCAATCCAAACGTGTGTCTACGTAGAGGGATTTTGTGTTCTCAGCTGAATTTTCCCATCTCTGAATTAACCTCCAATGGGGGTTTGTGTTGAGAAGATTACCGGAAATAAGGTTTGTCAAAAAGGATTTACGAAAAAAATATTCTCCTCAATGAGAAATTCGAGGTAATAATCCTACAAAAGATCCTGTTTTTCGTGTGTATTAAGGATGTAATCATTTTCGTGTATCAATATTTGGGTTGTTGATCTCGTTTTGATTTATGTAATGTTTTGTTTCCTTTTGGGTTTTTGATTGGATTTGTTTCTCTTTTTATTCGATTGATTACCTGGTTGTTTATTTATCGATAATCAAGCTTCAAGCTTTCATGGCTTCCTATCATTGTCTCTGTTTCTTTCTGTTCGCGATTTCATGTTGTTGAGTTCATCATTCCGGTTGTTGTACCCACTCCGATCACTGGTTTTGTAATTCATTCCCCATTCGTAATTTGGTTGGCATTCTCATTAGCCCTATTATGCCATTCCTGCAAGTGTATACTAGTTTACGGTGGTGGGTCACTAAGTTCTTCAATGTGAATTTGAAGGTCCCAACTTTTTCCATTATTCCAATATGCATTTTTCAATTATTCCTTACTGTTAAACATGAATGTGGTGGTAGTCTTGTGTTGTCTTTTGAAATTTCCAGTCAAAAAAATTTAATTTTTTCTTGGGTTTGATTTTTTTTTTTCAGGTGAGGAGTGTAGAGGAAGGATTTCATGGTTTGTGGCACCTGGAAACCAAGATTCGTTCCGCTCGGCACTGAGGTATGTCCGAAACGATAACGTTCTTGATGACGGCGGAGTGAATTGCCTTGTGGAGGTAGTGAGAGTGTCCTATGTTTTTGATTGTATTCCTTCTTCACCAAATAACTTCTTTGAGCGTGGCTTCATTCGGCCATTTCTTCCACCGGTTCATTTAAGTGAAAGAGACCTTCCATTCGGTCTTTGCGTTGATGTGGATCACAAGGAGGCTTGGTGGGATGGGGTTCTATTCGATTACTCTAATGGAGCCAAGGAGAGGAGTACATTCATCCCCGATTTGGGGGACGAAATCATAGTCCACATTGATAAACTAAGGATCACTAAGGGCTGGGATGAAGCTACCGAGAATTGGGAGTAGTGAGGGATGTGGGAGCTGCTTGAACTGTATGAGGAATGTTACAAGTAATCCTATGTTCTTATCTCTATCAAGCAATTTGATACAATGTGAGGACAAAGGAGGATTTTACCAGCATAGGAGAATGTACTCGGAATGTGAAGGATTTATGGAGAATGCTTGTGGGGGAGGTTATTGATTTTTACTTTGAGATTACACTTAAAGATCTTATATCATTGTTAAAATATGATTTCTCAAAAGCGACAGCGGAACTAGAATCATTATATGAACCTGTTGATAATGTTCATGGTCATGGTGGTGCTAGTCGTGGAAACGTGCTTAGTTGTACTTCTTTCATTGGAACATCTCAAATGCCTGAGGAAAGTAGTGACACATCAAACTTGCTTTATATTGATCAAATCTGTGGTGATAGTCATAACAATGTACCTTGGTTCTGACATTGGATTATCTAAAAGGCCTGATGAAAATCGCAACTCATCAAACTTGCTTGAACTTGATCAAATATGCGGTGATAGTCTTAACAATGTGCTTGGCTCTAACATTGGATTATCAGAAAGGCCTAATGAACACTTTATTGGATTTTAGACTTGTTCAATGGATATTTTTGAGTCTCTATTTTCATCAGGCCTTTCAGATAATCCAATGTCAAAGCCAAGCACATTGTTAAGACTATAATCACATATTTGATCAATTTCAAGAATGTTTGATGAGTCGCTATTTTCATTAGGCCTTTCAGATAATTGAATGTCAGAACCAAGTACATTGTTAAGACTATCACCGCAGGTTTGATCAATATCTAGCGTGTCATCATTTTCCTCAGGCATTTGAGATACTCCAATGACAGAAGAACCACTAAGCATATTTCCACGACTAGTACAACCATCACCATGAACATTATCAGAAGGTTTAAATAATGATTCTGGTTTCGTTCTCTCTTTGGAGAAATCCTGTTTTAACAACGATAGAAGCTCTTTGAGGGTGATTTCACAATAAAAATCAATAACCTCCCGCACAGGCTTTATCCACAAATCCACATTCTGATTTTATTCTCCTATGCTGCTAAAATCCTCCCTTGTCCTCACATCGTACCAAATTTGCTTGATAGAGACAGGAACATCGGATTCCTTGTAATACTCCTCGTACAATTCAAACTGCAAGCACTTCCCTCGATGCTCCCAATTATTGGTGGCTTCATCCCAGTCCTGAGTGATCCTAAGTTGATCAATTTGGACTTTGATTTTGTCCCCCTAATCAAGGAAGAATATACTCATCTCCTTGGCTCTATTAGAGTGATCGAATACAACCCCTTCCCACCAAGCCTCCTCGCGATCCACAGCATCGCAGAGACCGAATGAAAGGTCTCTGTCACTGAATTGAACCGGTGGAGGCACTGGCCTAATGAAACCACGCTCAACGTAGCTATTTGATGAAGGAGGAATACTATCCAAAACATAGGACACTCCTACCACCTCCACAAGGTAGTTGGACTGGGCGATCCCCCAGGGGTGAACCGCCAAGTGGCGGTCGCCCGACCTACAGATTGGGCCTCCTCCCGTGAGGCCCAACTGGCCCAACAGGGGCAGTTATGCACGCTAGGCTCAGCTCCCCTACTATAAATAGGGAGCGATTACTATTTGTAAGGAACTCTTGGCTCATTTGATCAATACACACTTGTGATTCAGTTATTCTCTCTCTCTTGAGCGGTTACTCTCTCTCTCTAGATTCTCTCTCTTAGTGCAATCTCTCTACTATAGGTACTATACCCTATCTTAATGTTTAAGGCAAGAACATTTGTGTAAGACCCGGGTAAATTAAGCGTTTAATTAAATAGTTATTTATCGGCTTAAGAGCGATAAGCGCTATCAAACTTAAGTTGATGTGTTTATTATACCTTGAATATTTACGTAGAAATAATTGTATTTTTATAATTATTATTTTCTCCCTTAAAAGAAAAGAAAAGAAAAAGAAAATTAAAGTTAAAAAAAAAGAGAGTAACCTAAGTTACGTGACTAACATAAAGAAAATATATAAAGTGTATAATTTAAACCATCTAATTCCATTGAATTCCTTCATTTTGGTTCCCTTCCAATTTGGGGGGTATGGGATGGAATCAGAATGAAATTCTTTTAAAAAATTACTAATTTACAATATTAACCACTTTTCATGTTAAAAATAATCCTAACTGCATCGTTGCTCTTCTCCCCTCCAACAACGTACTGCATCGTTTATTGTTCTTCATCGTATAATACTGCTATATAGTATAAACCATTTCTTGCTGCTATATAATTGTTGCATCCCGGTTAGTTTTTTTTCGCTCCTTCTGATATTGCTCAACAAACATATAGCAGATGGATGATGAAAAATATTAAGAGAATTGACATCTTTTTAGCTTTTGGTGTGGATTAGGAACTGACCATTAGATGACTTGCTTGATTTAAGTAGTCGTGAACAAAGTTGTAGTTGTAGATCCATTGAAAAAAAAACAAAGTTATAGGAATAAAAAAAAGGACAAAATAGGAATAAAAATTTTATAATTCATTCCGCTCCATCGATTATCCAAACAATGGAGGGGTTAATTTGTTCTGCTCCGTCGGTAAAACACCCAAACAATGAAATGTAATTTTTATTCCATTCCGTTCCGTTCCATTCCGTTCCATTATATTTCATTCCGTTGCGCTCCATTATATACCATCAATCCAAACATAGCCTTAAACTTACCCAAAGTGATTTTACATTATATTATAGAGCTCCTCATAATTTAATAATGATTCATCTTCCTAATATTTTGTTATATCCATGAACATTGCGATGAGGTATAGTACCTAAAGTGTAAGGAACGTGATGTGAGATTCCTAGAGAGAATGAGAGCGTAACCGCTTTAGAGAGAATGTAACTGAATTTCAATCTCGTTATTTCTCAAATGAGCTAAGAGTCCTTTACAATTGGTTTCTATCCCCTATTTATAGATGTGAAGTTGGGTTTGGCGCCTCTAACCCCACCTAATGGGCCTATTGGGCCTCTAAGAGGAGGCCAAAGTCCCTGATCCACTCGTCGCCCTAAGCTGGCGCTCCTGGGCGAGGGACCCTGGGGTCTCGCCCAGTCCACAAGTCCACAAGACACCGAGCTCGAAGCATGAGAGCTAAGTGTGTCTTAAAGTAGAAAGACTAAGGCGACGGTCATGAGAAGCTAGTTAATGCTAAAACTTAAGGTCTAACAACATAGAGCAACTGCCAACATGACTTTGTAATTAAAGCTTAAAAATTAACATTTTGAACTTCTTGCTACGTTCCCTTAGCGGCTCAAGTCCACAAGCGGGCTTGTGGCGATGACGCTTAGTTTGCTCGCCTTGTCACAGTTACGCACGTGCCCTGAATCATGATATTTTGACATGTGTTGAGCCTGCGCCACGCGTAGCGCCCCAGAGTGGTGCAAAGGTCAGCGAATCCACGGAATCTAACTGCTATCTTTGAAACGTCTCTTCAAATCATAGTAAAGCCTGCCAATTTGAATTCGAACCAATAAGCTTCAGCTGTCGTAACTTTTCATTTAATGCGTTGCCCCTGTTTCCCGAAATCTGCACCACACTCCCTTGAGTAATCATTCCACCTTTGCCATGATGGGGCACGATTTCCCAACCGCTGCTTGTCCCAACTTTTAAATTCTCCCTCATCCCCACATTTACCACTTATGGAATCCTTACAATCTGCTGAAGTTGACAACCTTGCGCCCTTTCCCTTTTTCATCCTTATTCTTCCTTTTAGCATAAATGACTTCCCAACGCCGCACCAAAGGATCCTCTCGATCCCGCAGCGCCGCTCCCGCATCTCCTCCTTTGGTTAATCCTCCTCCCTCCGAAGGATTTCCCCTTATTGAGAGTGAAATCAACGCCTTCTGGCACCAGGATTTCGCCACCCTGCCCCAGTCCACGAATAAAACCCCCACTCAAGGAGCCATCTGTTAACCTTCTGAGCAGTCTCTGACGAGTCCGTCGCTGAGACAGCCCGCCGGGCAGGTGGGCTTTGCCACGAGAAGTCTCTCGAAGATATCCTCGTCACCGGGCAATGCTTAAGCAGCCGCCGGCCCAAGGCGTGGAAAAACCCCACTTCTTCTACGTCTATGAGTACTTTTTCCTCGACTTGGGGATCAAACTACCTTTCTCCCCCATCCTCCGCCAAGTGATGGGGGAAATTAACGTGGCCCCAAGCCAACTCCATCAGAACGCCTAGGCCTTCATTCGGTGTTTCTACGTCGATCTTGAAGTAAAGACCGCCCACTTCTTCTATTTCTACGTTGTAGAGCCAAAATCTTTGAAGACCCCGACCCTAGGGTGGATCTCTTTGAAGTCTCGTACGGGCCGGCAGCGCCTCTTTCCCTACAAGAGCAACGTCAAGAAGGGACCCGGGCGCCGGTACTTTCGCATAATCGTGCATCCCACTTACCCTGAAGCTTTCACCCTTCAGGACGGGACAGCTCTGTTCCCTTTCTACTGGACCAAGAGCCCTCACGACGTTCCGTTGCAGTCAGATGCGTTGCTGAGTGATGAAGATAAAATCATCCTTGGCTTTTTCGCTGGGCTCCTCATCCTCAAGTGCTCACAGTTGCTTGAAGCCGCTCGCAGAAATACCCTTCACTCATTCCTAGGAGGAATGAACTTTACTGAAGTCGCACTGAAGCGCGCCCTTGCTGCTAAAGTGTTTGAGTTCCCTCCCGTTTTTAACACTAACAGGATCAAGAGGAAACAAGCTGCCGCAGAAGCTGATGCCGAGACCGCTGTTTCCCCTTCAAAGAAGCGGACCAGAGGATCCACCTCGATTGATCCTACGCTTGGATCTTTGATCGATGCTGTTCCTTCCGAAATTGTCGGGACAACCCCAAATGTCGCTGCTCCTGGGTCTGGTGAGTCAGTACCAGACACCGTCCTTCCGCTGGAGATTGACGAGCCGACACTAAGACCTACTGATGACGCTGCTCGACCTTCCCCAACAAGAAAATTCCAAAAATCCAAAGGGGGCGACCTTGGTACAGATGGAAGGTCTGGGTCATGATTCCTTCACCCCAAAAGTTAAAAAAGAAAAAGAAGAAAGTCAAGAGAGCCAGGGTCGGTGAAACATCTGCCCCTCGCCAAGACCTGGTGGGCGGGGATGAACCAAACCCCAAGGGTGAGGCGGGATCCTCGCCCTTTCCTGAGGAAGTCATCGCTGGTCAATATGTTCCTGAAGGCGCTTCCTCCGATGTTCCCCAAACAATCATTTCTCCTGACTATTCATGCCAACAAGCTGAGGTAAGCTCACCTAGAGCCCCACCCGTCCACACAACGAGTCATAGTGGGGAAGATCAAACTCCCGTTGTCTCACTTTCTCCTCGCCATTCTACCCCCACTGCCAGCCATCCGATTATTGATGGACAGAAGAGTTCTGCTTCAAACTAGCAACCTTCCCCTGTCGACTTTATGTTGACTAACCCTTTCCTTGGCAGCATGAGAGGAGCCGAGAATCCTGACCTTGATGGTGTGGTGCAAGAAGCCATCTCGAGCCTTTTGCGCACGGGGTGTCTCTTCGCCAAGTTATCCCAGGATTCAGCCACAGCCGCTGAAGTTGAAGAGCTCCGCCAGAAGGCTGAGGGTTACCGCCTTGCTACGCTCGAAGCGCATGGCGAGCGTGACAAGTTGCTGACTCAGGTAGCGGCCCAAATGATTAAACTGGACAATTTGGGTATCGAGATGAGTAGTCGCGAGGCTGACTTGTCCACTTGTAAAGAGAGAATGCGGGAACTGGAGGACGAGCGGGACGGTCTGCAACAAGAGTTAAAGGCGAGGATCGAGTCAATTGTCGCGGGCAGGGCATCTGGTATTGTTAAAGACAGGGAAATCGCTTCTTGCGTAGTGAGTTAGGGTCGACGAACGAGTCTCTCGCCGAGGTGATGTCTTAACTAGAAACAAAGGCCAAAGCTGTTGTGGATGCGGAAACCCGTCCTGACTCCGAGATCAAAACTCTCCGGGCAAGGTTAGTGGTCGGGGCTGCTGCTGAGGCTGTGGAAGAGCGTGGCCGTGGTTTCTTCCTTGCCAAAGCCCAAGTCCAGTATCTTTACGAAGGAATCAACCTCGGCGGAATGGGAGCCTTCAAGAGGGTTACCTCCCACGGATTGGTCGGCCCTGATGACCCCTCAGGCTTCAATGCTGAGTATTTTGCGGCTGCTGAAAACGCAACGGAAGCAGAAAACGTTAATGTAGTTTGAGTATTTTGTATTGATTTTCCCTTACCTTTTTGTAATGAACATTTCTCCGTGTTATTTAATGAAAGTTTGTCGCGATTTCGTTTGTCCATTTTTCTCCTCGTCTTCGCCCTTGTGCCTTTAAGCTTTGTATTTCGTGCTCGTGTAGCGATTTTGAATGTGTGCCAGTGGAAACTAGGACTTTTGCTCAGTCTTGGACTGAGGCTTTCTTCACACCAATATTTCTTGTAAGAGCATGTGTGGCCTTGTCGGTTTCGTCCCGGCGAGGACTTACAGTTGCTAGGGACCCAATAGCCATATAGGTTTACCCAGACTTATGATTAGTTTTTATTCTCGCCCATATTTCGGGGATGTCTCGTTTGCCCATATTTCGGGGAGACTTTTGGGATAAGTAGCTTATCCGCACACATCGCCAACGAGAGGCCAGCGATTCGCGCCGAACTTTCAGGAGCAATCCCCAGACATCAAGGTCGTGTTGGGATTGCCACCTTCAGATAATTTTTCCCACCGGGCGAACATGACATGTTAGTTGAGTTGCTATCTGGGTAGCAGCGGTTCGCGCCGGACATTTCCGGAGGCATTCCCATACATCAAGGTTGTGTTGGGATCGCCACCTTCAGGGAATTTTTCCCACCGGGAAACCGTCGTATTATAGTCGAGCTAGAAGTATTGCTTGAGAATATCCTTTTGTATTTGATTTGTAAAAGATTTTACATCGAGGGATGCCTTGTTAAAAATCTCCCGTGACGGAGAAAAAGAGTGCATCTTTATATTTGATCCTAATTTTTTGGTCCCTTTGTTGCGTCCTCGCTCCTGCTTCCTACTTGCTTATGCTTCCAGCCCCTCAGGTCAAAGTATCACTCCCATCACCTCATCTTTCGAGCCCGACTTGCTCGCCACCCACTCATTGTTACTGCGGGGTTGGTTTCTTTCCCCGCCCGCCTCATGGTAATGAGGGACTTCTCCTAACTTGCCTTTCTGCTTGTCGCGCTTGGATGTCCCCGGCTTGAAAGCTACCGAACCCACCGGCTTCCAATATCTTGCCTCTCTTTTTCCTTTATCTGGGCGGCGACTCACTAGGCTCCCTCTCCTCGCCTTCTACTTGTCTTTAGACCGTTCGCGCGCCCTGTTTCTGCTTTTTTCGTCGCTGCCTTGCTGGACGATTTGCTGATCCATTCCTTGAATTATCACTCCTTTTCTCTTTTGTTCATCTCGCCCTGTATTCGAGATATTCAGCTTCCTAAACATAGGCAGTCCCCAAAGCGATGGGTCTTTTGAACTCAAGCTAAAGAGGTCAAAATTGTCCTCTACTAGCTTCTCCAGGAGCCTTTCTTGACTGACCGTGAGCCTGGGTTCGATCGCCAGCACCCCTCTGCTGAATTTATACGTCTCTAAATCTGAGATCACACCTGCCCAACGCTCCTGTGCATGAGCGTCCGTGAACTGTCCATCCTTGCCCGTCCTGCCATCTATCCTAACCTGTCCTTGGCTGCTCTTTGACATTGCTATCTTCATGTCAATCATCTGCTTCAATCTCCCCTGTCTGTCTTGATTAGCTTGAATGACCTAAACCTCATGACACCTGTGTCCCTCGCCAGCTCCCTTTTTTCCATTCAGACTGAGACAATTGTTATAACACTTTCTCGCCCTCCTCTGATCAACCACAATCTTTCCCACTCTTCCGCACATCAGCATATATTTCACCGCCAGGTGAGCCGTCGAAATTACCGCGCAGAGGCGATTGAGCGTGTTCCTTCCAATGATGACGTTGTATGATGCCACAACCTGCAACACAAGATACCTTACGCGGAGAAGCTTGGCGTTCTCGTCGACACCAAAAATTGTGTCCAAATCTATATATCCGCGTACCCAGACTTGCTCGCCCGAGAAGCCAACCAACGTTCCTGTGTAGGGCATCAAATCTTTGTCTGTCAGTCCTAACTGATCAAACGCATCGCTGTAGATAAAGTCGGCAGAGCTTCCCTGGTGCAAAAGAACTCGCCGCACATTGAAACTATTGATCCTTATCATTACAACCACAAGATCATCCTTGTGCGTCTTGATCCCCTCGAAATCCGTTGATGATATCACAATATCTGGATGCTGGAAACCAAATGGGGTCTCATACTGTTGCACTGATGTCATTGCTCTCACGTGCCTTCGCCTCGCCGAGGCCGTGTCACCGCCTCCACCAAAGCCACCCGCGATTGTGTTTATTGTCCCAACTGGCGGCTCAAGATCCTTATTAAAGGTTTCTTCCGCCCCCTTCTTCCTTGTTGCCAGTGTTTCCTTTTTGTCAGCGGTTGGCGTACGACGGCGGTCGTCCCGCCTGCGGTCTTCCTGCTGGCGGGGCCCCCTTTGTACCGATTTCCCTACTGTCGTTCTCCATTCCACCGATCGCCGCGGTCATTCATCTGCGATCGCCCCGCCAGAATGAGTCTCTCAATTTCGTTTTTCAGTGTAAAGCAATCCCCAGTGTCATGGCCTGCTGAGCGGTGATACTCGCACCACTTCATTTTATCCAACATCGCTCGAGGCGGGTCGGTCTCTTTCTCGCTTTGCTGAACTGCGTGGGTTGCCTTGACCTCACGAAGTAGCTCCGTCAAATGTGCATTTAGACTCTTCCCTGACTCCTCTCGCCGGCGAGAGTCAAGCTGATGCTACAGTTTGCGGCGCTCGAAATTTTCCCTCTTAGGGTACAATGGCTCCTGAAGGTATGAAAAACGGTAGAAAGGGGGGTTTGAATAACGTTTTCAGTATAAAACTTCCACCTTAAAGATTTTGACAAATCTTTCGAGAACTTAAGTGCCAAAGATAAGAGATAGAAAAGCACACAAGGATTTTATCCTGGTTCACTTGATAAATCACTCAAGCTACTCCAGTCCACCCGTTAAGGTGATTTCTTCCTTCTTAGAATGAAGGCAATCCACTAATCAGGTAAGAGTTACAACTGCACTTGAAACCTACAAGTGACTAACAATTACACTGACTTAGCTCACACTAAGATTCACTCTCTTAGTCTTCTCTAGGATCCGATCAACCTTGATCTCCTAAAGGAACTAAACAAACTGTTTATCAAAGAATTGTTTACAAGAGATTTGCTTCTAAAAAGCTAATAGTAAACTCAATGAATTTCAGATGAAAGAAAACTTAGAAGAATTTAAGATTGTCTTGCGTATGTGAATGCTTCTAGCCGTTTCTTTCAGTCTTCAGCCTCTTTATATACTCCAAGGATTAGGGTTGAGCGATGCATGGGAAATGCTACCGTTGGAGGGCAGTTCTGGAAAATCCAGCTTCTGCTGTGGCTGAGAACGTTAGGTAGGTCGTCAGGAAGGTACAGTTGCTTTTGTACTTGGATAGCGACTTGACCTTTAAACCTAGGAGACTTCTGATCAGGGGAATGCTTCATATTGGAACTTGTGAAGTCGGTTGATCAGAGTCAGAGGGAAAGCACAGATCCTCTGACCATTGTATCTTCTGATTCTGAACTCAGAGGGAAGAACATGGCCTTCAGAGTTTCTTGCTTCTGGACTTCAGAGTTTCCACTATTCAGCTTCTGCAACTTCAGAGTCTTCTACACCATCAGAACATCTGAACCTTCAGTGTTTCTTGGTTATCAGAACTTCTGGATCTTCAGAGCTTCTAGTGACTGAGTCCTCATCAGAGTTTGTATAACTTCAGAACTTCTGAAGCTTTTCCACTGTTCATACTGAACATGGTGAATGCGAAAGCGTTGCTTGGGTCACTCTTTATACACAGTGCTTCTGATTTGTGTGAGATTGAGTTGAGGTCAGAGCCTGTAAATAGCACACTCAGAAAAACACGTTAGAGTACCACAATTGTTCATATCAAAAGGTTAACTTGTAATCATCAAAACATAGAGTTGTACTACTAGATCAAAACTTGATCTTACAGCTCCTTCACAGCCTTTTCCCCTGTCCTCACTTTCCTGTCTCGCCTCTTGCTGCCCTCTCCTTTCTCCTTACTCTGTTTTCCTTCTGGCGACGCGTCCCTCTATTCGCCATCCTTCTCCTTTTTCGTGCGCCTTCGCTTGAAAGCATCATCCTCCTCGTCCAGAATGTAGGTGTTTGCTCGCGCACGGATCTCTGCCATGGACCGAGCTGGCTTACGGCTCAATTTTCTATTCAGCTTCCCCGGTTGCAACCCGTTTCAGAGAGAAAGTGAAGCCTATATAAAGCGTTGGAGAGAAAGGTAAGCTTCACACCTCGAACAATTTTCAGTAAAGAAAATGGCATCATACATCGTAGCACTAGAAGAGCTGAGGAAGAAGGCCTTTGAGGAGGACTTGTTCCTGAACATCCGGCATCCAGAGGGTACAACGACCATCGCGGAGCTAACACGGACACTGCTGGAGGAGGACCTGCGTCCAGAGTTGAAGAGAGACCTGAGGGAATTTCTTGCCTTCGTTGAGGAGGTGCAAGAACTCAGCCGGCTTGAACTCAAGCTGCTGGAAGAAAAAGAAAGTTTGGAAGAGAAGCTCAAGACTACAGAAGAGATTCTGGAGAGGGATGAGCTAAAGGACAGGCTCAGCAACATCCAGCATGTACTGGAGCGTCTGGAGAAGGATAGGTCAGAGCAGCGCCAGGAGTACAGAAGAATGAGGAGGGATCCTCCATTCTAGATTTTAGGGAAAGAAAGTATGATGTAAACATAAAAATATGATGAATAAAAAGATTTTTGCAAACGTATGTGACACAAATATATATAGAGATGCATATATAATCACAAACGAACAAAGAGAATAACTAAGTAAAAAGAAACAGAGTTTAACAAAAATAAAACAAAGTTAAAGAAAAAGAAAGAAAATGAAGGGATCCTAAAACTAAGGTTTATCCGTTCGACGCAGAAGTTCCATCATCAAGTGCTTCATCTCAATCAGCATGGATTCATGAATGTCAAGACGCTGTTCCATGATGTCGAGTCTGGATGAGCTTGACTGAGTAGAACTGGAAGGAACATTCTGAGCAGCTTGAGGATCTGGAATGGAAGCAGAAGCATCAGGAGTAAACACTACTGGTGCAAGTGCTTGGCATCTAAGAGCTTCAGCCTCAGCTTCAAGTCGCTCTGCCTCTAGTCTGGCTTGTTCAGCTTGAGCTGCTGCTTGACGTGCAGCTTTTTCTGCTTGAGCTTTCTTTCTCTTGGCTTCTTCAATAGCTTCAAGAAACTTATTCCTCTGTTCTTGTTCATGAAGAGCCACCCTTCGAGCAAACCTTTGCTTTGCAGCCTCAATGCTCTGACTTCCCTCTGCATGCAGGAGCTGCATCATAATTGGAACTTGAGCCACTAGCCAAGTGCCCAGATTGTTCCACTCATCAGCCACACATTCAGCATTCTCACTGAGGTCAGTCTGACCGTGCACATTGCGGAGCCTCAAAGAGGCTTCATGATAGAAAATATTGATGCACTCAGAGAGAGATGTGGGTTGGAGGTGAGTATAGGGAATTATGGAGAGGTTGGTTTCAGGAGAGGCTGGGTGATTGCTGCTATGAGCTTCAGAGGCACCTTGTGGAGAACCGATGTTAATCAGTTGAGCATTGGGTTCAGAGGTTCCAAGGTGAGGGTCTGAAGTTTCAACCAGAGGATGGGGTGATCTAACCGAGGATTGGTTAGACACTGATTGTTCGGGTTCAGGTTCTGGTTGAATAGGCTCTTGTTGGTCAGGGGCAGGGTGAGCTTGTTGAGCCAAAGGGTCTGCCTCTTGTAAAGGATTGGCCAAGATAGGTTCATCTGGGTCTACGAGACGTTCAGGTCTAGGGCCAGGATATCTCCTAGGGCTTGGACAAGTGAGGTAATATTCCTCTAAGGTAGACACCTTTTCTTTTCTGACCTCCATGAATTTTCTAATGGATTCAGAGTTATTGGAGGGAGAAGAATCAGCAACATTGGTTGGGAAGGATACAGGTGTATAGGCTGTGGAAGAGTCTGTATCCGTGGTTCTGGCAGCAGGACGTGCTGATGCTCTGGGAACAGAGTGACCAGACGTTCTGGGTTGTGGTTCTGTTTGGTTGGGCTCTGGTTGTTCATGGATGATGGGTTCAGAAGATAATGGGTCGTACGGAATGGTAATGAGAGAGGTGGGTTCTTCTGACCTAGAGGGTTGGTTCTGAAGCAAATTCCAGAGAGGTGCTTCAGTAGGGGAAGGTTGAAAGAATGAAGATCTTGGGGAATGTGGTGGAGTGGTGGTTTGTGCAGCTGGTTGGGATTCAGGAATGGGAGTGAGGGGATTTGAGGAGTGTTTGAGCATGGCAGATATAGGGAGTGCATCAAATAAATTCAAATCATCATCAGAAGCAAGTGCAGGCTTACTTGAATGTGCTGATGATCTAGTCACTCTGGCAGGAGGTTCAGTCCTTCTGACCACTTCAGCAGCTGGTTCCACCCGAGTAGGCTTCACCACGATTCTGACCTGCTTCTTCTTCTTCTTAGGAGGACCATCCTCATTATCACTATCATCACCATCATCAGGCTTTCTCTTCTTCTTTTGGACCAGAGGGACATCGGATTCCTCAGAAGATTCGTCCATTATCATCTTCCTCTGAGCTTTCTTCTTGGGAGGAGAAGGAAACTCTAGAGCTGGCGGCAGTCTGCTGACAAAATCATCAAGATCAATTTCGAATCCTTGAGCCCTTAGGTCTTCAACATAGCACCTGATGGCGTCAGGATTGTCTGCCTGTGTCCACAGAGGGTAGTCATTCAGAGGCATCCTTCTACTTCTGATCTCAGAAGATGTGTCTTCATGAGCAGGAGCAATCTTCTTCTGGACCAAACCCATCTTCTTCAGAGAATTTGCAGTGAAGACATCACTGACCATGGTGCTCAGATCCTCTACACATCCAGCATTGACCAGATCTTGCACCAGGTTGCTTTCAATGAGAAAGTCTGAGAGCAGTCTCCCAAAGGGGATATATTTGATTGCTGACTTGATGGAGGCAGTGGTGCGAGACTTCCGGATGCATTCCTTCAAGTAGGAGAACAGGAAGTAGGGAAGGCAGATCTTCTTCTGGTCTTGGATGAAGAACAACATCACCTTCTGGTTGAAGTTGATGTAGTCTGGAGAACTGCCCTTCGGTCTCTGGTTTATGCAATGGAGCAGGATTTTGTGCCAGATCCTGAGCTTGGGATGAAGGTCCATCACCTTGTAACTCGTCTTGCCCGGTTTGTAAGTGGTGTACAGGGCCTGGTTGATTATATCCTTGGTGCTGGGTTTCAGCTTCGATTCCGTGAGTTGGAAACGAAACCCATAAGCAGTGTCTGCACCCAGCAAATTCACGAAAGACTTCTCCGTGATGATGATCTTTCTTCCGAGAATGTACGATACCACCTGAGTATCGTCGCAGTCGGCATGCTTCCAGAATTCCTTGACCAATCTATCATACACTGGTCCTCGAAGTCTGTTGAAGTAATTTCCCCAACCTTGAGCTTGGACTTCAGGACGAAGATCATACCCATTTGTAGCCAGGTTGTCGAGGTTGAATCTCCATTCTGCCAGGACTTGGAGTTCCTCAGGAGGATATACGCAGTGAACGGCACATCCCCGTTCTGCAATTGGAACAATCTGCTCTTGAGCTTGACCTTGATCTTGTGTCGGATTCTCAGGGCCCTTTTGACCCGTTGCTAGACCAACTACCATGTGAGGGAACTGGGGTGCATCTGCAGTAGCTCGTCTGGTTTGTCTCACCATTTTTGAAGTGGTTGAAGGTTTGAGGTAGAAGATGAAGGTTGAAGGATGAAGAGAGATCGAGAGAGAAATCGAGAATAAGCGGTTTCGAAAAAGCAGAGAGAGCGAGAGTAAAAACCGGAAGTGAAAGAGATCGTGTGTGTATAGTGGGTTTTGGCAAATAACCGTTGTTGATTCAAAAATCACTTTAAGATCAACGGTTGAAAATTAAAGATAGATAGTAACAGTAAATTACACAAATCACACACAGGAGAGAAGCATATCTACACGCAATCATAACAGACTGTCACATGGGCACAAGGAACTATGCATCAGAAATACTAACACACGTGTTGTTGTCTCAGCTTCAGAGTCAGTACCAGTGGGTACACACACTCTGATTGAGTTACCTTCTGGACTAGACATCTTCTGATCAAGAAGTATCATAGTCAGAGGTTCTGATCCATCTTCACTCTGGACAAAAGTCCATGTTCAGATTTTTCAGAATGAAATTAAATCTATCCTCTGCTAAGGGCTTTTTAAAGATATCTGCCCATTGATGGTCAGTATCAACAAACTTCAGAAGAAGTACGCCCTTCTGTACATAATCTCTAATAAAGTGATACTTTAGCTCAATGTGCTTTGCCCTTGAATGCAGGATAGGATTCTTACTCAATGATATTGCAGCAGTGTTATCACAATAGATTGGGATATTGCTCTCAAGGATCTGATAATCCTCCAGCTGATGTTTCATCCAGAGCATCTGAGTGCTGCATATTGCTGCTGAGATATATTCTGCCTCTGCAGTTGATAGTGCAATGGTTGATTGCCTCTTGCTTGCCCATGAGACTAGATTGCTTCCCAGAAATTGACAATTTCCAGAAGTACTTTTTCTCTCTATTCTATCTCCAGCATAATCAGCATCACAGTAACCTGAAAGCTTATACTCTGATGTTTTCTTATACATCAAGCCAAGGTTAGTGGTGCCTTTCAGATACCTTAGGATCCTCTTAACAGCAGTTAAGTGGGTTTCCCTTGGATCTGATTGGAAACGAGCACATAAGTGAACACTAAATAATATGTCTGGCCTAGATGCAGTTAAGTATAGAAGTGAACCTATCATGCCACGATAGAGCTTCTGACATACTTTACCACTTTTATCTTCTTTCTCCAGAATGCATGTAGGATGCATTGGAGTCTTGGCCACTGTAGATTCTAGCATATTGAACTTATTCAGAAGTTCTTTAGTGTACTTGCTCTGATGGATATATGTTCCTTCTGGTGTTTGATCAACTTGTATTCCCAGAAAGTACTTTAATTCTCCCATCATACTCATCTCAAATTCAGCCTGCATCATCTCAGAAAATTCTTTGCATAGAGATTGATTAGCAGAACCAAATATAATATCATCAACATAAATTTGCACAATTAAGATATCATCTTTATAAGTCTTGCAAAAAAGAGTTGTATCTACTTTACCCCTTACAAACTCATTCTCCAGAAGGAATGAGCTAAGTCTCTCATACCATGCTCTGGGAGCTTGCTTCAGACCGTAGAGTAATTTCTTCAATTTGAACACATGGTCTGGTTTCTTCTCATCTTCAAAACCTGGGGGTTGATGAACATAGACTTCCTCTGAGATATAACCATTTAGGAAGGCACTCTTTACGTCCATCTGATGTAGAACTATGTTGTGATTTACTGAGAAAGAGATCAACAGTCTGATTGCCTCCAGTCTTGCTACTGGAGCAAATGTTTCAGTGTAGTCTATTCCTTCCTGCTGGCTGTAGCCTTGAGCAACTAGCCTTGCCTTGTTTCTGACTACATCTCCTTTCTCATTCAGCTTGTTTCTGAATACCCACTTCGTTCCAATAACATGGACACTCTCAGGCTTCTTCACTAAGCTCCAAACATCGTTCTTGGAAAATTGATTCAGTTCTTCTTCCATGGCCAGAATCCAATCCTTGTCCTGAAGAGCTTCATCTATGGACTTGGGTTCAATTAAGGACACCAATTCTTTCAGACTGAGCAAGGTCTCTTCAGAGGGTCTGAAGGCAGATCTGGTTCTGACTGGTTCGTCTTTGTTGCCCAGAATCAATTCCTTAGGGTGAGCTGCAGTGATTCTGCTCTTCTTCAGAGTTTGTGAGTTAGAGGGACCAGCTTCTTCCTCTGGTTCATCTTCCTCTGGCTCATCTTCCTCTGGAGCTTTGCCTTTGTCAGAAACATTAATGCTTAAATCTGCAAACTTTTCAACTAGCTTTGACTGGTCAGAGTCAAGCTTATCATCAAATCTAACATGAATAGATTCTTCAATAGTCTTAGCATCAGTATTATAAAATCTAAAACCTTTAGATCTCTTAGAGTAACCGAGTAATAGACACTTAGAAGACTTAGCATCAAATTTATGCAATCTATCCTTAGTATTGAGAACATAACAAACACAGCCAAAAGGATGAAAATAAGAAATGTTGGGTTTTATGTTCTTCCACAATTCATAAGGAGTCTTATTCAGAATTGGTCTCACAGAGATTCTGTTCTGAATGTAACATGCTGTATTTACTGCCTCTGCCCAAAAGTGCTTGGCCATGCCAGTTTCTTGGAGCATGGTTCTAGCCATCTCCTGAAGAGTTCTGTTCTTCCTCTCAACAACACCGTTTTGTTGAGGAGTTCTGGGACAAGAGAAATCATGTGCAATTCCATAGGAATCAAACAGACTCTCAAACTTGTCATTCTCAAACTCTCCACCATGGTCACTTCTGACACGCACAATCCTACAAGCCTTCTCGTTTTGCACTTGAGCAATGAAGGTAGAGAACACAGCATGAGACTCATCCTTGCGGGTTAGAAACTTTACCCATGTCCAGCGGCTATAGTCATCAACGATAACCATCCCATATCTCTTGCCACCTATAGACTCAGTTTTCACTGGTCCAAAAAGGTCGATATGCAGAAGTTCCAACGGCCTTGAGGTTGAGACAACATTCTTTGCCTTGAAAGGGACTTTTGTGAATTTGCCTTTCTGACATGCTTCACAAAGAGCGTCTGAAGCGAACTTCAGATTGGGTAAGCCCCTGACAAGGTTTAGCTTGCTCAGCTGAGAAATCTTTCTCATACTGGCATGCCCTAACCGTCTATGCCATACCCACTGCTCTTCATTAACAGACAGAAGGCACTTCACATTCTGAGCCTCCAACTCAGATAATCTGATCTTATAGATGTTGTTCTTCCTCTTGCTGTTAAACAGAACAGAGCCATCGATCTGACTTACAGCCCGGCAGGACTTTTGATTGAATATAACATCATAACCCTTGTCAGCTAATTGACTTATAGACAATAAGTTATGTGTTAAGCCGTCTACCAATAGCACATTATCAATGCATGGACTACTATCTACACAAATAGTACCAGTACCAACAATTTTACCCTTTTCATTTCCTCCAAAGCCAACTTCGCCTCCAGGCTTAAGTTTCAGCTCTCGGAACATACGCCTTTCTCCCGTCATGTGACGCGAGCATCCACTGTCCAGATACCATGATTGGTGTTTCAGTGGAGCTATCAAGGATATCTGCAACATAGATATTCTTGTCCTTAGGTACCCACTTTCTGGGTCCTCTCTTGTTAGTTACCCCAGTGGTTCTGATCACCTTGGGTGTCTCAACATGATATTTTAAAGGAATATTTGCATGATATTTAGTCATAGAGAAAGATCCCTTTTTAAGAGGGTTTTTAGCAACTTTAGCAGGTACAAGATCAGGCAATATGGTACCAGAGGGAACAAAGCATTCATATAAGGATTTAGCTTTAGACACAGAGGGCTCATTTCTAATTGGTTTAGAATAGCCAATGCCATTCATTCCATTTCTGCTTACGCCATAGATCATTGAAGCCATTAAGCTTCTATCCACGCTTTTAGCTAGGAATCTTTGAAAAGACTTTTCATACTTAGATTCATTTCTACAATCAGAGGCATCACAGGTAACAATTTCTTCTAACTTAGCAATCTGGTTCTTAAGCACAGAGTTAGAATTGATTAAGGCATGATTATCATTTTTCAAATCAGAAATAATTTTCTCATGTTCAGAAGGAGTCTTGGAAACAGCAGATAAGTTCTTTTTAAGCTTCTTATGCTTAGACAATAAGGAGTTATACTTATCCATAATATCAGACAATGCATGTTTCAGTTCAGAGGTAGAGAAAGAAGCGAATACCTCATTTTCATCGTCTGAGTTAGGATCTCCTTCTGATTCTGAGTCAGAGTCAACAGCTCCCTTTGACTCTGCTTCCTTGTCTTTGACAATAGCCATGAGTCCTTGGACTTCACCATCAGAGTCAACATCCTCTGACTCTGATTCATCAAATGTCACCATCAGACTCTTCTTCATCTTGAAGTGTTTCTTTGGCTTCTTGTCCTTCTTCAACTTTGGACAGTCACTTTTGTAGTGCCCTGATTCTTTGCACTCGAAGCATGTGACTTCCTTAATTGAGGACTTCTTCTGGCCTGAGGATTCAGACTTTCCTTTTGCCTTTCCAGAGCCTTTGTACTTGCTCTGCCTGTGCTTCCAGATTCGGTTGAGTCTCTTGGAGATCAGAGTCAGCTCATCTTCATCAGAATCTTCTGACGCTTCTTCAGATTCCTCTTCTTCAGCTTGAAGAGCTTTTGACTTCTCAACCTTAGCCTTTTCAGATTTGGATTTCAAGGCTATGGACTTTTTCCTCAGATCTTGCATCTCTGAGCGCTTCAGCTCGTGGCATTTCAAAATGCTGATGAGTTCTTCTAAACTCATATTCTCAACGTCTCTAGTGAGCTCTATTGAAGTTACTAAAGGCATCCAACTTTCAGGAAGACACCTGATGACCCTTATGACATGATCTTTTGTTGTGTAGCTCTTGTTGAGAGGTCGTATGCCAGCTACAAGCAACTGAAATCTGGAGAACATTTCTTCAATGGACTCATTTGGCTCCATGATGAAGGATTCATACTTTTGGATCAAAGACAATGCCTTTGATTCTTTGACTTTCTTGTTTCCTTCATGAGACATCTTCAGAGATTCGAAAATGCCTTTTGCAAACTCACGATCTGTAATCTTCTGGTACTCTTCATAGGAAATAGCACTTAGAAGAATTGCTCTTGCTTTGTGATGTTGTGAGTACAACTTCTTTTGATCTGCAGTCATCTCTGACCTTGGGATCTTCTTGCCATCTGCATCAACTGGACGCTCGTAGCCATCCACAATAATATCCCAGAGATCTGCATCGAAACCCAGAAAGAAACTTTCCAGTCTATCTTTCCAATATTCGAACCTTTGACCGTCGAACATAGGAGGCTTTGCATTGTAACCATCTCTTTGAGTTTCACTGGTGGTGGCAGCCATTGTTTTTCACACCGGCCCGGATCACTGAACACTGTTAGGTGTGGTAATCAGAACTTGCGCTCTGATACCAATTGAAGGTATGAAAAACGGTAGAAAGGGGGGTTTGAATAACGTTTTCAGTATAAAACTTCCACCTTAAAGATTTTGACAAATCTTTCGAGAACTTAAGTGCCAAAGATAAGAGATAGAAAAGCACACAAGGATTTTATCCTGGTTCACTTGATAAATCACTCAAGCTACTCCAGTCCACCCGTTAAGGTGATTTCTTCCTTCTTAGAATGAAGGCAATCCACTAATCAGGTAAGAGTTACAACTGCACTTGAAACCTACA
Source organism: Lotus japonicus (assembly GCF_012489685.1). Classification (NCBI taxonomy): domain Eukaryota; kingdom Viridiplantae; phylum Streptophyta; class Magnoliopsida; order Fabales; family Fabaceae; genus Lotus; species Lotus japonicus. Next base: position 49,716,788 of record NC_080043.1, on the reverse strand, counting down.
AGTGACTAACAATTACACTGACTTAGCTCACACTAAGATTCACTCTCTTAGTCTTCTCTAGGATCCGATCAACCTTGATCTCCTAAAGGAACTAAACAAACTGTTTATCAAAGAATTGTTTACAAGAGATTTGCTTCTAAAAAGCTAATAGTAAACTCAATGAATTTCAGATGAAAGAAAACTTAGAAGAATTTAAGATTGTCTTGCGTATGTGAATGCTTCTAGCCGTTTCTTTCAGTCTTCAGCCTCTTTATATACTCCAAGGATTAGGGTTGAGCGATGCATGGGAAATGCTACCGTTGGAGGGCAGTTCTGGAAAATCCAGCTTCTGCTGTGGCTGAGAACGTTAGGTAGGTCGTCAAGAAGGTACAATTGCTTTTGTACTTGGATAGCGACTTGACCTTTAAACCTAGGAGACTTCTGATCAGGGGAATGCTTCATATTGGAACTTGTGAAGTCGGTTGATCAGAGTCAGAGGGAAAGCACAGATCCTCTGACCATTGTATCTTCTGATTCTGAACTCAGAGGGAAGAACATGGCCTTCAGAGTTTCTTGCTTCTGGACTTCAGAGTTTCCACTATTCAGCTTCTGCAACTTCAGAGTCTTCTACACCATCAGAACATCTGAACCTTCAGTGTTTCTTGGTTATCAGAACTTCTGGATCTTCAGAGCTTCTAGTGACTGAGTCCTCATCAGAGTTTGTATAACTTCAGAACTTCTGAAGCTTTTCCACTGTTCATACTGAACATGGTGAATGCGAAAGCGTTGCTTGGGTCACTCTTTATACACAGTGCTTCTGATTTGTGTGAGATTGAGTTGAGGTCAGAGCCTGTAAATAGCACACTCAGAAAAACACGTTAGAGTACCACAATTCGGGTGAATGCATCGGTGACCTCTGCTGCTCCGGTGAAGTTGGCGGAGAAGGTAGTGGAGGCGTTGGAGAAGGAGGAGGTGTAGGTGGTGGCGGAGGAGTTAACTGATCAGTTTCTTCACGGTGAACTTGCTCGCGTCGCGGCTTGCCTCTCACGCGACGCGGAGGCGAACCGCGCCGCCGCGCTTGATCTTTGTCGCGCTGCCGACGACGTGTCTCCATCGATCTTCGCTAGTGAACCGAAGAACTCTAAAAACCGAAGAAAATCACACAGAAAATCGAACTTCCACGTAGTCCGGGAATCGAAATTTACCGTTCGCCACAGACGGCGCTAAATGTTCTATCCATGAACATTGAGATGAGGTATACTACCTAATCCACTCGTCGCCCTAAGCTGGCGCTCCTGGGCGAGGGACCCTGGGGTCTCATCCAGTCCATATTTTTTTCTTAACTCTATGAGTTAAATCCTACACTACCAAAATTAATCTATACTTAACCTATATATATATATATACATACATTAAGTTTCAAAAGGATTTAACATACCAGAATACCAGAAACAGAAACGAAACAAGTGAAAATTTAATGAATTGAAGCATGAGGTGTCTGAAACAAAAATCTTGCAGCATGAGGTGTGTAAGTAAGATTGCATGACAAGGATTATAAGGCATACATGCAGGTTAAAGAAACACACAATCTCAGGATGACAAGGAGAATTAGAAACTAACGTGGAGACTAAACATAATATGTGCTGGCCAAGCTAGGAAGGCTAGAGCATGACGTGGTCAATTTTGGAGATTAGAAATTTTACTATAAAAGGGAGTAAGGTGAATGACAGTGGAAGGAAAAAAAAAACAAAAAGTTTTGAAACACATATCGTACTAGTTGTGAGTGAATTAAACTTTAGTGGAAGTTCTTGAGTTTTTTGGTTTGAGTGTGAGAAGACTCTTGAGTTTTTTGGTTTGAGTGTGAGAAGACTCTTGAGTTTTGGGAGAGCGGAAACTAGGATTTTGAAGTTTAGCATTTTCGAAAGCAATTAATTTTCTAAGGTGAGGGCACTTCGCTTCAGCTATTTATATTATTGAATATATGCTATATGCTTGTTGTGAGGGCTATTCTCTTTGGCTATTTATATCATTGTATATATGCTACATACGTCTTGGTCGATATCGTTTGGTGCAGCGGAAACTAAAGAACAGACAAGTAAAAGATTCACACCAACAAATTTATACTGGTTCACCCCCAGAACGATAGGGCTACATCTAGCCCCCTGCAGCACAGGGATTTCACTATGAAAATATCAAGGACTTCTCCTTACAAGTATTCGCCAGGACTTCTCCCAATGAGTATTCGACATAACTCTTCTGACACGAGCGATTGTAGACTTTTACAGCACAATGAACTACAAAGTGTTTGGATGAGATTCGACTCTGAGGCTTACTTTGTGTTCAAACTCTCGGGAGAGTTGGATAGAATATTTGACTTTGTGGTTCTTCTCCCAGACGATGAAAGGATTTGACTCTTGAGCTCTTCGAAGAAAATAATACAGATGAAAAGTTGTAGCTTATTTTCTCAAGTCTGAATGTCTTCAAAGTCATCCTTTTTTACTTCAAGTGCTTCATGGATGCGTTGAGAGTCGTTGGAGCGTGTAGATCAACTTGAAAACTAGCTGTTGGATCAAACGATCTTCTCGTCAGGTGCATTTAATGCCTTGAACTTCTTTGATGGAGAAAGCCGAGATTTCACTATGCAAGTATGAATGACTTCTTCTACAACAAGTATTCAACATGACTTCTCCGAGTGAGTATTTGACAGGACTCCTCCAAGTATTATTTCACTGCCTCTTCAGGCATTGAGTTTCAAAGGACTCCTCCTCATGACTACTATCTAGGACTCCTCCAAGTATTATTTCACCGCCTCTTCAGGCATTGAGTTTGTAAGGACTCATCATCATGAGCATTATCCAGGACTCCTCCAAGTATTATTTCACTGCCTCTTCAAGAATTTAGTTACTCCTCCTCATGAGTATTATTGTAACGACCCGATTTCGGTGGCGTCACTTTAGTAACCAAAAATTAAATAAAGCGGAAAAAGGAGAATATTTTTTTCGTTTTGTTTGAAAGAAAAGCCTTGTCGAAATAAAGATTCAACATCAAAAGATAAACATAACTAATGTGCAATTATATTTACAGCCCCCGCTGTAAGTAGCAAGCCACGTCACGAGTAACCTCCAGTGACAGGAAAAGTGACAAAAGATATCTGAAAGTAGTGCCTGCAGGAAAATATGTACAAACCATAGTAAAGGTCAAGTATTCGAAATAAGGTCCTCCAAACGAATGTAAGTCAGCCCAAACGGCCTAGACAAGACCACCTAGTCCAACCAACTCTCTGTGATTCCCATAGAGAGAACCACACAAAAAGCTAAAGGTCGGGGACCTACCCTGCCCCAAAATGAGAACATGACGACCAGAGCTATGACGTTACTCCTACTCTATGCTCCCTAGAGAAGCGTATCCCAACACTCCTCATCCAACACGCTGGCATGGTCGTCGTCTGAATCAGAATCCAGAACGACTAGCTCCCTGTCTGCATCAATCCCCTCCCTCGCTACCGACTGGGTCTCAATCCTAGAAACTCTTGTCACCGCATCCTCTACGCAAACGAACACTTCCTCCTCCGTCAGGTACACCAATGGCACAACATGATAACCACGGGGAGAAGTCAATGTCCTCAAGCGAAGGGTGGCAACAGCGGCAAGTTCCTCTGCAGGCATCGTGGGTCCGGAACCCGATCCAGTGTCATCACGGTCAGCAACGGTGGGGGAGCTCGATCCCAAAGAAGCCCCTCCCACAGACTCCTCCTCTGAGGGGTCCTCGTCGCCAGACGAAGACGGCGGTGGTGGTACTCCTGCACCAGGTTCGCAGTGCACGCCGGGTGATGGGTTAAAACTGACTGAATAACGCCTTAGTACTCCCTCCGTCAAGTGTCCCAAATTGTCGACACGGACCTCCATTATTCTCCCCTAGTAGATAGCTCGGTGGCTAGCGAGGTCAACCACCCATGAGCCAGGGATATCCTGATCTATCATCTCGAACCTAGTCCCCATGGACATCTGACAATGGGCGTACAACCACCAAAACACAAACAGCAGGCGCGAGGGTCAACTAAAGGAATTACATAAGTAATACACCCAATAGATAAAGATTACGGGGATAGGTACTTAGGTTCAATAGGCTTATAATAACATTGTAAGTAGTATAACCTCCAATGAAACATAAATGACAACTACTGACAATTAAACAATTATCGAGTAAGATACCAAATATCAATCACATTCGACACTTAGGTCAGCATGTATGATGAGATGCAATGACATGCTAAGGAAAAAAAATGCTCCGGATAGATGGGAACCATCGAGTCAGTCGCCACTGGCCTAGTGTGTAACCTTTTCTGCTCGGGCACCTCTTACACCAAAAAATGTAGTCAGATCAATCTAACCCGTAGGTTTGTCATTTCTGTCTGGTACTAAGAAACACTCTTGGTGGTCTTATATGTAAATCCGGGTCTTAAGACCATTTTGGAATCCATCGAGGTCGGCGTTCCACCAGTTTAAAACCTCCAAATGTATGAATGATGCAATATGAGTAGCCAAACAACGTCTCCGACCGTACTCGTCACGTGTTCTAGCTAACTTATTGTCTCTAAAAAGAATACCCTAAGGTAAATGTCGATTCTGCGACAAAAGACAATTAATTATAAAAAAGAGTGCAATCACCTTTGATGACTTATGAGTCATCTGACTCATCTAATTTGATGGTCAAAAGCTGCTCAGTGAGCGAAAGAGTACCAATGTACTTGGAAACTTATAGTTCCCTGGCTTATCTTTTAGATAGCCAAAGAATTAAACTGCTCATCGAGCGAAGAGTACTAATGTACTTGGAAACTTATAGTTCCCTGGATTATCTTTTAGATAGCCAAACAAATAAACTGCTCATCGAGCAAAAGAGTATAACATACTCAGAAACCGATTAGCTTCCCTAAAACTTGGATTCGGCGACACTTCTCATTTTCCCAAACTAATATCCAAAAACTAAGCTTCCATCTGAGATTGTAATCATTATTTAAAGGGTTCAGAGGTTGTTTAGTGTATTATGAATTTTCCTTGTAAAATAGTTTCCATTTAGGTTTGTCTTTAATCTTATGAGTTTAAAAGATCCTATCGTCCCAAGTAATTCCCCGAGAAAGTCTCGATCCACTAAAATAATAATAAGGGTTCGAACCTCGGTTCGTCTCGTCAAACTTTCCCAAAATCTCATAATGAGTATGGCATAATCGCTCGTGTTCCTCACTCTGACGTACAACAGATATATGTATAATTGCATAACCAAATGGCACAATCAAACAATCATGGCACATATATCAACACATCCTAAGATTAACCATTTAGTACATAGCATGTGAATCAATCAACAACAATCAAAGCGATAAATATATCTCAATCAACAATGTCGGCCAAGGCCTTAGAAAACGGAGATACACGTCTCAATTAGTTCACTCGGCCGAAGCCTTCAGAAAACATTTCCCAGTCAATCACAATCAAGTGCATAAACAATAAATCAAGTCGAATTCGTCAACACTTAAAGCATTAGCTAGTATTCAGTGAGTAGCCCTCACCTCTAGTTCCTCCAGTGCGTTCCTGCAGGGTTCCTTCACGATCCTCTCCTTCCGCTCCACGGAATTCTTCAAACAAACCTTTGAGCGAAATCACAAAATTCAATCACAACAAGTTAGAACCAAACAAACAATAATTACTAATGTTAAACAAAGCATCCTAAGCTCTAGATTACGATAACCTAACGCGATAAGATGAGTTTTCGAAAAAGAGAAATTTTCCTCCCCCTTAGAGGTGCTCTCGGCCGTGCACTAACTTTAGTGTACCGGCGCTTTTTCTTCAATCAAACTTGATTCCTATGTTATCATTAGTGGTGAATTGAAGCTCGGAAAAATTATCGGATCGAAAACTGAAGCAGGGGTATTTTGGTCAGTGTATTTAGCTCGTAAATTCAAAATTGGAATTTCGAAAAAAAAATTGGATGGGGTCATCACTAACGACGTTTATGATAACTAATCCTACTGGCCCTAAGCTCAGTCGAGATTTTTCAGTCTAAAGAGCGAAACTTTAGTCGAAAAATGGGTATTTGAGTAGAATCGAAGCTCTGCGACGACTGGTCCTACACGACGAGTAATCTGATAAGGTCCAATAAACTTTGGCATAAGCTTCCTCGACTTAATCGCTCGACCAACTCCTATAGTCCGTGTAACTCGCAGGAATACATGGTCTCCTTCTTCAAACTCTAGGGTTCTGCGCCTTTGATCGGCGTAGCTCTTCTGTCTACTCTGAGAAGTCTTCATCTTCTCTCTGATCTGCTTGATCTTCTCGGTTGTCTGTTGCAGAAGTTCTGGTCCAACTAACAAATTCTCCCCATCATGGTACCAACACAAAAGGGTCCTACATTTACGACCATACAAAGCCTCATACGGTGCCATTCCAATGCTCGTATGAAAACTGTTGTTGTAAGTGAACTCAATCAATGGCAGTAGATCATCCCAACTTCCCTTGTTATCCAACACACAAGCTCGTAGTAAATCTTCCAATGATTGAATAGTTCTCTCAGTCTGTCCATCAGTCTGTGGATGGTACGCAAAACTTAATCTAGCCTTGTTCCCAATGCCTCCTGAAGAGTTCCCAAAAAATGTGAAGTAAATTTTGGGTCTCGATCGGAAACAATACTAGTTGGTACCGCATGAAGGCGTACAATCTCAGCTATATAGATCTCTGATAGTTTCTCCACGTTGTATGTAGTTCTTACAGGTTTAAAGTGAGCCGACTTAGTCAATCGGTCTACGATCACCCAAATCGAATCATATCCCTTCTGAGTTCTTGGCAAAGCCACCACAAAATCCATCGATATGCTATCCCATTTTCATTCTGGCACATCCAAACTCTGTAGCATGCCTGAAGGTTTCTAGTTTTCCACCTTAGCTTTCTTACACATCAAACACGCAGCGTACTCAGCCACTTGTCTCGTCATTCCTGGCCACCAAAAATTTATCTTCAAGTCTTGGTACATCTTTTTCATTCCAGGATGAATACTCAGCTTGCTCTTGTGACCTTCATCCATAATCAGTCTTCTCAAATCAGGGTTGTTAGGTACGCAAGCTCTATCCTTACATCGCAGGATATTGTCACTTCCTACCTTGAATTCTGGGTCCTTGCCGTGAATTACCAAACTCCTTTTCCCGAGTAGAAACTCGTCTTGCAACTGTTGATCTCTGATCTCTTCCATCAATCCATTGGCGATCTTGATCATGCCGAACTGCAGCTTTCCATCGGACGATCTCACGTCTAAACTCAAATCTCGAAATTGTTCCAGCAATTGCATCTCTTTAACCATCATTGAAGAGATATGCATCTTCCTGCTCAAGGCATCAGCAACAACGTTAGCCTTTCTAGGATGAACTCCAAGGTAAACTCATAGTCCTTGATGAATTCCATCCTTCGTCGTTGCCTCATGTTCAGCTCCTTCTGATCGAACAAGTACTTCAAACTCTTATGATCACTGAATATGGTAAAAGTGAATCCATATAAATGATGTCACCAGATTTTCAGCGAAAACACAATGGCAGCTAACTCCAAGTCATGAGTCGGATAGTTCTTCTAGTGAATCTTCAGTTGTCGTGAAGCATAAGCTACTACTTTCCGATGTTGCATCAGCACACAGTCTAGGCCTTGATGCTAAGTATCACAGTAAAAATCATATGGCTCCTCTGGTTGTGGCAGAACGAGTACAGGTGACGCTGTCAAACGTTCCTTCATCGTATGGAAACTTGTTTCACACGCTTCGGTCCAGGCAAAAGGTTGATCCTTCCTCGTAAGTTGAGTCAAAGGTCCAACAATCTTGGCGAAGTTCTCGATGAAACGGAGATAATATCCCGCCAAACCGACAAAACTCCTGATCTCAGTCACAGTCATTGGCTGTTCCCATGCTAACACAGTCTCTACCTTTGCTGGGTCCACGACTATACCTTCTTTAGATCACATGGCCTAGGAATTTGACTTCTTAAAGCCAAAATTCACACTTGGAAGGGTTGGCATACAACTCTGTAACACCCCGATTTCCAGGTGTCACTTTAGTAACCAAAAATAAACTTTACGCGGAAAACAGGTAATTTTTTTTTCGTTTGATTCCTTTAAATAAAAGCTATAAAGAAATAAAGACAAAACCCAACAACTAAACTAGCCGATATACAATATATACACATGTACAGCCTCAGCTGCACTCCATGTCACGCGCACTCGCAGTGTCTCCAAGTAGTATGCCCGCAGGCAAATATATACAAACCAGAACTGTAGGTAAGAGTATCAAAATACAGTCATCCAATGAGAATGTCGGCACCCAAAAATGGCCTGAACAAAAGACCCCTATACTCCGACAGACTCTCTGTGATCCTCCTCAAAAGAACCACACAAAAAGCCACACATCGGAACCTACCCTGTCCCAAAAAGAAACTGACGATCAGAGCTCTACACAAAAAACATGACGCTAGCCTAACCTAGCCTCCCAGCTCAGCTCACCAATCCTCCTCCTCCTCATCGCTGCTCGGCGAGTAGCTCTCCCCACTGCTCTCGAAGTCAGAGTCGGAATCCACCGTAATCATCTCGGTGTCCAAATCCATGACCTCCCTCCTAACTGTCCTGCGCACCGCCCTAGTCGAGCCGGTCTCCACATCCACCTCTCCTGTAAGAGCATCCTCCTCCACCACCCTCATCAAGGGGTCCACACGGTAGCCGTGCGGTGAAGAGAAAGATAAGAGACGTGAGGCAGATGGGACAACAGACTCCTTCCTCGGCTGTACGAGCCTAGAGGACGACGCTACGTCGGTAGGGGCAATGGCAGTAGCAGGAGGTGGCACAACAGGTGTAGCAGCAACAGCAGGCACGATCTCCGCCGGGGCCTCCTCAATAGAAGGTGAAGTCGAAGGTGGTGCAGGTGGTCCATGACCAGTGCCTGGTCCACAGTGAACTGAGGGCGGAAAGTCAAAACTCAGCTCCATACGCCGTAGCACTCCTCTCGTCAGGCGTCCTCACTCATCCGTCCGGTCCTCCATGACCCTTCCCCTGTACGTCGCTCGGTGACCAGGGACATCGATCACCCAAGCGGTGGGGGCAGTACGATCGACGAGCTCATACCTGATACCCCCCGAGGGAGAGACCATCGAAAACCAGTCGGCCATCGACATCTGGCAGCAGGCCGACCGCCCAAACACAGACATGCAACCAAAGCCAAGGCGCTAGGGTCAACTCACAGAAATACATAGATATACACTCAACATGTGATATGGGGTATAGATATATGTTGATATATACATATATAAACAATCCTAGCATGTTATGGCTCTAACATTGCTTCAATAAACAAACAGCACACAATTCAAGTCAGAATGAATGTAAGCGTGAAATGCACAATATGATCCGGATTTGTGACGCGTTCCCGTTCGCCACAAGTGAAGCATTCCCGTTCTTCACTATGGATGAACCATTCCCGTTATTCATCCTGGATGAACCATTCCTGTTATTCCTCCTTGGTGAACCCTTCCCGTTATTCACCATATGATGAACCGTTCCCGTTATTCATCATAAATGCAAGGTGAACCATTCCCGTTATTCACCATGATATGCACAGGTGAACCATTCCCGTTATTCACCCGATTGATGCAATATGGTTAGCCAAACAACGAATCGTCCTTACCACGAAAGTGTTTAGCTCACAACCCAATCTCAACAACCCAAGAGTTAGTGTTGGTCAATACAACACAACTCGGAGTAAGTGTCGGTCAATACAACACAACTCCACCCACAAGAGTACACAAGGGTCTAGTGTCGGTCAATACAACACAGCCCAAACAACAAGAGCACTAAGTGTCGGTCATTACAACACCGCTCCAACAACAAGAGAACCCAAGGGATTGGTGTCGGTCAATACAACACAACCCCAACAACAAGAGTACGTAAAGTACTCGGTGACTTTCAATCATCACCTTAGCTCACCTCAGTGGCTTTCCCCAATTCCAAAACCCACAATAAAAGTCGACTTTTCCCCGTCTTTCGTAAATATTTTCCCCTTCAGTTTTCCTATGCTTAAACGTTAATAAAAATGATTTCAATTCAGATTAGTCAGGTTATGAGTTTATTCCTCAAAGTCTAAGTTTCCCAAGTCTTTAGTTTTCGAAACGCTATCATTCTAAGTTTTCAAAGATCAACCACCCAAAATACATTTCCCGGGGAAAGTCTAAGAATTCCAACATATGGCTAAGTCTCAAACCCCACATTTGGACTTGCCTAGGGTTGTTCATCCAACCCGAAATATCAAAGATCACCAGATAAATGAATCTCCACTCCGAAATTGCGTCAAAACGCACAATTCATCAGAACATCAACATCATAAGTTATGAAAACATTCATAACAATAACCCATCATCATAATCAATATCATAGTAAAGTATAAGTCGAGTTTATCGACGCCTATCATGCAATCATAGCTAATATAGTAAGTTGCCCTAACCTCGAGCTGTTCCAGCTTCGCAAACACAAGTTCCTTCACTCAAGTGCTCTGAACCTTCCAAAAACAAAGCAGAAACCAAACAATATCGATTAGCTCGATCACAATACAACACATAAACGATAGATAAAGCATTAAAGCTTCAGAATACGACCATCGGTACGAAAAGACAAGTTTTCGAAACGAAAAACTCCCCCCTAAAGGAATAGCCCACGACCCTTAAGGAAAAAAGAGCTTCTCCTCTTTTTCTTCGATCAAATATGTTTACAAAGTAGTTTTAGGGTAAAACTAAGGCAAAGAAACCGTCAGAACGATTTTCGGACAATCGGGTCGAAATACGGCTTTCCAGGGGCATTTTGGTCCAAAATAAAGACTCAAAACCTCAAAGTTATCAGTTCAGAAAACAAATTTGACAGCAATGATCCTCATGACATCCGTGACAACAAATCCTAAAGGAACGAAGTCAGATTACGTCTTTTCGACAATAAAGTTTCGAAATGTGAGACAAAAAGGGTTTTGAATCAGTTTTTCAGATCCTTGACAACATGATCACAATCAGCGATTACTGACAGAGGTTTTAGGCTCTTGGGAACCTAGGGAACAAACCCCAACCAAGAAATCAAAGAAATCGGACAATTTTAGAAAAAGCTCAAAACTGTGAGCACAGAAACGACTTCAGAAACTCAGCAGAAACAGTAATCAGAGGTAGGATTCATGCTAGTTACCTCAATACCTAGAAGTAGGGACGAACTGCACGAAGATTGGTCAAGTTTTCGCGAAAATCTTCTTCTCCCCCAAGCTCCTCAAACTCGCGGCTCTAATGGGTGAAATGGCAAGATTTTTTGCTTTTTCGCCTATTTATAGGCGGGTGAAATCGCCGGAAAATGAAAATTTCGCGATTCCGATTTTTGCAGCACGTTCACCGAGAAATTCTAAGAGAGATTCTGGCGTCAGAATTCCAGAACGCAAAACAAATATCTATGATTTGGGAAAAACGATATCCAAAATCCCAAAAGCGGTGTAAGTTAATCTGTCCCGAAAAACTACTTTTTGCTGTGATGCTCAAACGACAAAACTTCCTACTGAAGAAAGATTGGAAATGTCGAAACAAATTTGGCATCGCGGACGGAAACTTCGTTAGAAGTCTCGAATAGAAAAAGTCTTCATCCATCGCTCGAATCTAGGGTTTCGAAGCAAAGAAATTAGCGTCGTCGAGCTTCCGAAAAGTAAATACTATCGTGCGTACAGTCCAGAGTTCCGAAATGAAACGCTGGTCGATGGAAAAATAAAGAGAATCTTTAAATTTTCCGAGAGTTCGAAATCTCACTTAAAACGTTACTCTAAAGGCGAATTAGCCTATTCTGGACACGCTCGCCATAAGGCAAGTGTGCAGATGACTCGCACTAACTTCGAAAACGACTACGCCACATTCCTCAAGCAATTCCTAAACTTTCTTCTTCATTAATCTTTCTCAAATATCAACCTCCTGTCACGCTTACACTAATTCTACGCGTGAGTCGGAAATTAGCTTGCTCTGAAAATCCAGGTCTTACAATACTCCCCTCCAAAAAGAAAGTTTCGTCCTCGAAACTCAGAGTTCTGCAAAAAGTCCGGGGTACAGTTCCTCAATCTTATCTTCCAATTCCCATGTAGCGTCCCCCGTATCCCTGTTCCATATCACCTTTACCAACGAAATCTGCTTTCCCCTCAGCTGTTTCACTCTTCTATCCCCAATACTCACTGGCGGTGCCTCAAAGGTCAAATCATCCTTCAGTTCAACGTTGTCTGGCACGATTACATGAGTCGGGTCTGGAATGTACTTCCTCAACTGCGACACATGAAATACGTCATGAATGTTGGAAAGAAATGGTGGTAGTGCAATCTGATATGCAACTGGTCCAACACGTCGAGTGATTTGATAAGGCCCAATAAACTTTGGCGTAAGCTTCCTTGACTTAATAGCTCGTCCAACCCCCGTAGTCTGAGTAACTCGTAGAAACACATGGTCGCCCTCTTCAAACTCTAGGGTCCTACGTCTCTAGTCAGCATAACTCTTCTGTCTGCTCTGTGAAGCTTTCATCTTTTCTCTGATCTGCTTGACCTTCTCAGTCGTCTGTTGCAGCATTTCTGGTCCAATCAATAAACTCTCCCCATCTTGATACCAACACAACGGTGTCCTACACTTTCGACCATACAAAGCTTCATACGGTGCCATCCCAATGCTCGCATGAAAACTATTGTTGTAGGTGAATTCAATCAATGGCAGAAGATCATCCCAGCTTCCTTTGTTATCTAACACACAAGCCCGTAGTAGATCCTCAAGCGATTGAATAGTTCTCTCTGTTTGTCCATCAGTTTGTGGATGATACGCCGAACTCAATCTCAGCTTGGTTCCTAACGCATCATGAAGAGCTCCCCAAAAGTGCGAAGTAAACTTCGGATCCCGATCAGACACAATGCTTGTCAGAAGGCGAAGGTAGAACATCAAAGACCTGCTGGTATGCTACAGAGTTTAGACGTGCCAGAGTGGAAATGGGATAGCATATCCATGTCATTACAACACCGCTCCAACAACAAGAGAACCCAAGGGATTAGTGTCGGTCAATACAACACAACCCCAACAACAAGAGTACGTAAAGTACTCGGTGACTTTCAATCATCACCTTAGCTCACCTCAGTGGCTTTCCCCAATTCCAAAACCCACAACAAAAGTCGACTTTTCCCCGTCTTTCGTAAATATTTTCCCCTTCAGTTTTCCTATGCTTAAACGTTAATAAAAATGATTTCAATTCAGATTAGTCAGGTTATGAGTTTATTCCTCAAAGTCTAAGCTTCCCAAGTCTTTAGTTTTCGAAACGCTATCATTCTAAGTTTTCAAAGATCACCACCCAAAATACATTTCCCGGGGAAAGTCTAAGAATTCCAACATATGGCTAAGTCTCAAACCCCACATTTGGACTTGCCTAGGGTTGTTCATCCAACCCGAAATATCGAAGATCACCAGATCAATGAATCTCCACTCCGAAATTGCGTCAAAACGCACAATTCATCACAACATCAACATCATAAGTTAAGAAAACATTCATAACAATAACCCATCATCATAATCAATATCATAGTAAAGCATAAGTCGAATTTATCGACGCCTATCATGCAATCATAGCTAATATAGTAAGTTGCCCTAATCTCGAGCTGTTCCAGCTTCGCAAACACAAGTTCCTTCACTCAAGTGCTCTGAACCTTCCAAAGTTCCTTCAACTGAACCTCGGAGAAAACAAAGCAGAAACCAAACAATATCGATTAGCTCGATCACAATACAACACATAAACGATAGATAAAGCAATAAAGCTTCAGAATACGACCATCGGGTATGAAAAGACAAGTTTTCGAAACGAAAAACTCCCCCCCTAAAGGAATAGCCCACGACCCTTAAGGAAGCTCTTTTTCTTCGATCAAATCTGTTTACAAGGTAGTTTTAGGGTAAAACTAAGGCAAAGAAACCGTCAGAACAATTTTCGGACAATCGGGTCGAAATACGGCTTTCCAGGGGCATTTTGGTCCAAAATAAAGACTCAAAACCTCAAAGTTATCAGTTCGGAAAACAAATTTGACAGCAATGATCCTCATGACATCCGTGACAACAAATCCTAAAGGCACGAAGTCAGATTACGTCTTTTCGACAATAAAGTTTCGAAATGTGAGACAAAAAAGGTTTTGAATCAGTTTTTCAGATCCTTGACAACAGGATCACAATCAGCGATTACTGACAGAGGTTTTAGGCTCTTGGGAACCTAGGGAACAAACCCCAACCAAGAAATCAAAGAAATCGGACAATTTTAGAAAAAGCTCAAAACTGTGAGCACAGAAACGACTTCAGAAACTCAGCAGAAACAGTAATCAGAGATAGGATTCATGCTAGTTACCTCAATACCTAGAAGTAGGGACGAACTGCACGAAGATTGGTCAAGTTTTTGCGAAAATCTTCTTCTCCCCCAAGCTCCTCAAACTCGCGGCTCTAATGGGTGAAATGGCAAGATTTTTTGCTTTTTCGCCTATTTATAGGCGGGTGAAATCGCGGGAAAATGAAAATTTCGCGATTCCGATTTTTGCAGCACGTTCACCGAGAAATTCTAAGAGAGATTCTGGCGTCAGAATTCCAGAACGCAAAACAAATATCTATGATTTGGGAAAAACGATATCCAAAATCCCAAAAGCGGTGTAAGTTAATCTGTCCCGAAAAACTACTTTTTGCTGTGATGCTCAAACGACAAAACTTCCTACTGAAGAAAGATTGGAAATGTCGAAACAAATCTGGCAGCGTGGACGGAAACTTCATTAGAAGTCCCGAATAGAAAAAGTCTTCATCCATCGCTCGAATCTAGGGTTTCGAAGCAAAGAAATTAGCGTCGTCGAGCTTCCGAAAAGTAAATACTATCGTGCGTTGTAACACCCCGATTTCGGTGGCGTCACTTTAGTAACCAAAAGTAAACTTAATACGGAAAAACGTAAAATATTTTTTTTTCCGATAATAACTAAGACAAGACTGAATTAAATAAAACCCAAAAGCAAAAAGCAATAGAACTAATATACAATATATAAACAGCCCCCGCTGTAAGTAACAACCTCGTCACGAGTAACCTCCAATGACGGAAAGAAAAGTGCAACGCCCGTAGGCAATATATACAAACCAAATGAAAAGGGTGAAGTGCCCGCAACACCATCCCTCAAAACTGAGAATCAGCTGACCCAATGGCCTGAAAATATGACCTCATAAGTCCAACCAACTCTCTGTGATTCCCGTAAGGAAACCACACAAAAAGCTATAGGCGGATCTACCCTGTCCCCTAAGTAACAAATGAAGCAAGACTGTCAGAGCTAAAACTCTACTACTACACTAATCCTAACTCGAGGAGCTCATACCAACACTCAAAACTATGTGCTAGCATGATCGTCGTCTGAATCAGAATCCAGAACGACCAAGTCTACCAGCCCTATCCGTCCTCCCCTCGCAACCGCAGTGCGCTCCGATGCTGGACTCACGGGCTTAGGGCCCGAACCCTGATCATCAATGATCGCAACAGAGGGTGCACTAGACCCTGCCGAAGGCACTCCCACTGGAATCTCCTCTGAGGGATCCTCCTCCTCTGAAGATGACGGTGGCGGCGGTGCTCCTCCGAATCCTGGTCCGCAGTGAACGCCCGGTGGCAAGTTGAAGCTGATAGAGCATCGCCTCAACACTCCTGACCTCAAGAGTCCTCCACTGTCCACGTGGTCCTCCATGATGCGCCCCGAATACGTCGCTCGATGGCTCGCGGGGTCAACCACCCACGACCCGGGGTCGTCCTGATCGATCATCTCATACCTAATCCCCCCCGAAGGGTGGACCATGGTGAACCAGTCCGCAATACTCATCTGACAAAAGGCGTTGTCCGCCAAAGCACACACAGAAGACGCGAGGGTCAACTCTAAAGAACTATGTAGATAATAAACCCAATAGGTACAAATAATAGATAGCCACTTAGGCTTATAGCTAAAGATGTCATTCCTAGGGTTGCATGTTCCACAATAACATAAACACAATAATAGCAGATAGCATGTTCCAAATAGGTTTAACAATTACCAATCACACTCAACAACTAAATTAGTATGCATGTTGCATGATATGTATGCAGGTTAACCCAGTCAACCACATGCATTCCGGAAAGGGATGGACATCGAACGGATCAGCCCTAACACCAGCCACGGTGGAGCCATTTCGGCCCGCGTGCCTCTTGCTCCAACAGGGGTAGTCAGATCAGCAGTAAACCCGTAGGTCTGCCATTTCGGTCTGCTACAAGAGACGTCTACAGACGCTCTTTCACGGCATTCCGGGTCTTATGACCATTTTGGAAACCGACGAGGTCCAGAGTACGTCCTGTGTTAATACCTCATTAATGTTGCATGTATGCAAAATGATTAGTCAAACAACGTCTCCGTCCTCACTCGACACGTGGCCACGTGTTCTAGGGAAGTTAAAGTCTCTAAAAGCTTACCCTAAGGTAAAGTCGATTCTGCGACCAAAAGACACACTTCACAACGACACATAGCTGCTCCAACAGCACCACAACAAACGCTGCTCAAACAGCACAATAACTACCGCTGCTCCAACAGCACAACAATAAACTCAACACTTGGATCCGACGACACTCCTCGTTTTTCCAAAACTATGATTTGACTTCCAATGCCTTCCTTCGAGGTTGTTATCATTACTTAAAGATTTTGAGGTTATTTAAGGTCTTATGAATTTTCTTTATAAAATAGATTCCATTTTGTCTTATCGCAAGTCTTATACATTTTCAGGATCTCCCAATCCCAAGTCGCTTCCAGAGGATGTCTCGATCCACTAAACAAAATTAAGGCCCGAACCTCGTTCGTCCTATCAAACTTTCTCAAAACTCTCAAAATAAAATCGGCATGACCTGCCCGCTATTCTCACCATTCAGAATCTCAGATTCCAGTACAGAGCATATTTAAATCATCACAATCAACAACATGTCATATATCAATAAATCGCATCATAAACACTTAGCACTTAGCATATAAAGCATGCACCACACATCCTAGATTACCCACATAGCACATAGCATGTAAGACAATCTCAAAAAAATTCAGTAGATGAATCATCTACATTGTCAGCCGAAGCCTCAGAAAACATTTTCCAATCACACACAATTCCAGTGCATAAACAGTAAACAATGTCGAAACATCGACCCTAAGCATTAACTAGAGATTCAGTGAGAAGCCCTCACCTGAAAGTTCTCCAGAATGATCAACTAGTGCTTCCTCGCTCTCAAAGTGTTGGTCCTCGGGGAAATCCTCAAAAGCACCTTTACAATAAAATCACAGAATACTATCAGAATCTATCGGAAACTAAGCTATCGATACTTACTAAGGTTACTCGAAGTAATCTATACTCTAAGGTACGATAATCTAGCGCGAAAGACAAGTTTTCGGAAAAGGAAATTTCCTCCTTCCCCTTTAATAGGTTCGGCCACTTTGTGCAATTATGGGGCTCGATTTTTCTTGGATCAAACTTGGTTCCTATGCTTTCATAAGCCGTAACTAAGGGTATTCTGAACTCGGAAAAATTATCGGATCAAAAACTGTCGCAGGGGTATTTTGGTCATGATTTTTAACTTAGGATTTTTCAAAACTGAAATCCCAAAAATAAAATTTTGCAGGGACGTCACCAACGACGTTTATGACAACTAATCCTACTAGCACTAAGCTAAGGCGATAGTTTTCAGCCTAAAGGTTGAAGCTTTACACCAAAAACTCCAAAAATGGGTATTTAAGGCTAAAATTGATTCCGGCGACATAACGGAAAATCTAACCCGGCAGAAGTGATCTTGGGCGCATAAGGAAGAGGTTTAGAATCAGAAATGAAAGATTCAGGATAGTTTTGCAAAAACCCATAAACTATCCACTCAGAAAACTCTACAGAAAAGCTATGGAAAAAGCGATCGGAGGTAAGGATTAGCGACTATACCTCGAAGCCTTGAAGTAGCAACTGATTGATCGACGATCAAGCAAACGATGAAGAAAAACTCTTCTTCCTTCTTCCTTGTTCTTGGCCGCGGTTTTGGGAGAGAAAATGGAGGAGAATTTGTGTTTTTCTTCCTTTCTTTGCTATATATAAAGGTTGGAAATTCGCGGGAAAATGAAAGTTTCGCGAATCTGATTTTTCCGACTTCATTCTCCATGAATTAATAGATATGTTTTGGCAAAAGAGTTCCAAAACTATAAAGAGGTCTCCTTGTATTTTTGGCAACTAAAGCATAGTCGGTATAAAACTATTTTACCCGATAAGTTGCTTTTTGCATCGAATGACGGAATGGAAAACTTCCTTCGGAAGAAAGATTGAAATCATCAAGAGAAATGGGTGTACGCGTGTGGAATATTCATTTGAAGCTCTGAATAGAAAAAGTCTTCATTGTCGAGAAATTCTAGGGTTTTGAAATACCAGGGATTCGGTTTCGGCAAACTTCCGATGATTGGAATCGGACGTACGTAGATCCTAGAGTTTCGCCTCGAAACGGTTGTGATATATGGAAAAAGAGAAGTTCTAACATTTCTCTGAAGATTTTTGGAATTAACTGCCATTGTGCCTAAAAGTGAAAATTAGCTATATACTAGGGTTTCTGACCTAGGTTTAAGCGTAAAACGTTCGTGCTATAACTTTTATCGATCATAATGCAATCCTTGAACTTTTCCTGAACTTTCTCCTTCATAAATATATTTCATTTAATAAACTTTCGTTCAGGTTTCCCTTCACATTACATCAACCCTAATCGTGAATAAGAAGTTTATTCACTTAGCGTAAACTTAAAAACTCGGGCCTTACATGCGTACAGTCCAGAGTTCCGAAATGAAACGCTGGTCGATGGAAAAATAAAGAGAATCTTTAAATTTTCCGAGAGTTCGAAATCTCACTTAAAACGTTACTCTAAAGGCGAATTAGCCTATTCTGGACACGCTCGCCATAAGGCAAGTGTGCAGATGACTCGCACTAACTTCGAAAACGACTACGCCACATTCCTCAAGCAATTCCTGAACTTTCTTCTTCATTAATCTTTCTCAAATATCAACCTCCTGTCACGCTTACACTGATTCTACGCGTGAGTCGGAAATTAGCTTGCTCTGAAAATCCAGGTCTTACAAATTCCTTTTCCCTCAGCACTTGCAAAACTTGACGCCGGTGCTCCTCGTGGTCCTTAGCATCCTTTGAGTATATAAGGATGTCGTCGATGAACACCACAACGAATCAATCTAAGAATGTATGAAAGGTTTTCATATAATCCATGAAAATAGCAGGTGCATTTGTCACTTCGAATGGTATCACTAGATACTCATAGTGTCCATAGCGAGTTCTGAATCCAGTTTTCTGAATATCCTCAGTCTTTACTCTGATCTGATAATAGCCCGACTTCAGGTCTATGTTAGAGAACACAGCCGCTCCTCAAATCTGGTCCATCAAATCATCAATTCTAGGTAACAGATACTTGTTCTTAACGGTTGCTTTGTTGAGTTGTCGATAATCGACACACAATCTAGATCTCCTATCCTTCTTCTTTACCAACAAAACTGGCGCTCCCCAAGGTGAAACGCTTGGTCGAATAAAACCTTTCAACAGAAGATCTTCTATCTAAGACTTCAATTCTACGAACTCCGCAGGTGCCATCCGATATAGTGCAATCGAAATCGGCCTTGTTCCTGGTACGATGTCAATAGCAAACTCGATGTCGCGTACAGGCGGCAATCCAGGTACATCTCTAGGAAAAACGTTAGTGAAGTCTCGCACAACTGGAATACTGTTTGCATCCGGGTTCTCTTTACCCTCTCAGTTTAACAATAGTGAATACTCTTGAGACCCTTCGTTCAAAGAGACACTAATGAGATTGGCGGATAGATACTCGAAAAGATCCGAGTCGGGAAATACCACTCTCTTTCGGTTACAATCCAAGAGACAATGATAATGGGATAGCCAATCCATTCGTAGGATACCATCTAAGTTCTTGAGAGTTATACATACTAGGTTAGCATGAAAGGCTCTATCTCTATATGTCACCGGACAGTACATGCATGCTGCATTAGAAAGTAGGGTTTTAGCAAGTGTGGTAACAATAGGATCAAAGCTCAAAGCAGTAACAGGAAGTTTCAGTCTGGTCACGCAATCCTTAGAGATAAACGAATGCGTTGTACCGGAATCGAAAAGTACAGTTAGGAGGTTACCGTCAATCTCACAGTCTCCTCTGATCAGACCGTCAACTCCTTCAGCCTCTTCACCATCCATGGCGCTTTCCTCGAGCTGTGTTAACAGACAGTTCGGTCTTGGGTACCTTGCACTGACTAGCAGTGTGTCCAAACCTGTTGCAGTTGAAGCACCTCTTTCCCTTGCCCTTGCACTTATCGGCATAGTGGCCGATTTCCCCACATCTGAAACATGACACTTGCTTCCTTTCCCCTCCAGCTATGGCCGAAACCTTCCCCTTCATCTTGTTGTCAGACGGTCCCTCTTGGGATGTCTTGCAGTTCACGGCCAAATGTCCAAGTCAATTGCACTTGAAGCATTTTGATCCAATCATCGAGCACTGGAAAGCATAGTGTCCAAGCTTCCCGCAACGGAAGCATGACACAACTTCGTGACAAACATGCTTCCCTCCGGTAGTAGCGGTCATTGGCTTGTGCGATCCTGGGATAGGGTCTCTTCCCTCGGAACGCTGGTATGGGTTCCACTGCCGGTAGTCCTGAGGGCCTGATCTCACCGGACTTCCAGCTCCAGCTCGGTCCATTTCGCTATGCTGATACATGGCCGCCGCCGTTAGTTGTTGGGGTTGCTCACGTGCAGCCTCTTCAACTCGTCTATAAGTGTCCTCAGCAGCCTGGTTCATCATTGCCTCAATCATTGTAGCTATTTCCTTCGCCATCTGGTTAGGGCTTACCATTCTATGCTTAGTCAAACAAGTAGTTAGTATTCATCAAAAGATAGCATTTAACATAACTATACAATATGATTAAGCAGTATCTTCAATCAATTTCAAGCGAAAAATCGCCCGGTAGACAATCAATTTTCACTCTTTGTAGAGTCACACAACTTAGCACAAAAGACCTATTCCCCAAAGACTCCCGAAAGACTCGACTAGCTCTGATACCACAATGTAACACCCCGATTTTGGTGGCGTCACTTTAGTAACCAAAAATTAAATAAAGCGGAAAAACGTGAATATTTTTTTTCGTTTTGTTTAAAAGAAAAGCCTTGTCGAAATAAAGATTCATCATCAAAAGATAAACATAACTAATGTACAATTAGATTTACAGCCCCCGCTGTAAGTAGCATGCCACGTCACGAATAACCTCCAGTGACGGGAAAAGTGACAGAATATATATGAAAGTAGTGTCCGCAGGCAAATATGTACAAACTAGAGTAAAGGTCAAGTATTCGAAATACAGTCCTCCAAACGAAAGTAAGTCAGCCCAAACGGCCTAGACAAGACTACGGCGTCCCTCTCCCACAAGTGACGTGTTCGCCTAACTCCTATCAGTTATGAAAAGGTGAGCCGATTTTTTTTTTGTTGCTTTAGTGCAAGTGTTAGTGTTCTGATGGTGCTTCTATTCAGAGACCACTTATGACTTTTCATAGTCGCAGAGTTCCCCTCTAACCTTTTCAGATGGATTACCGTATACCAAATGGCGAGCATGGTGCTGTCCGCTGAGACGGAGGATCTACTGGCTCATGTGGTGCTTGATTCGGCGCAAAGAGCTCCTGAGGGCTCCTCACTCGGATCGGTACGGGTCGGTGTGGCTCCTCTTGTGGTATAGGATCCACTCCCACCTGCGGGTCGAGACACAATCCAGCCTGGGGCGCTGGGTCCACCTCCGGCTGAGGCTGTGGTGGCGGATCGGGGACAGGCGGACGGAATCTCCGGGCGTGCCTCGGCATATAAAATGAGAACATAAGAGGAATGGTCACTGGGTAGCCAAGTTCATCGGATCCGGGTACCCTGCATCACAACATCTTAAGTCCAGAATAAAAACAGAAACGGGTAGCGGGGTCGAGATGCCAGCCAGTACGGGACGAGAAATCAGCATGAATGGCGAGTACCGGTGGGAGGCTCATCTTCTAACTTGTGATCTGCTTATTGATAAAATAATGCAAGGGTGAGTCAAACGCGACTTTGCACAAGTTACATGTCAAATAAAATAAACGATAAGGTTCAAGATAACATACTATTAAAAACAAGCATGTTAACAAACACATACAAGAACACGCATAGTATGAGGTTTTACCGCCTTATACCTTCAGAAAGTCGTCTCGGGAACATGGACACTCCTTACAGTCCACTCTTTACCTGACATGATCGCTCAGTAGCTCTCTGACAGAAATACACAACTTCGCGACTCTTGATGCGTTGCATCAGGCCGGCCCTCCGAACCCTGCCGGTAGCTGATGGAGTGGTAGAGTCATTGTGTAAGTCCCGAGTCTATTCATCTCTGAACAAGACCACCATTGGTGTCTCTGTATTGCTACTCTCTTTAGTGGTAGTGACAGCACTTTCCTACTCCTTGTCGCTCCAAAGATTTGTTTACAAACAACATCCATCGCCCCCTTATACTTCCCTTGAATTTCTAGCGATCTAGAAATTAAGACCCGTACCTTACTCTTCAAGTAAGTACGCCTCTTTGTGCTTGGAGACGAGATCAAGATGACCAAGTAGTTGGGTTTAAAAGTAGGAAATAGTTATTCGTCCCGGTAATGGTTATGTACTTCATATGCTCATTTCAAAAAAGGGGTTACCTACCATTTACTAAGTTCATTTATAATCATTATCGTCTACCTTCCTAGGGTGGTTCCTTACATGTGACAGTAGGCCAAGTTCTTAAACCCAAGTATCAATAACGCATTAAGCCGGTGAATTATTTCCCTGTACCCTCCCACCTCGGATGTTCTTTAATTTATTTCTGTCACAAGACAACTCTTGTATCCAGGCTATTGAGCAAATTTCCTAAGTATCACCATATCCCATGGTATACTTCACCTCCTTTCTAACAATGCAGCAATACAACATCCACAAGCTATTCACATATGAATCACAAGCAAACATATAACATCAATTCCTATAAATCCACAAATATTGTAAACAAGCGAGTAATTAATAATATGTCTACTATCGCTTTAACGGTTACTTAGTCGTCATTTACCAAGACAGGTCTTGTCTATCTCCCCTTACCTGTGACTCAATGATTTCTGTTGAAACTTGAGAGCTTGATCCTTCACGCTCTGCATCATAGATTATGACCGAGTTATGGGTCTATGAAGCTAAAAATAATACAACTACTTCATGTGCCAATCTTATTATCTTTTTATTACTCTTCTACCCTAGACTTATCCAATTTCCTTTACTGACCTGGTTCTATTACTAAGTCCAGTTCTTTAGTCTATAATCACTTCTAGATTATTTAACTTATTCCTTAAGCTACTTTGTTCAAAATCACTTATTCACCAGCTTAATTCCATAATCCACTATGCTAGCCTACTGACTTATGATTCCTGGTTTTTCATTATTCTATTCCTAGCATTCCTAACTCATACTCAAGTTCAGAATCACTTAATTAAGCTGATTAATCTAACTTAAGTCCAAATTAATCCTAAGGTTACTTGCAAATTAAGAAATCCACAAACTAGGCTAAAACTAACTTCGGATACTCCATTCCTATAGTTTCCAACCTTCTGAATCCATCTAGACCATTATTAGAAGCATATGGGCACTGTAACTACCTCAATTTGGCAGTTTTTGAATCGGCCGTGAGGTGAATTTTGGGTTTTTCACCTGAGTGCTTCATCATCAATTCTATCTATCCTAGAAGGTTCTACCATGTTCCAGAAGCATAAAACGATCAATTTGGCACTCCAATTCTAGGCCAAAAGCTCAACCCGATAGCCTATTCGAGTTTGAAAATTCAAATATTGGTCCCGCTAATTCGTGGTGATTCGAGGCTCAAAACTGGTCTAAAGCTTCCTAAAAATATCCTATCATGCTCAAGGGTAAGTTTTGGATTGAAAACGAGCTAAAATAAGCGAGTTTCAGAAACTCACTTCGCCGGAGAAGCCAGAACTCGCCGGAGAAGATGATCGGAGATGTTGGGATCGTCACCGCCGTGCTATTCTGGGTACTGGAACTTGCTCTACAGGTTATGGGGATGAACATGGTGTTGTTGGGTGTCGCTTTGGAGGTCTGGATCGCGTGGAAAGCCGAGTTACAGGTTTGAAACCCTTACAGGGTGCTCGCGGGTTTGGGTTTTCTGGGCTCAAAGCTTCACAAAACTGACCCAGATCGAATCCTCACCCTCTCAGGTAGGACTGTTCATGGTTCGGTTCTTTGCTTGAACCGAACCGAACCTGAACCAAAAATTTGGTTCGAGAGAACCGAACCGAACCGACATAGTATGGTTCGAACCGAACCGAACCGGTTTTAAGTTTCGATTAACCGGTTCGGTAAAACGATGAACCGAACCAGTTTTTTTTTTTTTTTTCAGAATCAAAAAACTTAATATTAATTCAGGAGAACCGAACCAGTTATTTTTTCAGAACCATTAAAATAACTCAATTAAAAACAAGTCAAATGATACTACATAAGAAGAACAAATCATTTTTTACTTTTGATAAAAGTAACTTTTCCACCAAAGAGGATTAATTGTCAACTACCATTAAAAGATATAAAACAAAAGGCCCAGAAGTTCAGTATGAAACAGTGGACAATGTCAATTTAAGTGATAGTATGAAACAGTGGACAATGTCAAATCCCAGAAAATATCAATTAGTAACAAATGGAAGAAACAGTAGGAACTCTCTTCCCATCTTCCTCCACTCAGCATCTTCTCCAAACCTCCCAATTCCTTTCACTCTAATCATCAAAACACAAAGCACCTGCACATTAAGCAAATAGAATCTTATGAGAAACATACATGCAAAAAATGTTCTTATTCACACACACACACATTACTAATTTACTGAGTTACTTCGCCCCCTACAAAAGCTACTTCTGTCCCCAACCTGAAAATCTACTGAGTTTCTCTTTACTCATTCACACACACACACATTACTAATTTGATTTCCAGATTATTAAGAAGATACTCATAAAATCTACTGTTTGTGTTAATTTTTCAGGACTATGCAAATTTTACACCCTATGTTTGCAAGTCTTATCAAGGTGCTGATGTTCCTGCGGTCTGCAGCAATGTTTGATCATGTTCTCAGGATTTTACAACAAGGGAGAAATAAACTCAATTATTCAAGAGCAAAAGGCTACATAAACATGAGCACATGATCACTTCAAAAAGACCTATATGTTCAAGGTTCCTATTGCAATAAAAGTAATGCAAATTGTAACCATATTGTCATTACACATCAGTGTATTATTCACAGCAGAGTTAGGTCCCAATTTTTGAGTGAGATGAGACTCAATCATTCAATGTTCAAATATGCATGTTTTTCAAAGGAAGTATCAGATTGTAGATGCACAATCATATAGCACCATGCCACCATCCAAAATGCAAATGTCACCAGAAAATAAGATTCTCCTAGAAGAGATCAGTGGTGAAACAATTATCTTCCAATAATCACATCAGAACCAAATGGAGGATTAGTTTTACCTATCAATTCAGAGTCAAGATATTCTCTGATGACATGACCACCACTGGAATCTTCCTAAAAGCAGAAGACTCCTGCTGAAATCAACACAAGAGTGTAAAAGTTAAGAATCAATTCATCTCCAAACAGAACAGAACTCTGAGCTAACAATCACATAGAACAGAACAGTTTTAAGTTTTAGAGCAGAACAAGAGAGCAAACAACATCTACCATACTTTAAAAAAAATATTGCAATATGAAAATACACTTTCAATGGTAATAAAAGAGGTAGCAATATGAAAATACCACTTAAAGCTCATCATCATCATCATAAAGGTTGTAATTTTCTGAACCAGCAGTCAATTCTCGTTGAACAAGCTCTGCGAAAAAGTAAAATACTTTATTACTTCAAAAATAATTTATAAAACCTATTCACACAGAAGATTGATCTGAACTAACCTTTCTCAAATCTCTCAAGCTCCTCAAAGTCCTCACTAGAAACCAGGGAAAAAGGTGTTCCTTTCATCCAGTCTTGGGTACAAATCAACATCTCTGCCATTTTCGGAGTTAGGGAGCTCCGAAAATCATTCAACACCCTTCCTCCAGTGCTGAATGCTGATTCTGATGCTACCGTAGAGACCGGAATAGCTAATATATCTCGAGCTATTCTTGACAGGATCGGAAGTCTACTTGAGTTGACCTTCCACCAACTTAGAATATCAAACTCAACCCCTTTAGTAAAAGGCTCACGGGCTTCATTCAAGTATTTCTCCAACTCAGACGTAGCATCAACCCGAAATCCTGTTTCTTGGTTGTAGTAATTCATGCAATAAACATCATCATCATCATCATCTTCATCCATTTGGTCGAGTTGTCTTTGAGAACCCGCTTCCTTGCCTCCATATAGCTCATATAGAGATTTCAAGCTAGAGTTCATCTTTGATATCAACTCATTCCCCATTTCATCACCGAAGAAATACTTCAAAAAGTGGCTAACATAGCCCAATTTACTTTGGGGATCAAGTACAGCAGCAATCAACAAGAAGACATTCATTTTATCGGGGTCCCCCCAATACTTTTCAAACTTCTTCCTCATGTTGCTAGCCATTGACCTTATTTTAGCATTGTAATCACTTTCATATTGCCTTATTTTTTTTTCCGATAGAAAATACTTCTTTCATATACACATTACTGGTTACGTAGTAGGAACCAGAAATGCGCTTTGTGGAAGCATGAAATATTTTCAGAAAAGGCAAAATAGACTTCACATGGTCCCAATCTGCAGATGTAGGAACACCCTTCCCATTATCTTTTGACATTGCTTTCTTAAACTTGGAATCTCGTGCTTCATACAACACAAAAACCTTCTCATATTGTACAGCTGCCTCCAACATTGTGTATGTTGAATTCCACCTAGTATCTGTATCTAAACTCAGCATACCTTTGTATGATATATGCACACTTTCAGCATAGCTCAAGAATTTAAGAAATCTTTTAGAAGAGCACTTCATATATCTCACAGCATTTCGAATCCTCAAAATAGAAATATCAATCTCTTTCATACCCTCTTTGACAATCAAGTTGAGTATATGCGAACAACAACGCATGTGAAGATACTCACCATTCAAAATCACTCTGTTCAATGGCAAGAAACTATTTCTAAGCTTGTCAATCGCAGAATCGTTAGATGTAGCATTGTCCACAGTTATAGTCAAGACTTGACTTAGCTCCCACTCATTCAGAAACAACTCGACATTGTTAGCTATAACCACTCCAGAATGTCCCGTAACTTTCCGAAAGTTTATAATCTTTTTCTGCAAGTTCCAATCATCATCAATAAAATGCGCAGTCAAACTCATATAACAATAATTCTGCACAGAAGTCCATGTGTCTGTTGTAAGACACACCCTACCACAATGTTTGGACATGAACCTTTTCAACTTCACTTGTTCGTCAACAAACATTTTTTCAATGTCCCTCCTCAGAGTAGACCGCGAAATGACAACAAATCGCGGTTGCAGAACACTCAGAAACTGGCGAAAGGCTTCATTTTCGACAAACCGGAATGGAAGCTCAGCAGCAATAAACATCCTCACAAGTTCTGTTCGGCATATGTCTTGGTCAAACTTAAAGACCGTAGGAGAAGAAACAATGCTACTTCCTACTTGTCCTTCTGCAGCCTGCAGAAATGGACCATCTTTTCTTCTCTTATTTTTTTCACTGCCTGGATATTGCGAGCATCTCGTCAAATGGGTCCGCATAGTACTTGTTCCATTCCTACTAATGAGAGTACCACAGTAGTTACACGCAGCCCTTCTCTTATCATTAGGCTGTTGTGAAAAGTGGAGCCACACTTCTGAGGGTTGTTTCCTTTTGCCAGTTGATGTGCTAGGATGTGGTGGGAATGTAACATCAACTCCAGTGCTAGTAACTGGTGTAGAAAATATTGAATCTTGCATAGTTTCTTGGAACTCGGAATCCATCTGGTTACTTGGTGACGACATCTATTCAAAAAACTACATTGTCATGATGCAACTTATCAAAGCAACAAGCACATAACTACATTGACTGATTACAGCAAAAGATAGTGATTCTAAGACACAAATAGCAGCAAAAGAACAAGTTATATCAGTGTTGCAGCCTGCAAATCAGCATATACCTCTAATTATCAAATTAACAATTTATATAGCAATGGAAGAAACTTGATACATTCAAAATATCAGTGCTGAAAATCATCATATACCTCTAAATTTACTGCTAGGACTTGAGATTTTGCAGCTTTAATTCAATTAACATTCTAAATATCAAAAGCAGATCTACCAGATAAAAACAATACTAGGTACAATGGTACATAATTAAACAATACTAGGATGCTTTTGAAAATTCACAAGTGATTCAAATAACAATCGAAGGAAAGCTACATTCAAAGAGCTATTGATATATACTTATAACATAACATATAGAAACCCCCCAATGTCAAATAACAACCGAAGGAAAGCTACATTCAGGGAGATTATTAACATGATAATTACAATTAAGGGTGCAGTTCAATTCAGCTCAAAAGTTAAACTGGTTTTTGAGCCAATAATTAGAGCATCACAAACGATTATAGAAAAGCAATCATCAAATAATCAGCAAAAATGAACCAAACCCAGATCAGAAACTACAATGAATAGATAATCAAACAAATAGAAAGCTTACCTACGACCTCAGATCACCAGCGTTGGAACGTCGTTGTTGGTGGGAAGAATCTGAGCTCAGAGGTCAAGGTGACGGCGGTTCATGCTGGCCATGGTCAAGGTGACGGCGGCGCGACCGGAAGGAGGAGGAGGAGGCGCTGCCGGAATGAGGAGGTGGCGCGGCGGCCGGCGGGAGGAGCAGGAGGCGCGGCGCTGAAATTAGGGTTCACTCATCAGTCATCACTGGTTCTCACTTCTCGGTTCAGGACTTTGGCACGTGGTTAACTAGTTATTGGTTGTGTGGAAACAGGATAAATGGATATATCGGTTCGGTTCGGTTACCGAACCGGTTTTGAGATTTTGGTTCGGTTACCGAACCGGTTTTTAAATTTAGGTTCGAGTTCGGTTCGGTTCTTAACGGTTCGGTTTTCGGTTCAGTTTTTGGTTAGCTTCGGTTATGAGAGAACCATGAACAGTCCTACTCTCAGGAACTCAATGGAATGAAAATCACGCTCTAACACTCAGCCAATTAGGAGAATCGAAGAGAAGAAGCTTGTGAAGTTCTTCTCGGTCTCTCTCACTCTCAGGGCTCTCTCTTCACTCTCAGCCGTTCTGGGACTTGGAATGGATTGCTGAGGACTAGGCTTCGAATGAATCCTTTTTATAAGCTGGAAATGGCCTAATTAAGCTAATCAAGGGTAAGAAGATAACCAAGTTGCACCACCACTTCCCACCATTCTCCTTTCATGCAGCCTGCTTAGCACCAGCTTCCATGGCTTCTGCAAGTCTGTTCAGGTCCAGGTAATATGCAGACAAGGGTTTATGGGAACTAGGAGCTATTATGACGATTACTATTGATGAATAGTACACTGTCATCATGGGTGAATAGTGTCGCCTTCCACCGGTTGGTCAATTATTATATGTTGTCTTCAAGTCAGGACAAATTGGCTACTATGCGTCATAATTTCTGATTGCTAAGGGTTTTCTAGTAGTGTATTTCCCCTCTAAATGCCTAATACTAACACATATTGTATGCTAGGGTTTGGTTCATCGGTTCTACCATCGATCGTTCTGAGACAGCGTGCTACTACTGTCAAGAGATTCGATCAGATTAGCATCCTATCCTCATCTACTCGAGTAAATCATTTAAATGGGAGTCATGACGACCATTTTTTTGGTACTTTGATTGTCGGTTCTATTTAATCGTCACACCGACGTTCTATCGTCGCATCGTAATTCGTGCACAAAATCAGCATATATATATATGTAGGATCACGCGCTTACCACTACGCCAAAACCAATTGGTGTTAGTGAGGGCGCAACGTTATTTCTTATAGCGTAGCAGACAGCGCCCCGTTTCGAATGCTACCTGCAGGCAGGATGCTGGCCCACCTGGACCCAACAATCCCCCCCCCCAGCACCTGCCAGCCAAACTAGCTGCACAGCATGCCTTCCGTGGGATTCGAACACGGGACCTGGCTCTGATACCACTTGTAGGATCACGCGCTTACCACTACGCCAAAACCAATTGGTGTTAGTGAGGGCGCAACGTTATTTCTTATAGCGTAGCAGACAGCGCCCCGTTTCGAATGCTACCTGCAGGCAGGATGCTGGCCCACCTGGACCCAACAATATACACACAGTACATACAATATATATATCGTCGTCCATACTATCTCGGGTTTTGTTAGTGTCCTAATCCTAGTCAGTTTCTAGTTCTCGGGTTATTTCATCATCTAACGGTCATTACCTGTTGGGTTAGAGTGTGGGACGTTACATTCTCCCCTCCTTTTTGAGAATTTCGTCCCCGAAATTCATCACTTATTTCTTCAAATAGATAACGTTATGTCTTCCGCATATCCTCTTCTAATTCCCACGTAGCTTCCGAGTCTTCCCCCTTCTCCCCAAGCTACCATTACTAATAGGATTTCTTTCTTCCTAAGCTTATTCATCCTCTTATCTAATATCTGTTTAGGTTTTGCTGTGTATGTTAGGTTTTCTTTAAGTTGTATATGTTCATGTTTCATCACATGAGAGGGGTTAGGTATGTATCTTTTCATTTAGGACACATGAAATACATCGTGTAAGTTTGACAATGAGGGTGGTAGGGCCATCTGATAAGCTGATGTCCCCACTCTCCTAAGGATTTGATAAGGTCCTAAAAATTTAGGTGTGAGTTTCCTTGACCTCATAGACCTTCATATTCCTGTGACCAGACTAATTCGAAGGAAAACATGATCTCCTTCCTCGAATTTTAAAGGCTTCCTTCTGCGGTCATAGTAAGCCTTTTGTCGGTCTTGTGCTATCTTCAGCTTTTCCCGGATTCTCTTTACTTTCTCGGACATCTCTTGTACCACTTCGGGTCCTAAGACTAACTTGTCCCCTTCGTCAAATCAACATAGTGGAGTTTTGTACTTCCTTCCGTATAGCGCCTCAAAAGGTGCCATTCCTAGACTCGAGTGGAAACTATTATTGTAGGAGAATTCCACCAATGGCAAGCAGTCTTCCCAGTTTCCTTGCTCTTCCAAAATGCAAGCTCTTAACATGTCCTCGAGCGTTTGGATCGTCCTTTCAGTCTATCCATGGGCTTGGGGGTGATAGGCTGAGCTAAATCTTAGATTCGTGCCCAAGGTCTTATGTAGACTCTTCCAGAATTGTGATGTGAATCGCGGATATCGGTCCGACACTATACTTGTTGGTATTCCATGCAGTCTTACGACTTCTCTGATGTAAATTCTAGCCAACTTTTCCAGTGAATAGTTCATGTTGACTGTGATGAAGTGTGCGCATTTAGTAAGTCGGTCCACAATTACCCAGATCGCGTCATTCTTGGCTTGTGTCTTGGGTAATCCTGACACAAAGTCCATTGAGATACCTTCCCATTTCCATTCGAGAATCTCTAACGGTTTCAATTCTCCAGAAGGTTTCTGGTGTTCCGTCTTTGCCTTCTGACACACCATACAAGTCATCACCTTTCTCAGGATGTCCTTCTTCATTCGTGACCACCAAAACCTCTCTTTCAGGTCTCGATACATCTTGGTGAATCCTGGGTGTATGCTCAAAGTGCTTCGGTGTGCTTCTTCTAGAATCCTTTCCCTCAAGTCTTTGTCTGCAGGGATGTATATCCGTTCTCTGAATCTCCACAGTCCGTCTCTCCCCATCGTGAATTCGCCCTTCATCTCCCTTTCGTTCTTCCGCATATGTTTTTGGAATTCCTGGTCGTCCTCCTGACTACGCTTTATATCCTTCACGAACTCACTGGTTACTATGACCATCCTGAATCTCATCTGTCTAGGCTTTAGCTCCACTGCTAAGCTTAGGTCTCTTAATGCTTCTAGTAGATTCATTTCCTCGATCACTAGTGCAGAGATGTGTAAGCTTTTCCTACTAAGGGCGTCTGCTACGACATTCGCCTTTCCTGGGTGGTATTGCAGCTTGAAATCGTAATCCTTCAGGAACTCGACCCATCTTCTTTGTCTCATGTTTAGCTCTTTTTGGTAGAATAGGTACTTCAGACTTTTGTGGTCACTAAATACGGTGAAATAGACTCCGTATAAGTGGTGTCTCCATATCTTTAGAGCAAACACAACGGCTACTAATTCTAGGTCGTGCGTAGGGTAATTAGCCTCGTGCGGCCTCAATTGCCTAGAAGCGTAAGCCACTACCTTACGTTCCTGCATCAACACACATCCTAATCCCATTTTTGATGCATCGCAATACACTTCAAAATCCTTCTTGGGATCGGGCAGAACTAAAATCAGTGACGTAGTCAACTTCTTCTTAAGCTCTCTGAAGCTTTCCTTGCATTTGGGTGTCCATTGGTAAGGTTTATCTTTCCTCGTCAGCCTTGTCAAGGGTGTGGCAATCTTGGAGAATCCTTCAATGAATCTCCTGTAGTATCCAACCAGTCCAAGAAAACTTCGGATTTCCGTGACCGTCTTTGGTGTTCCCCATGAGTTCACAGCTTCTACCTTTGCCGGATCTACTTCTATACCAGCGTTGCTCACTACATGTCCTAGGAATTGTATTGACTCTAGCCAGAACTCGCACTTAGTCAACTTGGCGTACAATTTCCGCTCTCGCAAGATTCCTAGCACTATTCGGAGGTGTTCCTCGTGTTCTCCTGTGCTCTTCGAGTAGATCCAGATATCGTCGATGAAGACCACTACGAATTTGTCCAAGTATGGGTTGAAGATTCTATTCATGTGATCCATGAGTATTGCGGGTGCATTAGTCACTCCAAATGGCATGACTAGAAACTCGTAATGCTCATACCGTGTCCGAAAAGCAGTTTTTGCCACGTCTTCCTTCTTCACTCGAATTTGATGGTATCCGGCCCGCAAATCGATCTTGGAAAATACTTCAGCTCCCTTCAGCTGACCCGTTAGATCGTCGATTCGTGGTAGCGGATACTTGTTCTTGATGGTTACCTTGTTCAACTGTCGATAGTCGACGCATAGTCTCATACTGCCATCCTTCTTTTTGACCAACAAAACGGGTGCTCCCCAATGAGATACGCTTGGTCGAACGAATTGCTTCTCCAATAGCTCTTCCACTTGCTTCTTCAATTTTGCCAGTTCCAACGACGACATTCGATATGAAGCGATATAGATCGGCCCTATTCCGGGAACCAGGTCGATAGAGAATTCTATCTCCCTCTCTGGTGGCAGCTCGGTGACTTCTTCAGGAAATACGTCGGGAAATTCCCTGACTACGGGCGTCTGCTCCATGTTTGGACCTTTGTTCCCTACTTCTAACGATCCTAAAAGTACCTCTACTTCGCGTTCCGACTTGTCCTCACTGGTTTGTCTGAGTCGTTTGGGTTGTCCTTCCGCCTCAAAGGTAACGGTTTTATGTCTACAGTTTAACGTTGCGTCGTTGGCCGATAGCCAATCTTTCCCTAGTATCACGACTAATCCTACCAAGGGTAAGCATACTAGGTCTTGTTCGAAAGTCCTTCCTAGAGTAATCACGCAACATCCCCTACATACCTCCGAGGTCCTACTGGTATTCTTAGTTGGGGTACTAATTTCTAAGTCCCATGCCAAATTTGTCACTGGCAGTCCTAATTGTCTGACCCCCTCGTGTGATATAAACGAATGCGTTGTACCTGAATCATATAAAAATTTCAAAGGAAAACCATTAACATAACACATACCTTCAATGAGCTCCGACGATTCTGACGCTTCTTCCACCGTGATCGCGAACACCTTCCCTTTGTTCGCCGAGCGTCCAACCCTCCTATTGTCTCTGGGTGGTACGTTTGCATTCCTATTGCCTCCTTCGCCGACCGCAGTGGTGGAATTCGGGTTTCCACTTCCTCCAGTTTGACTCCCGATTGTCCTCCCAATACCACTCTGCATTCTTGCGCACGGTGTCCATTCCGGCGACATCTTGTGCAGAACGGGGTATGATTGAATCCTCCGGGTCTCCCTTGGAATCCAGGCCCTCCCGTTGGGTTCCATGTCCTCCCGAATTGATTCCTTCCCTAATCATGTGGTCGGAAATAGGGCTTCCTCTTCTCCTCTTTCTTCTTTGGTGCCTTATTCACACCCAGTCCTCTCAAGTACTCCTTTCGTGTCTTCTCATTCTCTTCGAAAATCCTTCACTTTCCCACTAGAGTAGCGAAATTCCGAATTTGGTCGTGCCCTACGGCAGTCCTAATATCAGGCCTTAATCCATACTCGAACTTGACGCACTTTGATGTTTCGTCATTAGCGGTGCTGTAGTGCGGATGGAATCGACACAACTCCTCAAACTTTGCGGCATACTCGCTTACCAACATTGCTTCCTGTTTCAATTCCAAAAATTCCATTTCCTTCCTACCTTTGGCATCCGTCGGAAAATACTTCTCAAGAAAATAGTTCTTGAAGATCTCCCAAGTCATCTCTCCTCCTTCCGGGGTAATTCGTCCCCTTACACCTGTCCACCAGGTTCTTGCTTCTCCTGAAAGTAAATAGCTAGCGAAAGCCACTTTTCTAGGTTCGGCACATACCAAGGTTTTGAAAATCCTTTCCAGTTCCCGCACCCACTCATACGCTCCATCCGGGTCATACCCCCCTTCAAACTTAGGCGGGCTTCACTTCAGGAACTTATCCAACCCGTGGTAGATCTCCTCTTGGTTATTCGCAGCCCCTTGTCCTGCTCCTTGACCTGCTCTTTCTGTTTCTTCGGTTAAGAAAGCAGTAAGTTGCTCAAGTGCTCGTGCCATGGCAGCCATCCTTTCCTGAAATTCACAAAACGATTAGTCTCTTCTCAAAGATCCCTCACTTAGGTTCCCTCTAGTAGGCTCCTTCCCTAGGCCAGAGAATCATTGCTCTGATACCAACTCCTGCGGCGTCCCTCTTCCACAAGTGACGTGTTCGCCCAACTCCTATCACTTATGAAAAAGTGTGCCGTTTTTTTTTGTTGCTTTGGTGCTAGTGTTAGTGTTCTGATGGTGCTTCGATTCAGAGACCACTTACGACTTTTCATAGTCGCAGAGTTCCCCTCTAACCTTTTCAGATGGATGACCGTATACCTAATGGCGAGCAAGTTAGCACACAACTGAAACATTAAACACACAACATATGTGACCGAGGTCACTACATAGTTCAAATGACAGAAGCAAATAGAATGTTCAAATGAGGACACAAGTATCCCCATTCGGCATCATTAAACAAAAACTAAATTAATCAAGTAAACTGATGAGAACTGTCGTCGAACCATATGGCTTCACTCCCCTACCTCCTCCTCCTCCTCCGGGTCCTCCACCATATCACCACTGCTCCCCTCTTCCGGTACTGGCATCGGCACCCTCTCCCCCAACCCCTCGGGTTTCACGAACCGCTGTCTGTATATCCGGGCATCTCTGGAAAACCTAGGTGACAGCACTCTCTTCCTCGCTGTCATTCGAAGGCATGGTGCTGTCTGCTGAGACGGAGGATCCACTAGCTCACGTGGTGCTAGATTCGGCGCAAAGAGCTCCTGAGGGCTCCTCACTCGGATCGGTACGGGTCGATGTGGCTCCTCCTGTGGTATAGGATCCACTCCCACCAGCGGGTCGGGACACAATCCAGCCTGGGGCGCTGGGTCCACCTCCGACTGAGGCTGTGGTGGCGGATCAGGGACAGGTGGAGGGAATCTCCGGGCGTGCCTCGGCATATAAAATGACAACATAAGAGGAATGATCACTGGGTAGCCAAGTTCATCGGATCCGGGTACCCTGCATCACAACATGGTAAGTCCAGAATAAAAACAGAAACCGGTAGCGGGGTCGAGATGCCAGCCAGTACGGGACGGGAAATCAGCATGAATGACGAGTACCGGTGGGAGGCTCATCTTCTAACTTGTGATCTGCTTATTGATAAAATAACGCAAGGGTGAGTCAAACGCGACTTTGCACAAGTTACATGTCAAATAAAATAAACGATAAGGTTCAAGATAACATACTATTAAAAATAAGCATGTTAACAAACACATACAAGAACACGCATAGTATGAGATTTTACCGCCTTATACCTTCGTCTTTCGAATTGACTTCTCTCACTACTTCTTTACGAAATGGTGAGGTCTTCGCCAACCTTTTTAATTAAATATATCATGTGATGAATATGTTTTATGGGCCCGAAGCCTTAGCTTCTCTTAATCTTCGGAAAGTCGTCTCAGGAACATGGACACTCCTTACAGTCCACTCTTTACCAGACATGATCGCTCAGTAGCTCTCTGACAGAAATAAACAACTTCGCGACTCCTGATACGTTGCATCAGGCCGGCCCTCCGGACCCTACCGGTAGCTGATGGAGAGGTAGAGTCAATGTGTAAGTCCCGGGTCTATTCATCTCTGAACAAGACCACCATTGGCGTCTCTGTATTCCCACTCTCTTTAGTGGTAGTGACAACACTTTCCTACTCCTTGTCGCTCCGAAGGTTTGTTTACAAACAACATCCATCGCCCCCTTATACTTCCCTTGAATTTCTAGCGAACTAGAAATAAACACCCGTACCTTACTCTTCAAGTAAGTACGCCTCTTTGTGCTTGGAGACGAGATCTAGATGACCTAGTAGTTGGGTTTTAAAGTAGGAAATAGTTATTCGTCCCGGTAATGGTTATGTACTTCAAATGCTCATTTCTAAAAAAGGGGTTACCTACCATTTACTAAGTTCATTTATAATCATTATCGTCTACCTTCCTAGGGTGGTTCCTAACATGTGACGGTAGGCCATGTTCTTAAACCCAAGTATCAATAACGCATTAAGCCGGTGAATTATTTCCCTATACCCACCTACCTCGAATGTTCTTTAATTTATTTCTGTCATAAGACAACTCTTGTATCCAGGCTATTGAGCCAATTTCCTAAGTATCACCATATCCCATGGTGTACTTCACCTCCTTTCTAACAATGCAGCAATACGACATCCACAAGCAATTCACATATGAATCGCAAGCAAACATTCAGCATCACTTCTTATAAATCCACAAATATTGTAAACAAGCGAGTAATTAATAATATGTCTACTATCGCTTTAACGGTTACTTAGTCGTCATGTACCAAGACAAGGTCTTGTCTAACTCCCCTTACCTGTGACTCAATGATTTCTTTTGAAACTTGAGAGCTTGATCCTTCACGCTCTGCATTGTAAGGCCCAAGTTTTTAAGCTTATGCTAAGTGAATAAACTTCCTATTCACGATTAGGGTTGATGTAATGTGAAGGGAAACCTGAACGAAAGTTTATTAAATGAAATATATTTATGAAGGAGAAAGTTCAGGAAAAGTTCAAGGATTGCATTATGATCGATAAAAGTTATAGCACGATCGTTACACGCTTAAACCTAGGTCAGAAACCCTAGTATATAGCTAATTTTCACTTTTAGGCACGACGGAAGTTAATTCCAAAAATCTTCAGAGAAATGTTAGAACTTCTCTTATTCCATATATAACAATCATTTCGAGGCGAAACTCTAGGATCTACGAACGTCCGATTCCAATCATCGGAAGTTTGCCGAAACCGAAACCCTGGTTTTTCAAAACCCTAGAATTTCTCGACAATGAAGACTTTATCTATTCAGAGCTTCAAATGAATATTCTACACGCGTACACCCATTTCTCTTGATGATTTCAATCTTTCTTCCGAAGGAAGTTTTCTATTCCAACATTCGATGCAAAAAGCAACTTATCGGGTAAAATAGTTTTATACCGACTATGCATTAGTTGCCAAAAATACAAGGAGACCTCTTTATAGTTTTGGAATTCTTTTGCCAAAACATATCTATTAATTCACGGAGAATGACGCCGGAAAAATCAGATTCGCGAAACTTTCATTTTCCCGCGAATTTCCAACCTTTATATATAGCAAAGAAAGGAAGAAAAACTCAAATTTTCCTCCATTTTCTCTCCTCAAGGCCGCGAGTTCATCCAAGGAAGAAGGAGAAGAAGATTTTGTTCAATCCTTGCTTGATCTTTGATCAATCAGTTGCTGCTTCAAGGCTTCGAGGTATAGTCGCTAATCCTTACCTCTGATCGCTTTTTCCATAGCTTTTCTGTAGAGTTTTCTGAGCGGATAGTTTATGGGTTTTTGCAAAACTATCCTGAATCTTTCATTTCTGATTCTAAACCTCTTCTATATGTGCCCAAGATCACTTCTGCCGGATTAGATTTTCTGTTATGTCGCCGGAATTCCGCCGGAATCAATTTTAGCCTTAAATACCCATTTTTGGAGTTTTTGAGGTAAAGCTTCAACCTTTAGGCTAAAAACTATCGCCTTAGCTTAGTGTTAGTAGGATTAGTTGTCATAAACGTCGTTAGTAACGTCCCTGCAAAATTTGGTTTTTGGGATTTCAGTTTTGAAATTTCTAAGTTAAAAATCATGACCAAAATACCCCTGCGACAGTTTTTGATCCGATAATTTTTCCGAGTTCAGAATACCCTTAGTTACGGCTAATGAAAGCATAGGAACCAAGTTTGATCGAAGAAAAATCGAGCCCCACAATTGTGAAAAGTGGCCGAACCTATTAAAGGGAGAGGAGGAAATTTCCTTTTCCGAAAACTTGTCTTTTCGCGCTAGATTATCGTACCTTAGAGTATAGATTACTTCGAGTAACCTTAGTAAGTATCGATAGCTTAGTTTTCAATAGGTTCTGATAGTATTTCTGTGGTTTTGCTCTAAAGGTGATTTTGAGGAATTCCCAGAGGAGCAAGCCTTTGATTGTGAACAAGTGTTAGGAGATCGTCCTGGAGAATCTACAGGTGAGGGCTTCTCACTGAATCTCTAGTTAATGCTTAGGGTCGATGTTTTCGACATTGTTTATTGTTTATGCACTGGATTGTGTGTGATTGGAAAATGTTTTCTGAGGCTTCGGCTGACAATGTAGATGATTCATCTACTGAATGTTTTTGAGATTGTCTTACATGCTATGTGCTATGTGGGTAATCTAGGATGTGTGGTGCATGCTTTATATGCTAAGTGCTAAGTGTTTATGATGAGATTTATCGATATATGACATGTTGTTGATTGTGATGATTTAAATATGCTTTACACTGGAATCTGAGATTCTGAATGGTGAGAATAGCGGGCAGGTCATGCCGGTTTTATTTTGAGAGTTTTGAGAAAGTTTGATAGGACGAACGAGGTTCGGGCCTTAATTTTGTTTAGTGGATCGAGACATCCTCTGGAAGCGACTTGGGATTGGGAGATCCTGAAAAGGTATAAGACTTGCGATAAGACAAAATGGAATCTATTTTATAAAGAAAACTCATAAGACCTTAAATAACCTCTAAATCTTTAAGTAATGATAACAACCTCGAAGGAAGGCATTGGAAGTGAAATCTTAATTTTGGAAAACGAGGAGTGTCGTCGGATCCAAGTGTTGAGTATGTCGTTGTTGTGCTGTTGGAGCAGCGTTTGATGTCGTGCTGTTGGAGCAGCGTTTGTTGTTGTGCTGTTGGAGCAGCTATGTTGTTGGGCTATCCTGGGGATAAGTCCGGGGAATTGATAGTTCCCGAGTATGTGATACTCTTGTGCTGTTGGAGCAGCTATGTGTTGTTGTGAAGTGTGTCTTTTGGTCGCAGAATCGACCGTTACCTTAGGGTAAGCTTTTAGAGACTTTAATTTACCTAGAACACGTGACGACGTGTCGAGTGAGATTCGGAGACGTTGTTTGACTAATCATCCTGCATTCATGCAACATTAATGGGGTATTAACACAGGACGTACTCTGGATCTCGTCGATTTCCAAAATGGTCATAAGACCCGGAATGCCGTGAAAGAGCGTTTATAGACGTCTCTTGTAGCAGACCGAAATGGCAGACCTACGGGTTTACTGCTGATCTGGCTACCTTGGTTTGGTGTAAGAGACACGCGGGCAGAATGGTCCCACCGTTGCTGGTGCTAGGATTGATCCGGTTGATGTCCATCCCAGAGGCACGCGAGCAGAAATGGTCCCACCGTTGCTGGTGCTAGAATTGACTCGTTGATGTCCATACCTATGTTTGGTGTAAGAGACACGCGGGCAGAATGGTCCCACCGTTGCTGGTGCTAGGATTGATCTGTTTGATGTCCATCCGTTTTCGGAATGCATTTGGTTAACTGGGTTAACCGCCATATCATCTAATGCAACATGCATTCTGACTTATTTGATGAGTGTGTTTGATACTTGGTAGTTCTACTTGATGCATGTTAACTGTGATTTACAGTCGTCATATTCTTTGTGGAATAATGCAACCCTAGGATGTTATCCCTAGTTATAAGCCTAAGTGGCTAATCTTTTATCGGTATCTATTGGTGGTATTATTTATATAATTCTTTGGAGTTGACCCTCGCGTCTGCTGTGTGTGCTTTGGCGAACAAACGCCCTTTGTCAGATGTCTTCGGCGGGCTGATTCATGATGGTTCATCCTTCGGGAGGAACTAGGGTTGAGATGCGGGAACTGGAGCGTATCGCGGTAGCGAGAGGAGGACGGATGGTGTACATAGACTAGGTCGTTCTGGATTTCAAATTCGGACGACGATCACGCTAGCATGTAGGAATGAGTGTTAGTGTGAGCTCCTCGAGATGGGATTAGTGTAGGAGTAGAGTCTTAGCTCTGAACATCATTTGTTTTCTTTGGGGACAGGGTAGTTTCCCACCTATAGCTTTTTGTGTAGTTCTTTACGGGAATCACAGAGAGTTGGTTGGACTTAGGAGGTCTTGCTTCAGGCCGATGGGCCAGCTTATTCTCAGTTTTGAGGGATGGTGTTGCGGACACTTGACCTTTCTTGTGGATTGTACCTTTTGCCTTCGGGCGGTACACTTTTCTTTCCGTCACTGGAGGTTTACTCGTGACGAGATTACTACTACAGCGGGGGCTGTTTATATATTGTATATTAGTTCTGATTATTGTTATTGTTGGGTTTTATTTATTTCAGTCTTGTCTTAGTTATTATCAAAAAAAAATATTTACGTTTTTCCGCATTAAGTTTACTTTTGGTTACTAAAGTGACGCCACCGAAATCGGGGTGTTACATTGTGGTATCAGAGCACGGTCGAGTCTTTCGGGAGTTGTTGGGGAATAGGTCTTCTGTGCTAGGTTGTGTGACTCTGCAAAGAGTGAAAATTGATTGTCTGCAAGCGATTTTTCGCTTAGAATTGATTGAAGTTATTGCTTAATCATATTGTATAGTTATGGAAATGCTATCTTATGATGAGTACTAACTGTTTGTCTAACTTAACAGAACATGGTGAACACTAATCAGCTAGCTGAGATGATGGCCACTATGGCCCAAGCTGTGACAGCGCAAGCAAATGACAATGCTATGGGGCGTGCTGCTGAGGAAGCACGTGATCAGCATCAGCGTCAGAGGGAAGTGACACTGGACCAGAACAAAGGCCTGAATGATTTCAGGAGGCAAAACCCACCAAAGTTCTCTGGTGGTACTGACCCAGACAAAGCGGATCTCTGGATTCAGGAGATCGAGAAGATATTCGGCGTACTACAAACTGCTGAGGGTGCCAAGTTGGGTATGGCAACTTATCTGCTACTCGGGGATGCTGAGTACTGGTGGAAGGGCACCAGAGGGATTATGGAAGACAACCATGAAGTGATCAACTGGAACTCTTTCCGAACCGCGTTCTTGGACAAATACTTTCCAACAAGTGCTCGGGATGAGCGGGAGTCACAGTTTCTGACACTCCGTCAAGGAGGTATGTCGGTACCAGAATTTGCTTCGAAGCTGGAATCTTTGGCGAAGCATTTTCAATTCTTTCAGGACCATGTGAATGAGCGCTACATGTGCAAGCGCTTTGTGAATGGACTGAGGCCTGATATTGAGGACTCAGTGAGGCCATTAGGAATCATGCGCTTTCAGTCGTTGGTGGAGAAACCCACGGAAGTGGAGCTGATGAAGAATAGGAGGTTGAACCGTGTTGGAACTGGAGGACCGATGAGATCAGGTTCTCAAAATTTTCGAGACAAAGGAAAATTTCAGAGCGGGAGGCCATATCAGCGTCCTGCTGAGAAAGGATTTACTTCAGGATCTTACAGACCCATGACGGGTACTGCTGGTGGTTCTGGAGATCGGACTTTGAACAGGGAGATGACATGTTTCAGATGTGGGAAGCCGGGGCACTATGTTAATGCTTTTCCCGACACGAGGCCCAAATGCCTTAATTGTGACAGAATGGGGCATAATGCCGGTCAGTGCAGAGCACCCAAGACGGAGCCAACCCTGAACACTGCTCGTGGAAAGCGTCCTGCTACTAAGGCAAGAGTCTACACCA
Source organism: Lotus japonicus (assembly GCF_012489685.1). NCBI lineage: Eukaryota > Viridiplantae > Streptophyta > Magnoliopsida > Fabales > Fabaceae > Lotus > Lotus japonicus. The sequence goes on along the minus strand of NC_080043.1, from coordinate 49,674,217 downwards.
TGGACGGTGAGAGAGCTGAGGGGTTTGTCAGAGGAGAGCGCAAGAACGATGGTAACTTTTTAACCATTCTTTCTCATTCTATTATAATATGTTCCACTACTCTCGTAGCGTGTGCAAACACACCTAACTTACATATACTGTCTGAGCTTTAACCTTATAGTTAATACTTCTATTAAGACTTTACTCAGTTATTGCTCGTATATTAACTATAGAAGTACACGAGGTTTAGGATAACATGCTAAGCCTAGGAAGTAGTCTTCCACCGATACATTTAAACGGAAGTATATTGTGGAGCCGACACAAGCTATTGAGCTGGATGATAGTAAGTTGAAGGATGAGATGACGAAATGACTGGTTAAGTCCCTTGAGGTATAGTTATGATTTGATCTTCTAGAGGATAAATCTCGATTGATGCAAAGCGTTAGGGATTTCAGTAAGTGTAAACTGGTTTGAGTGAGGAAGGTTTTGAGGACAAATACGACAATAATGGATTGTTGGATATCAAGAGGATGATTAGCTTATGAAGGGTTGATGAATTTATGATTAAGGAGAATGAGTCTTGTCATGCACAAGGTGGTAAGACTCAAGTTGAGAATTCAATCCGGAACATAGAGATGTACCGAGTTCCTAATCAGTATTTTGGACGAACAAGGGCAGAGGAGCAAGTGGTTAAGGTTGTGCGATTGCACGAATGCCAACAAATATTATTTCCAACGGAGAACCGATTCAAGTGGTCGAACCGGACAACAGAGAGTTAGAGGACGATATGTCTTTTGAGACGCCGTCGGTCAGCATTGGGACTAGAAGAGTGAAACAATCGAAGGGGAAGCAGAGTGTTTTAGTGAAAATTATTTGGAATAAAGACACGGACGGTGTTATGTGAGAGTTAGAGGAAAAGATCAAGGGAACAATATTCAGAACTTTTTACTAAATCTTAAGTTTCGAGGACGAAACTTTCTTTTTGGAGGGTAGTAATGTAAGGCCCAAGTTTTTAAGCTTATGCTAAGTGAATAAACTTCCTATTCACGATTAGGGTTGATGTAATGTGAAGGGAAACCTGAACGAAAGTTTATTAAATGAAATATATTTATGAAGGAGAAAGTTCAGGAAAAGTTCAAGGATTGCATTATGATCGATAAAAGTTATAGCACGATAGTTACACGCTTAAACCTAGGTCGGAAACCCTAGTATATAGCTAATTTTCACTTTTAGGCACGACGGAAGTTAATTCCAAAAATCTTCAGAGAAATGTTAGAACTTCTCTTATTCCATATATAACAATCGTTTCGAGGCGAAACTCTAGGATCTACGAACGTCCGATTCCAATCATCGGAAGTTTGCCGAAACCGAAACCCTGGTTTTTCAAAACCCTAGAATTTCTCGACAATGAAGACTTTATCTATTCAGAGCTTCAAATGAATATTCTACACGCGTACACCCATTTCTCTTGATGATTTCAATCTTTCTTCCGAAGGAAGTTTTCTATTCCGACATTCGATGCAAAAAGCAACTTATCGGGTAAAATAGTTTTATACCGACTATGCATTAGTTGCCAAAAATACAAGGAGACCTCTTTATAGTTTTGGAATTCTTTTGCCAAAACATATCTATTAATTCACGGAGAATGACGCCGGAAAAATCAGATTCGCGAAACTTTCATTTTCCCGCGAATTTCCAACCTTTATATATAGCAAAGAAAGGAAGAAAAACTCAAATTTTCCTCCATTTTCTCTCCTCAAGGCCGCGAGTTCATCCAAGGAAGAAGGAGAAGAAGATTTTGTTCAATCCTTGCTTGATCTTTGATCAATCAGTTGCTGCTTCAAGGCTTCGAGGTATAGTCGCTAATCCTTACCTCTGATCGCTTTTTCCATAGCTTTTCTGTAGAGTTTTCTGAGCGGATAGTTTATGGGTTTTTGCAAAACTATCCTGAATCTTTCATTTCTGATTCTAAACCTCTTCTATATGTGCCCAAGATCACTTCTGCCGGATTAGATTTTCTGTTATGTCGCCGGAATTCCGCCGGAATCAATTTTAGCCTTAAATACCCATTTTTGGAGTTTTTGAGGTAAAGCTTCAACCTTTAGGCTAAAAACTATCGCCTTAGCTTAGTGTTAGTAGGATTAGTTGTCATAAACGTCGTTAGTAACGTCCCTGCAAAATTTGGTTTTTGGGATTTCAGTTTTGAAAATCCTAAGTTAAAAATCATGACCGTTTGGTGGAGTGTGTCTTTTGGTCGCAGAATCGACCGTTACCTTAGGGTAAGCTTTTAGAGACTTTAATTTACCTAGAACACGTGACGACGTGTCGAGTGAGATTCGGAGACGTTGTTTGACTAATCATCCTGCATTCATGCAACATTAATGGGGTATTAACACAGGACGTACTCTGGACCTCGTCGGTTTCCAAAATGGTCATAAGACCCGGAATGCCGTGAAAGAGCGTTTATAGACGTCTCTTGTAGCAGACCGAAATGGCAGACCTACGGGTTTGCTGCTAATCTGGCTACCTTGGTTTGGTGTAAGAGACACGCGGGCAGAATGGTCCCACCGTTGCTGGTGCTAGGATTGATCCGGTTGATGTCCATCCCAGAGGCACGCGAGCAGAAATGGTCCCACCGTTGCTGGTGCTAGGATTGACTCGTTGATGTCCATACCTATGTTTGGTGTAAGAGACACGCGGGCAGAATGGTCCCACCGTTGCTGGTGCTAGGATTGATCCGTTTGATGTCCATCCGTTTCCGGAATGCATTTGGTTAACTGGGTTAACCGCCATATCATCTCATGCAACATGCATTCTGACTTAGTTGATGAGTGTGTTTGATACTTGGTAGTTCTACTTGATGCATGTTAACTGTGATTTACAGTCGTCATATTCTTTGTGGAATAATGCAACCCTAGGATGTTATCCCTAGTTATAAGCCTAAGTGGCTAATCTTTTATCGGTATCTATTGGTGGTATTATTTATATAATTCTTTGGAGTTGACCCTCGCGTCTGCTGTGTGTGCTTTGGCGAACAAACGCCCTTTGTCAGATGTCTTCGGCGGACTGATTCATGATGGTTCATCCTTCGGGAGGAACTAGGGTTGAGATGCGGGAACTGGAGCGTATCGCGGTAGCGAGAGGAGGACGGATGGTGTACATAGACTAGGTCGTTCTGGATTTCAAATTCGGACGACGATCACGCTAGCATGTAGGAATGAGTGTTAGTGTGAGCTCCTCGAGATGGGATTAGTGTAGGAGTAGAGTCTTAGCTCTGAACATCATTTGTTTTCTTTGGGGACAGGGTAGTTTCCCACCTATAGCTTTTTGTGTGGTTCTTTACGGGAATCACAGAGAGTTGGTTGGACTTAGGAGGTCTTGCTTCAGGCCGATGGGCCAGCTTATTCTCAGTTTTGAGGGATGGTGTTGCGGACACTTGACCTTTCTTGTGGATTGTACCTTTTGCCTTCGGGCGTTACACTTTTCTTTCCGTCACTGGAGGTTTACTCGTGACGAGGTTACTACTACAGCGGGGGCTGTTTATATATTGTATATTTGTTCTGATTATTGTTATTGTTGGGTTTTATTTATTTCAGTCTTGTCTTAGTTATTATCAAAAAAAAATATTTACGTTTTTCCGCATTAAGTTTACTTTTGGTTACTAAAGTGACGCCACCGAAATCGGGGTGTTACATGCATCATAGATTATGACCGAGTTATGGGTCTATGAAGCTAAAAATAATACAACTACTTCATGTGCCAATCTTATTCTCTTTTTATTACTCTTCTACCCTAGACTTATCCAATTTCCTTTACTGACTTGGTTCTATTACTAAGTCCAGTTCTTTAGTCTATAATCACTTCTAGATTATTTAACTTATTCCTTAACCTACTTTGTTCAAAATCACTTATTCACTAGCTTAATTCCTTAGTCCACTATGCTAGCCTACTAACTTATGATTCCTGGTTTTTCATTATTCTATTCTTAGCATTCCTAACTCATAGTCTAGTTCAGAATCACTTAATTAAGCTGATTAATCTATCTTAAGTCCAAATTAGTCCCAAGGTTACTTGCAAATTAAGAAATCCACAAACTAGGCTAAAACTAACTTCTGATACTCCATGCCTATGGTTTCCAACCTTATGAATCCATCTAGACCATTATTAGAAGCATCTGGGCACTGTAACTACCTCAATTTGCCAGTTTTTGAATCGGTCGTGAGGTGAATTTGGGGTTTTTCCCTCAGAGCTTCATCATCAATTCTATCTATCCTAGAAGGTTCTACCATGTTCCAGAAGCATAAAACAATCAATTTGGCACTCCAATTCGAGGCCAGAAGCTCAACCCGATCGCCTATTCGAGTTTGAAAATAAAAATATTGATCCCGCTAATTCGTGGTGATTCGAGGCTCAAAACTAGTCTAAAGCTTCCTAAAAATGTCCTATCATGCTCAAGGGTAAGTTTTGGATTGAAAACGAGCTTGAATAAGCGAGTTTCAGAAACTCACTTCGCCGGAGAAGACATAACTCGCCGGAGAAGATGATCGGAGATGCTGGGATCGTCACCGCCGTGCTATTCTGGGTACTGGAACTAAGCTCTACAGGTTATGGGGATGAACGTGGTGATGTTGGGTGTCGCTTTGGAGGTCTGGATCGCGTGGAAAGTCGAGTTACAGGGTTGAAACCCTCGCCGGAGTTACAGGGTGCTCGCAGGTTTGGGTTTTCTGGGATCAAAGCTTCACAAAACTGACCCAGATCGAATCCTCACCCTCTCAGGAACTCAATGGAAGGAAAATCATGCTCTAACTCTCAGGGCTCTCTCTTAGATCTCAGCTCGTTCTTGGACTTGGAATGGATTGTTGGGGACTCAGAGGCTTCGAATGGATCCTTTTTACAAGCTGGAAGTGGCCTAATTAAGCTAATCAAGGTTAAGAAGATAACCAAGTTGCACCACCACTTCCCACCATTCTCCTTTCATGCAGCCAGCTTAGCACCAGCTTCCATGGCTTCTGCAAGTCTGTTCAGGTCCAGGTAATATGCAGACAAGGGTTTATGGGAACTAGGAGCTATTATGACGATTACTATTGATGAATAGTACACTGTCATCATGGGTGAATAGTGTCGCCTTGCACCGGTTGGTCAATTATTATATTCTATCTTCAAGTCGGGACAAATTGGCTACTATGCGTCATCATTTCTGATTGCTAAGGGTTTTCTAATAGTGTATTTCCCCTCTAAATGCCTAATACTAACACATATTGTATGCTAGGGTTTGGTTCGTCAGTTTTACCATCGATCGTTCTGAGACAGTGTGCTACTACTGTCAAGAGATTCGATCAGATTAGCTTCCTATCCTCATCTACTCGAGTCACTCATATTAATAGGAGTCATGACGACCATGTTTTTGGTACTTTGATTGTCGGTTCGATTTAATCGTCACACCGACGTTCTATCGTCGCATCGTAATTCATGCACAAAATTAGCATATATATATATACACACAGTACATACATACACGTAATATATTATATATATGTATATCGTCATCCATACTACCTCGGGTTTTGTTAGGGTCCTAATCCTAGTCCGTTTCTAGTTCTCGGGTTAATTCGTCATCTAACGGTCATCACCTCTTGGGTTAGAGTGTGGGATGTTACAAAGACCACCAAGTCCAATCAACTCTCTATGATTCCCATAGAGAGAACCACACAAAAAGCTAAAGGTCGGAGACCTTCCCTGCTGGACTAGGCGAGATCCCAGGGGCCCTCGCCCGGGGACGCTGGCCTCAGGGCGTCGCGCAAACCAGGGAGTTGGGCCTTCGCCCAGGAGGCCCAACTAGCCCACTAAGGACGGTTAGGGACACTATGCCCAGCCTCAAGCCTATAAGTAGGGGGCAGTTACCAATTGTAAAGGACTCTTAGCTCATTTGAGAAATAACAAACTTGAAGTTCAGTTACATTCTCTCTCTAAGCGGTTTCACGCTCTCTCTCTCTCTCTCTCTAAATTCTCACATTGCAATCCCTTCACTCTAGGTACCATACCTCATTTCTATGTTCTTGGATAGATTATTTGGCGTCGTCTATGCGAAACGGTAGACTTCGATTCTCGGACTACGTGGATTGTGATTTGGTGGAGAGAAGTTCGATTTTCTATGGAATTTTCTTTGATTTTCGTATTTCCGGTGGAATTCTCGATTTGCGATTGGAATTTAATGGAGACACGTCATCGACAACGCGACGGAGAGCTGTAGTAGAGGCGCGGTTCACCACTGCGTCCTGTAAGAGGAAGGTCGCACTGGGAAGAGGTTCGTCGCAAGCAACCTGAGCAACCGACTCCTCCTCCGCCTCCGCCGTCGCCTCCTCCCCCTTCTTTGGCTCCACTCTACCTTCGCAACCGACCTCACCTGAGCGACAGGGATCCCCGACGCACTCACCGGAGGTCTCAGGAGACGGAACGCCGCTACCTCAGGCTCCGATCACTGACCGAGAGCGGAACGATTACTTGCAGGAACAGTTAGAGTACTATCGCCTCGAGCAGCAAGACGAAGGAGAGCGGGAAGCATAGGCAGTGAGGGAAGTGGCCATACCGGACAACATATAGAACCTTGTTCTTGAGACGTATATTGGAAAGATCGATCCAAAGGATCATCTGGTTTATTTCAACACGAAGATGGTCATAAGCTCAGCTTCTGACGCGGTGAAGTGCAGGATGTTCCCGTCAACGTTTAAGGGCACAACAATGGCTTGGTTCACGACTCTGCCTCGGGGATCAATCACAAATTTCGCGACTTCTCGTCGAAGTTCCTTGTTCAATTCTTTGCGAGTAAGATCAAGAAGGTAACGATCGACGATCTGTACAACGTCCACCAATCAGAGGGTGAAACTTTGAAACAATACGTGAGGCGGTTCAGTGTAGCATCTGTTAAGATTAAAGAGTCAGAACCGCACGCCTGTGCGCGAGCTTTCAAGAATGGATTGTAGCCGGGGAAGCTGAACAGTAAGTTGAGTCGTAAGCCCGCTCGGTCGATGGCAGAAATACGTTCTCGGGCAAACACCTACATCTTGGATGACGAGGATGACGCTTTCAAAAGGAAGCGCGCAAAGATGGAGAAGGATGGCGATTAGAGGGATGTCTCGCCGGCGAGCAAACAAAGTTGGGAAAAAGCGGAAAGCAGTAAGTGGAAGGACAAGAAGGCAAAGTCTGTGGAAAAGTTTGCAAAGGAGCAACTCTACCCAAAGAAGGAAAGTTTTGAGCGTCGACGCCCGTGGCATCAAGCCGATTCCCGCCGGCGAGAGGAATCGGGCAAAAGTCTGAGCGCACATCTGACATAATTGCTCCGGGAAGTCAAGGCGACACACGCAGTCAAAGAGGGCGAGAGGGAAGCCAACCCGCCTCGGCGGTAGTGGATAAAACCAAGTGGTGCGAGTACCATCGCTTTGCGGGTCATGACACTGGAGATTGCTTCACGTTAAAAAACGAGATTGAAAGATTAATCAGGGCGGGACGCTCATAGTTGAATGATCAAGGTGATCGCTGGCAAGGCGATCGACAACAGGCAAATCGATATAAAGGAAGTCATCAGCAGGATGATCACAGGCGGGACGATCGTCGTCAAACGCCAACAGCCAACAAGAAGGAGACGCTGGCGACAAGAAAGAAGGGAGCTGAAGAAACCTTCAACAAAGATCTTGAACCACCGGTTGGGACGATAAATACAATTGCAGGGGGTTTCGGTGGAGGCGGCGACACATCTTCGGTGAGACGGCGAGATGTAAGGGCGGTACATCAGTGCAAGAGTATGCGACCCCATTTGGTTTTCATCACCCAGGCATAGTGATATCATCAACAGACTTCGAGGGGATCAAGACACATAAGGATGATCCTGTGGTAGTGATGGTAAGGATCAATAACTTTAATGTGCGAAGAGTACTTTTGGATCAGGGAAGTTCTGCGATTATTATTTACGGTGATGTATTCGACCAGTTGGGATTAAAAGATAAGGACTTGATGTCGTACACTGGGACTCTGGTAGGCTTCTCAGAAGAATAGGTTTGGGTGCGTGGCTACTTACATTTAGACACGGTTTTTTGGTGTTGATGAGAATGCCAAGCTTTTGCGTGTAAGGTATTTGGTATTGCAGGTCGTGGCATCATACTGTCATCATCGGACGGAACACGCTAAATTGTCTCTGCGCAGTAATTTCAACGGCTCACCTAGCGGTGAAGTACCCACTGATTTGCGGTAAGGTGGGGAAAATCGTGGTAGATCAGCGGAGGGCAAGACAATGCTACAATAATTGCTTTAGTTTGTATGGAAAGAAGGGAGCCAGTGATGGACACAGGTGCCACGAGATCGAGATCTTAGAAGGCGATCAAGGATGGTCGGGCGTGTAGGGACGGGGGCGAAGCGGCACAGGGAGATTGGAGCAGATGGTTGATCGAAAGAATGAGAGACTAAGGAGTAGCCAAGGTCAGGGAAGGTTAGATGGTAGGACGGGAAGAGATGGGCAGTTCACTGATGCCCATGCGGAGGAACGCTGGGCGAACATAATCGAGAACTTGGAAATGTACAAATTTAGCAGAGAAGTGTTGGCGATTGAGCCCAGGCTCACAGCTAGTCAAGAGAGGCACATAGAGAAGCTGGTGGAGGACAATTTTGACCTCTTTAATTGTAGTCAGAAAGATGCGGCGCTCTGGGGATTGCCCAGGTTTAGGAAGTCGATTGTTTTAAGCGCGAGCCAAGTGAAGAGCAGAGGAAAAGGGGTGGTGACGCAAGATGTGGTTCAGAAGAATCTACAACAGGGCGGCGTTGATTGAAGCGGATGGGGAACATTTGAACAACCCCAGGGCAGACTGGAGAAGGTAGGGAAACGGAGTCGAGCGCACGGCCGCGAGAGCAAGGAAAAAGGAAAGGCGGGATAATGGAAACCAGTAGGATCGGTGATTTTTAAACCTTCAGGGCCAGCTCAGCGCAACAGGAAAAGAGGCGAGTTAGATGAAGATCCTCTTTACCGCGGGGCGGTCCGGCGAGGGGATTGGCCTCGCAAGGGCCAAGAGTGGGAAGCGAGCACATCAGGTCTGATGATGGGGTGTTTGGCGTCGTGCTCTGATCAGGAGGGCCAATGACAAGAGCAAGGGCGCGGCGAGGAAAAGCAGGAATTAGGTCAAAAATAAAGATGTACTCTTTTTCTCCACCACGGGAGTTTTTTAATGAGGCATCACTCAAAATGTAAAATCTTTTTTACAAATCAAATACAAAAGGATATTCTCAGCAATAATCCTAACTCACAAAATGAATTATCACGGTCGTCCGGTGGGAAAAATTCCCTGAAGGTGGCGATCCCAACACGACCTTGATGTCGGGGGATCGCTCCGAAAAGTCCAGCGCGAACCGCTGATCACTCGTTGGCGACGTGTGCGGATAAGCTTCTTATCCAAAAAGCCTCCCCGAAAGATGGGCGAGCACTCAAAACTAGGCTAAGTCTCGGGCAACCCACATGGCCATTGGGACCCCAACCACTGTAAGTCCTCACCAGGACAAAACTAGCAAGGCCACACCTGATCTTACGGGAAATATGGTGTGAACAAAGCCTCAGTTCAAAGTTGAGCAAAAATCCTAGTTTTCTTTGGCACACATTTAAAATCGCTACACGAAACTCAAACTCAAATCGTAAAATAGGCACAAAAACAAAAACGCGGCGGGGCGATGAATAGAAGAAGGCAGAAGGAACCGCAACAAACTTTCAGTAATAGCTAGCCCGCAGGGCAATATTAATTACAAAAGTGGTAAGGAGAAAATAAATACAAGTAGTCAGACTGCATTAATATTTTCTTCTCTTCTTGCGTTTTCCGCAGCCGAAAAGTACTCCGCGTTGAAGCCTGGAGGATCATCAGGGCCGACCAAACCCTCGGAGGTAACTCTCTTGAAGGCCCCCATCCAGCCCTTCATAAAGGTGTTGGACCTGGGCTTTAGCAAGGAAGAAACTGCGGCCACACTCTTCCACGGCCTCTGCAGCAGCTTCAATCTTCAACTTCGTTCTAAGGGCCCTGGCCTCAGAAGATGCCCGGGTTTCCGCCTCCGCGATAGCTTTGTCTTTCGCTTCCAGCTAGGTTCTCACCGTGGCGAGGGCCTCGTTCGACGCCGCCAAGTCACTACGCAAGGACGCAAGCTCCTTATCTTTGGCGACCCAAGCTGCCATTCTCGCAGCAATCGCCTCGGCCCTCGCCCCCAATTCCATCTGCATGTCGTCCAGCTCGTCCTCCAGTTCATCCACCTTCCCTTCACAGGTGAGTAAATCAACCTCGCGACCGCACATCTCAATACCCAGGTTGTTCAGTTTGATTACCTGGGCCGCCACCTGGGTGGCAAGACGATAACCCTCCGCTTTCTGACGAAGCTCCTCAAGTTCAGCAGCAGAGGTCAAATCTCGGGATAACTTGGCAAAAAGGCATCACGCGCGGAGGAGACTCGAAATGGCTTCTTGTGTCGTGCCATCGAGATCGGGATTTCCAGCTTCCTTCAAACTACTAAAGAAAGGATCAGACAACATAAAGTCGACCGGAGTGGGTTGTTGGTTCAAGGGGGAGCTTTCGTTTCCCTCGATGTTCAAGCGGCTAGGAGTAGGAGAAGAGTGGTGAGGAGATGTCAGGACGACAAGAGCCTGATCCTCATCATTACGACTCATTTGATGAACGGGCGAAGCCCGGGGCGATGCTCATTTCGACTTGTTGAGTCGGATGGTCTGGTTGAGGGTCGACGGAAGCGGTATCCTCGGGCGCACCTTGGCTGTCGAAATTCTCCTTAGGGAAGAGCGGAGTCCCCGCCCCGCATTCAAGATTTGGTTCGCCTTCGCCAACCGGTCTCTGGCAAGGAACAAGTGTCTCGCCGGTTTTGGTTTTCTTGGTCTTCTTCTTTTTCTTCTTTAACAAAGGGGTCGCGGCTCTGCATCCTCCGTCCTCGCCGGTTTCAGCTTATTTGGATTAAGGGGATTTCTTTATTAGGGGGGGGGGGGGAGAGCAGCATTATTGATGGCACCTAATGCTGGCCCACAAGACTCGGGAAGGACGGCGGCGTGTGGTGTTGGCTCGTCGGATTCAGGATCGACAACGCTTGCCGTTGCCCCGCCAGCCTCAGGAAGAGCAGTACCGCTTGTGGCTCCTAGCGCTGGCTCAACGGACGCTTTGACCCGCTTCCTTGGGAAAGGAATGGTGGTCTCGACGCCAGCACCCATAGTAGCACGTCTTCTCTTACCGCCGCCAGTATTGAAAGTGGGGGGAAACCTAATCACCTTGGCAGTGAGAGTGCGCTCCAATTCAGCCTTGGTAAACTTCATTTCCCCTGAGAGAAGCAGGAAAAACACATGATTAGTAATAAACTCCACATGGAATATAATGGTTTACCAAAATAGGAAAGTCTAACCTAGGAATGAATCAAGGATGTTCTTGCGGGCGGCTTCGAGCAGTTGTGACGATTCAAGAACAGGAAGGCCGACAAGAAAGCTGAGGATGATTTTATCTTCGTCACTCAGCGATGCGGGGCGTTTTGGTCCAGTAGAAGGGGAACTGGGCAGTCCCGTCCCGAAGGGTGAGGGCCTCAGGATTTGTGGGATACACGACTATGCGGAAATACCGGCGCCCAGGCCCCGTCTTGACGTTGCTCTTATAGGGGTGATGGCGTTGTCGGTCCGTGCTGGATTTCAGGGAAACCCACCCTTGGGTTTTCAAGGACTTCAGCTCCACGGCGTAGAAATAGAAGAAGTGTGCAACCTTTGGCTCAAGACCGACAACATTACACAGGATCTCAAAACACCGGGCGAAGGCCCAAGCGTTTTGATGCAGTTGGCACGGAGCCACATTGATCTCCCCCATAACTTGTCGAAGAAAAGGAGAGAAGGGTAGCTTGATTCCCGGGTTGAGGAACAAGTATTCGTAGACGTAAAAGAAATGGGGTCTCTTCACCTCGTGTTCAACCGTACGGTGCTGCCAGGGCCGGCGATCGCCTGAGCATTTCTCGGTGACAAGAACTGTAAGACCCAAGTTTTTAAGTTTAGGATAAGTGAATAAATCCCTATTCACGATTAGGTTTGATGTATCGTGAAGGGAAACCTGAACAAGAGTTTATTAAATGAGATAAATTTTATGAAGGAGAAAGTTCAGGAAAAGTCAAAGGATTGTATCAAAAATCGATAAAAGTTATGGCACGACTAATATTCGCTTAAACCTAGGTCAAGAACGCTAGTAAATAGCTAATTTACACTTTAAGACACGATGGGAACAAATTCCAAAAATCTTCAGAGAAATGTTAGAACTTCTCTTATTCGTCTATAAACAAGCGTTTCGATACGAAACCCTGGAATGTACGAACGTCAAATTCCAATACTCGGAAGTTTGCCGAAACCAAAACCCTGATAGTTCAAGAAACCTAAAATCAACGGATGATGAAGACTTTTTCTATTCGGAGCTTCAAATGAAGATTCCACATGCGTACACCCATTTCTCTTGATGTTTCCAATCTTTCTTCAGAAGGAAGTTTTCTCTTCCGACATTCACTTCAAAAAGTAGTTTTTCGGGTAAAATCGATTTACACCGACTTTTGATCGTTTGATTTAATTCCAAGAAGCCTCTTTTGAGGGAATTCTGTCGCCAAAACCTATCTTAGAATTCATGGAGGAACACGCAGGAAAAATCGAAAACGCGAAATTTTCATTTTTCCGCATTTTCCAAAACCTATAAATAGCCAAGAAATGAAAAATTTTAGCAAAACCCACCCCATTTTCTTCCCAAACCCGCGAGCTTCATTGGAGAGAAGGAGGATTTGATTTTTCGCCGTTTCTTGCCCGATTGCTTAACAGTTCGTTGCTAGTTGAAGATTACGAGGTATAGTTACTATCCCTCACTTCTGATCATCGTTTCTGTCGACTTCTTCTATGTCTTTCTGTGCTCAAAGTTTGGAGCTTTTTGTAAAATGTCCAAATAGCTTGATTTTAGTGTCTAAACATCTTCCCTACGTGCCCAAGAGTACTTCTAGCGGATTAGATTTTGCCGAATGTCGCCGAAATGCCGCCGAAATCAATTTCTATGAGAAATACCCATTTTTAAGCAAAGTTGCAACCTTTAAGCTGATAACTATCGACTTAGCTTAGTGCTAGTAGGATTAGTCGTCATAAACGTCGTTTTTGACGTCCCCATCAAATTTGTTTTTCGAAATTTCAATTTTGAAATTCTGAGCTGAAAATGATGACCAAAATACCCCTGCGACAGTTTTCGATCCAATAATTTTTCTGAGCTTAGATTCATCTTAGTTACGACTAATAATAACCTAGGAACCAAGTTTGATCGAAGAAAAATCAGCCTACCTAATTGTGCATAGTGGCCGTGAGCTACTCTAGGGGAGGGGAAAAATTTCTTTTTCGAAAACTTGTCCGATTTCGTTAGATTATCGTACCTCGGAGTATATGCTACTTCGTGTAACCCTAGTATCTATTGTTTGCTGAGTTTCTGACTCATTGTGATTGATTTCTGTGGTTTTTGCTCTAAAGGTTCTTTTGCGGAATTTCCAGAAGAACAAGGAGTTGATTGTGAAGGAGCGTTCGAGGAGAACCCTGGAGGAGCTACAGGTGAAGGCTACTCACTGAACTATTAGCTAATGCTTTAGGTGTCGACGCATTCGACTTGATTTACTGTTTATGCACTTGTTTGTGTTTGACTGCGAAAATGTTTTCTGAGGCTTCGGCTGACAATGTAGATTATTCATCTACTGACTGTTTTTGAGTTTGAATTACATGCTACGTGCTAAATGGTTAATCTAGGATGTGTGATATCTGCCATATATGCTAAGTGTTACGTGGTTAATCTAGGATGTCTTTATATATGAGCTATGATGGTTGTTCTGTGCTGATTTAACTATGCTATTATACGTAAATCTGTGGTACTTGAGAGTGAGGATAACGGGCAGGTCATGCCAAATTTTTATGAGATTTTGAGAAAGTTTGACGGGACGAACGGAGTTCGGGCCTTGTTATGTTTTAGTGGATCGAGACATTCTCTGGGAATTACTTGGGATTATGGGATCTTTGAAACTCATAGGAAAATACGATAAGACTAAATGGAAACTATTTTTACAAGGAAAACTCATAAGACATTAAACAACCTCTAAACCTTTAAATAATGATAACAATCTCGGATGCAAGCTTAGGATTGAATTTTAGTTTTGAAAATGAGAAGTGTTGTCGAATAAAAGTTTTAGGGAAATTTGTAAGTTCTGAGTATGTTGATACTCCTTCGCTCTTGGAGCAGTTTGTTTAGCCATCCAAGGGATGAGCCGAGAAGCTTCACTAAGGCGTGAGACCTTGTGAAAAGCATGGATCTTCACTGAAGCGTGAGACTTCGTGCAAGTGTGTAAATTCACTGAGGCGTGAGACCTCGTGAAAGCATAAAACTTCACTTGAGCGTGAGACTTCGTGATTGTATAAGACTTCACTGAAGCGTGAGACTTCGTGAAAGCATTGATGACTCGAAGAGTTATCGTGAGTGATTGCACTCTTTTTACGATTATTGTAGTCGCAGAATCGACATTTACCTTAGGGTATTCTTTATAGAGACATTAAGTTAGCTAGAACACGTGGTGACGTGTCGAGTGAGGTCGGAGACGTTGTTCGGCTAATCACTTTGCATTCATGCACTCATTTTGAGGTTAATACACGGCGGGATACCGGACCTCGATGGATTCCAAAATGGTCATAAGACCCGGATTTCCATATAAGAACACTGGTGATTCTTAGTAGCAGACGGAAATGGCAGACCTTCGGGTTCACTGCTGATCTGACTACGCTTTGTGTGGTGTAAGAGACACGCGAGCAGAAATGGTCCCACCGTGGCTGGTGTTAGGGCTGACTCGTTGATGCCCATCTTTCCGGAATGCATCTTGTCGACCAGCATTGCATTTCATGCAACACGCATACTAACTTAGTCGCTGAGTGTGATTGATACTTGTTAGATCTATTTGATGCATGCTAATTGTTATTATCGGCTTTTATATATATTGTGAACTGTACAACCCTAGGATGCTATCTCTAGCTTATAAGCCTAACTGGCTACTCCTTATCTTTACCTATTTTATTTATTATTTACATAATTCTTTGGAGTTGACCCTCGCGTCTTCTGTGTGTGCTTTGGCGGACTACGCCCATTGTCAGATGTCTATGGCGGACTGGTTTACGATGGTCCACCCGTCCGGGGGTGTAACACCCCGATTTCGGTGGCGTCACTTTAGTAACCAAAATAAACTTAATGCGGAAAAACGTGAATATTTTTTTTTTCGATAATAACTAAGACAAGACTGAATTAAATAAAACCCAACAATAACAATAATCAGAACTAATATACAATATATAAACAGCCCCCGCTATAGTAGCAACCTCGTCACGAGTAACCTCCAGTGACGGAAAGAAAAGTGCAATGCCCGTAGGCAATATATACAAACCAAATGAAAAGGGTGAAGTGCCCGCAACACCATCCCTCAAAACTGAGAATCAGCTGACCCAATGGCCTGAAAATAAGACCTCCTAAGTCCAACCAACTCTCTGTGATTCCCGTAAGGAAACCACACAAAAAGCTATAGGCGGATCTACCCTGTCCCCTAAGTAACAAATGAAGCAAGACTGTCAGAGCTAAAACTCTACTCCTACACTAATCCTAACTCGAGGAGCTCATACCAACACTCAAAACTATGTGCTAGCATGATCGTCGTCTGAATCAGAATCCAGAACGACCAAGTCTACTAACCCTATACGTCCTCCCCTCGCAACCGCAGTGCGCTCCGATGCTGGACTCACGGGCTTAGGGCCCGAACCCTGATCATCAATGATCGCAACAGAGGGTGCACTAGACCCTGCCGAAGGCACTCCCACTGGAATCTCCTCTGAGGGATCCTCCTCCTCTGAAGATGACGGTTGCGGCGGTGCTCCTCCGAATTTTGGAATCCGCCGTGGTCCGGTATCTCGCCGTGTTTAAACCACTTAATGAGTGCATGCAATGCAGTGATTAGCCAAACAACGTCTCCGACCTCACTCGACACGTCGCCACGTGTTCTAGCTAAATTAATGTCTCTAAAAGCTTACCCTAAGGTAAAGTCGATTCTGCGACAAAATACAATAATCATTAAACGAGTGCAACCACTCACGATGACTCTTCGGGTCATCAATACTCTCACGAAGTCTCACGCTTCAGTGAAGTTTCATGCTCTCACAAGGTCTCACGCCTCAGTGGAGTTCCATGCTTTCCACAAGGTCTCACGCCTCAGTGGAGTATCCCGCATTCACAAGGTCTCACGCCTCAGTGAAGCTCCTCGGCTCATCTCTTGGATGGCTAACAAACTGCTCAACGAGCGAAGGAGTACCAACATACTCAGAACTTACCAACTCCTCAACACTTGGATCCGACGACACTCCTCGTTTTCCCAAAACTATGATTTGACTTCCAATGCCTTCCTTCGAGGTTGTTATCATTACTTAAAGATTTTGAGGTTATTTAAGGTCTTATGAATTTTCTTTATAAAATAGATTCCATTTTGTCTTATCGCAGGTCTTATACATTTGCAGGATCTCCCAATCCCAAGTCGCTTCCAGAGGATGTCTCGATCCACTAAACAAAATTAAGGCCCGAACCTCGTTCGTCCTATCAAACTTTCTCAAAACTCTCAAAATAAAATCGGCATGACCTGCCCGCTATTCTCACCATTCAGAATCTCAGATTCCAGTACAGAGCATATTTAAATCATCACAATCAACAACATGTCATATATCAATAAATCGCATCATAAACACTTAGCACTTAGCATATAAAGCATGCACCACACATCCTAGATTACCCACATAGCACATAGCATGTAAGACAATCTCAAAAACATTCAGTAGATGAATCATCTACATTGTTAGCCGAAGCCTCAGAAAACATTTTCCAATCACACACAATTCCAGTGCATAAACAGTAAACAATGTCGAAACATCGACCCTAAGCATTAACTAGAGATTCAGTGAGAAGCCCTCACCTGAAAGTTCTCCAGAATGATCAACTAGTGCTTCCTCGCACTCAAAGTGTTGGTCCTCGGGGAAATCCTCAAAAGCACCTTTACAATGAAACCACAGAATACTATCAGAATCTATCGGAAACTAAGCTATCGATACTTACTAAGGTTACTCGAAGAAATCTATACTCTAAGGTACGATAAACTAGCGCGAAAGGACAAGTTTTCGGAAAAGGAAATTTCCTCCTCCCCCCCTAAATAGGTTCGGCCACTTTGGTTAATTGTGGGGTTCGATTTTTCTTCGATCAAACTTGGTTCCTATGCTATCATTAGCCGTAACTAAGGGTATTCTGAACTCGGAAAAATTATCGGATCGAAAACTGTCGCAGGGGTATTTTGGTCATGATTTTTAACTTAGGATTTTCAAAACTGAAATCCCAAAAATAAAATTTTGCAGGGACGTCACCAACGACGTTTATGACAACTAATCCTACTAGCACTAAGCTAAGGCGATAGTTTTCAGCCTAAAGGTTGAAGCTTTACACCAAAAACTCCAAAAATGGGTATTTTAGGTTCAAATTGATTCCGGCGGAATTCCGGCGACATAACGGAAAATCTAACCCGGCAGAAGTGATCTTGGGCACATATAGAAGAGGTTTAGAATCAGAAATGAAAGATTCAGGATAGTTTTGAAAAAACCAATAAACTATCCGCTCAGAAAACTCTACAGAAAAGCTATGGAAAAAGCGATTGGAGGTAAGGATACGCGACTATACCTCGAAACCTTGAAGCAGCAACTGATTAATCAACGATCAAGCAAGAGATGAAGAAAAACTCTTCTTCCTTCCTCTTCAATGGAGCTCGCGGGTTTGGGAGAGAAATGGAGGAGTTCTTGTAAATTTTCTCACCTTTCTTGCTATATGTAGAAGATGGAAATTCGCGGCGAAATGAAAGTTTCGCGAATCTGATTTTTCCGGCGTCATTCTTCATGAATTCTAAGATATGTTTTGGCGAAAGAATTCCAAAACTAAAATGAGGTCTCCTTATATTTTTGGCAACAAATGCGTAGTCGGTGTAAAACTATTTTACCCGATAAGTTGCTTTTTGCATCGAATGTCGGAATAGAAAACTTCCTTCGGAAGAAAGATTGAAATCATCAAGAGAAATGGGTGTACGCGTGTGGAATATTCATTTGAAGCTCTGAATAGAAAAAGTCTTCATTGTCGAGAAATTCTAGGGTTTTGAAATACCAGGGTTTCGGTTTCGGCAAACTTCCGATGATTGGAAACGGACGTGCGTAGATCCTAGAGTTTCGCCTCGAAACGGTTGTGATATATGGAAAAAGAGAAGTTCTAACATTTCTCTGAAGATTTTTGGAATTAACTTCCGTCGTGCCTAAAAGTGAAAATTAGCTATATACTAGGGTTTCTGACCTAGGTTAAGCGTATAACGATCGTGCTATAACTTAAATCGACTTCGATAAAATCCTTTGACTTTTCCTGAACTTTCTCCTTCATAAATATATTTCCTTTAATAAACTTTTGTTCAGGTTTCCCTTCTTAATACGTCAAACCTAATCGTGAATGGAAATCTCTTCCACTTATTCTAAGCTTAAAAACTTGGGTCTTACAGGGGGGACCCTGTTTGAGATGCTGGACCAGGATGACCCAGGTGCATGGGTGGTTGACCCCGCAGGCCACCGTGCGACCTATTCGGGGCGGATTATGGAGGACCGCGTCGATCGACTGGGGCACCTGACGGAGGGAGTGCTGAGGAGGTACACCGTGAGCTTCAACTTGCCACCTGGCGTGCACTGCGGACCAGGAGTGGGAGCCTCACCACCACCGTCATCTTCTGATGACGAGGACCCCTCAGAGGAGGAGCCTGTGGGAGGGACTTCTGCGGAGTCTAGCTCACCCACCATCGCTGTCATCGATGATCTTGGCTCGGGCCCTACGCCCGTGAGGCCGGCACCGGAGCGCATCGGGGTAGCGAGAGGGGGTAGGATGGTGTACATAGACTTGGTCGTTCTGGATTCAGATTCGGACGATGATCACGCTAGCATGTAGGATTGAGTGCTGGTGTGAGCTCCTCGAGATAGGATTAGTGTAGGAGTAGAGTCTTAGCTCTGACCGTCATGCTTCTAGTTGGGGACAGGGTAGTTTCCTGCCGATAGCTTTTTGTGTGGTTTCTCTACGGAAATCACAGAGAGTTAGTTGGACTAGGGGGTCCTGTTTTTAGGCTGTTTGGGCTAACTTATTCTCATTTATGAGGGATGGTGTTGCGAACACTTAACTTTTCCTTTGACTGTACATATTGCCTACGGGCGCCACTTTTTCTACTTCTCGTCACTGGAGGATACTCGTGACGTGGTTTGTTACTTACAGCGGGGGCTGTAAATATTATTGTACATTAGTTCTGTTATCTTTTGTTGTCGAGTTTATTTCTTTTAGTTTTGATTATATTATCGAAAAAAAATATTCACGTTTTTTTCCGCTTTAAGTTTCTTTTTGGTTACTAAAGTGACGCTACCGAAATCGGGGTGTTACAAGAACGTCCTCGAGAGGTTTCTCATAGTAGAGCCTGCCGGCCTGGCGGACCGTTTCAATGACGGAGTCGTCGGAGGCCTGCTCGGAGGGGTGACAAACGGCCTCCAGGGTGGGGGTCTGGTCCGTGGGCTCAGGAAGGGTGGCAAACACCCGGAGCCAAAAGGCTTCGATGTCCTCCTCGCCAAGGGGAAGTCCTCCGTGAGGGGGAAGGTCAGCTGGGGACGGAGACGCAGGGGCAGTGTTTTGAGAACGGGAGGATTTTTTAGAGCACCGATGGGAAGTCATTTTTTCTAAAAGCGAAGTAAGAACGAGGATGGAAAGGGGTGCTAGGTTGTTAGCTCTTTCGCAAGGTATGAGGATTCCAAAGGTGATGAATGATGGAGTAAGAGGGGATTTAAAGGTTAAGGGGGGTAACGTTTGGGATCGTGTCCGCGTGTGGAGGATAGTGGGGGATCGTGTCCCATAATGACAAGGTGAAATGATTACTTTTAAAAAGTAGCGTGGATTTTAGGGATGAGAACCGACACATTAAATGAAAAGCTATAATGGTCGGCGTTGATTGGCGTAAATTCAAATTGATAAGCTCTGTTATGATTTGAAGGGACGTTTCAAGGGCAGTGGTTGAGATTCTGCAGATTCGCTGGCTTATTGCATTTCCACGAAGTGTTACACGTGGCTTAACACGTGTCAAGCCACCATGACTCGCGGCGGTCACAGCTGCAGTTGGGCGAAAGAACCAAGCACTGTTGCCACAAACCTACTCGTGGACTCACGAGCTCGAGAGACTTGTTAAGTAGATCAAAATAATAGTCTTAAGCCTTACTTACCATGCCATGTAGCCAATCATTCCGGATCACTAGGCTTTAGCGTTAGTTAGTTTTTAAAATGATTGTCGCCCCAGTTATTTAAGACACTCTCAGCTCTCATACTTGGAGCTCGGTGTCTTGTGGACTTGTGGACTGGGCGAGACCCCAGGGGACCTCGCCCGGGGACGCTGGCCTCAGGGCGTCGCGCAAGCCAGGGAGTTGGGCCTTCGCCCAGGAGGCCCAACTAGCCCACTAAGGACGGTTAGGGACACTAGGCCCAGCCCCAAGCCTATAAGTAGGGGGCGGTTACCAAGTGTAAAGGACTCTTAGCTCATTTGAGAAATAACAAACTTGAAATTCAGTTACATTCTCTCTCTAAGCGGTTACACGCTCTCTCTCTCTAAATTCTCACATTGCAATCCCTTCACTCTAAGTACCATACCTCATCTCTATGTTCTTGGATAGAACACCTGCCCCAAAATGAGAACATGACGACCAGAGCTATAATGCCACTTCAGCTCTATCCTCCCCAGTGAAGCGTATCCCAACACTCCTCATCCTACACGCTGGCATGGTCATCGTCTCAATCAGAATCCAGAACGACTAGCTCCATGTCTGCATCAATCACCTCCTTCGCTACCGAACGGGTCTCAATCCTAAAAACTCCTGTCATCGCATCCTCTACGCAAACGAACACTTCCTCCTCCGTCAGGTGCACCAATTGCACAACATGATAACCATGGGGAGAAGTAGATGTCCTTAAGCGAAGGGTGGCAGCAGCGGCAAGCTCCTCTGCAGGCATCGTGGGTGCGGAACCCGATCCAGTGTCATCACGTCCTCTGAGGGGTCCTCGTCGTCAGACGACGGCGGTGGTGGTGGGACTCCTTCACCAGGTCTGTAGTGCACGCCGTGTGGCAGGTTAAACTGACAGAATAACGCCTCAGTACTCCCTCCGTCAAGTGTCCCAGATTGTCGACACGGTCCTCCATTATTCTCCCCGAGTAGATAGCTTGGTGGCTAGCGGGGTCAACCACCCATGGGCCAGGGAGATCTTGATCTATCATCCCGAACCTAGTCCCCCCCCCCCCGAGGGGTGGGCCACGTGAACCAATCCACCATGGACATCTGACAATGGGCGTACAACCGCCAAAACACAAACATCAGGCGCAAGAGTCAATTCAAGGAATTACATAAGTAATACACCCAATAGATAAAGATTACTAGGATAGATACTTAGGTTCAATAGGCTTATAATAGCATTGTAAGTAGTATAACCACCAATGAAACATAAATGTCAATTACTGACAATTAAACAATTATCAAGTAAGATACCAAATATCAATCACATTCGACACTTAGGTCAGCATGTATGATGAGATGCAATGACATGCTAAGGAACAAAAATGCTCCGGATAGATGGGAACCATCGAGTCAGTCACCACTGGCCTAGTGTGTAATCTTTTCTGCTCGGGCGCCTCTTACACCAAAAAATGTAGTCAGATCAACCGTAACCCGTAGGTCTGTCATTTCTGTCTGGTACTAAGAAACACTCTTGGTGTTCTTATATGTAAATCCGGGTCTTATGACCATTTTGGAATCCATCGAGGTCGGCGTTCCACCAGTTTAAAACCTCAAAATGTATGAATGATGCAATATGATTAGCCAAACAACGTCTCCGACCTCATTCGTCACGTCGTCACGTGTTCTAGCTAACTTATTGTCTCTAAAAAGAATACCCTAAGGTAAATGTCGATTCTACGACAAAAGACAATTAATTATAAAAAAGAGTGCAATCACCCTTGATGACTTATGAGTCATCTGACTCATCTAATTCGATGGTCAAAAGCTCCTCAGCGAGCGAAAGAGTACCAATGTACTTGGAAACTTATAGTTCATTGGCTTATCTTTTAGATAGCCAAACAAATAAGCTGCACATCGAGCGAAGAGTACTAATGTACTTGGAAACTTATAGTTCCATGGCTTATCTTTTAGATTTCCAAACAAATAAACTGCTCATCGAGCAAAAGAGTATAACATACTCAGAAACCTATTAGTTTCTCTAAAACTTGGATTCGGCGACACTTCTCATTTTCCCAAACTAATATCCAAACCCTAAGCTTCCATCTGAGATTGTTATCATTATTTAAAGGGTTCAGAGGTTGTTTAGTGTATTATGAAATTTCCTTGTAAAATTGTTTCCATTTAGGTTTGTCTCTAATCTTATGAGTTTAAAAGATCTCATCGTCCCAAGTAATTCCCAGAGAAGGTCTCAGTCCACTAAAATAATAATAAGGGTCCGAACCTCGGTTCGTCCCGTCAAACTTTCCCAAAATCTCATAATGAGTATGGAATAATCGCTTGTGTTCCTCACTCTAACGTACAACAGATATATGTATAATTGCATAACCAAATGACACAATCAAACAGCCATGGCACATATATCAACACATCCTAAGATTAACCATTTAGCACATAGAATGTGAATTAATCAACAACAATCAAAGCGATAAATAGATCTCTATCAACAATGTCGGCAAAGGCCTCAGAAAACGGAGACACGCGTCTCAATTAGTTCACTCGGTCGAAGCCTCCAGAAAACATTTCCCAGTTAATCACAATCAAGTGCATAAACAAGAAATCAATTTGAATTCGTCGACACCTAAAGCATTAGCTAGTATTCAGTGAGTGGCCCTCACCTCTAGTTCCTCCAGTGCGTTCCTGCAGGGTTCCTTCACGATCCTCTCCTTCCGCTCCATGGAATTATTCAAAAGAACCTTTGAGTGAAATCACAAAATTCAATCACAAAAAGTTAGAACCAAACAAAAAATAATTACTAACGTTATACGAAGCATCCTAATCTCCAGAGTACGATAACCTAACGCGATAAGACGAGTTTTCGAAAAAGAGAAATTTTCCTCCCCATTGGAGGTGCTCTCGGTCGTGCACTACCTTTAGTGTACCGGCACTTTTTCTTTGATCAAACTTGATTCCTAGGTTATCATTAGTCGTAACTAAGGTGAATGGAAGCTCGGAAAAATTATCGGATCGAAAACTGAAGCAGGGGTATATTGGTCAGTGTTTTTAGCTCGAAAATTTAAAATTGGAATTTCGAAAAAAAAATTGGATGGGGTCGTCACTAACAACGTTTATGACAACTAATCCTATTGGCACTAAGCTCAATCGAGAGTTTTCTGTCTAAAGAGCGAAACTTTAGTCGAAAAATGGGTATTTGAGCAGAATCGAAGCTCTGCGACGATTCGGCAAGATTCGGTGAAATGTAGTCCGCTAAACATGCTCTTGCGTTAGTAGAGAAGAGGTTTTGACAGAGAAATCGAGTTATGTGGATAGTTTTACAAAAAGCTCAAAACTTTGAGCACAAAAAGAGATAGAGAAAAGCAACAGAATTTACGATAGAGGTAAGGAATAACATCTGTACCTCGAGGTCTACACGTAGCAACGAACGGTGCAACGATCAGGCAAGAATCGACGAAAAAATTCTTCTCCCTCCTTCTCCTCTTGCTCACGGGTTTGGTGGTGATGGTGGTGATGAAATTTTTGATTTTTCATTTATTTATAGGTGAGGGAAAATGCGGGAAAATGAAAATTTCGCGATTCTAATTTTTCCTGTGCGTTCCTCTGTGAATTCTAAGATAAATTCTGGTGACAGAATTCCAGAACTTGAAACAGGTTTCTTGGAATTAAAGCAAACGATCCAAAGTCGGTGTGGGTCGACTTAACCCGAAAAACTACTTTTTGCAGATGATGTCGGATAAGAAAACTTCCTTCTGAAGACTGATTAGAAACATCGAAAGAAATTGAGACACACGTGTTGAATCTTATTTTGAAGCTCCGAATAGAAAAAGTATTCATTGACAGTTTATTTTAAGTTTCTTGAGCTATCAGGGATTTAGTTTCGGCAAACTTCCGAGAATTAGAATCGGACGTTCGTACATTCCAGGGTTTCGTGTCAAAACGCTGGTCATGGAAAGGAATAAGAGAAATTCTTATATTCCTCTGACGATTTTTGGAATTAGTTTCTATAGTGCCTTAAGAGTAAATTAGTCGTTTTACTAACACTCTTGCCCTAGGCATAAGCGTATAAGACTCGCGCTATAACTTATATTGATTTTAGTACTATTCTTAGCCTTTTCTTGAACTTTCTCCTTCATAAATTTATTACATTTGATAAACACTTGTTCAGGTTTCCTTCACGTTACATCGAAGCCTAATCATGGATAGGAATTTCATTGATTTATTCTAAGCTTAAAAACTTGGGTCTCACAATTATTCAGGACTCATCCAAGTATTCTTTCACTGCCTCTTCAGGAATTGAGTTTATAAGGACTCCTCCTAGTGAGTATTGTCCAAGACTCCTCCAAGTATTCTTTCACTGCCTCTTCAGGCATTGATTTTATAAGGAATCCTCCTACGAAGTATTCGAAGGACTCCTCATTTACAAGTATTAGACAAGACTTCTCCCAAAACAATCTTTCTCAATATTGTTTTCTTCTACTTTAAAAACTCTTCTTCTAAGAGGGATATTAGATCAATTAAGTCCATAAACATAAAGCATTTAGGAGATTTTCAACTCTAAGCTTATGCTTTATGTTCTATTACATATAGAGATAGAAAATAATTAACTCTAAAGAATAACTGTCCTATATGTTGAATCAGACGATGATGAATGATAGGATCATGAAGCGCATCCTCGATGTCTGAGATTGAGCACTGAGACTTTTTTTCACGCTTAAGTGATTTGAGCATGAAGCTCAATCCATGTGAGCATAAGCGCTACCTGTAAGACCCCGAATTAAATAATTAGATTATTTATTTACTTTCGTCGTGTAGATTAATTAAGTAATTATATTTTATTGTTTTATGTTATTTTCATGACTCGAATCCTATTACGAGTCACGAAAACTATTTATATAATAATTAAGTTCAGATTATGTTTAAGGTTGACACTATAGTCAGCTTAAGTAATAGCACGAGCCATATTCGCACCCGACTATGGTCGAGAGTGTCCGAAAAAGGCTATATCCGCTCCTAGAGTACTGTTTAAGAGAATTTTAGAATTAAAGAGAGAATAAGAACCTCTGAGTATTTTTCCCATGACCATCCTTCCGATATGAAAACCTGGACTGTACGCTTGTTAGGTTTCGCTTTCCAGAAGTCCACCGAAGCCAGACTTTAACTTCTCGGGGACTTTAACTAAGACCCTGAATGAAGAGCTTTTCTATTCGGAGCTTCCAACGAAGTTTCCATCTGCGTTTCCTCATTTCTTTCGACGTTTGTGTTCTTTTTCCTGAAGGCAGTTTCTTTGTAAGACCCAAATTTCAGACTTGGATTTAAATAATTATTTTTAATTATTTTTCCAACCCAAGAGTAGAACCGGTTCAACCGCAAAAGGGCCTTGTAGAGGAGAATGCTGTTTCGAACGACTGGATGAAGAGTAACGTTCAAGAAATTGCTTGAGGATAGTACTGTGATCAGTATAAGAGTTAGCACGAGCCATTTCGACACCCTACTAAGGTCGAGAGTGTCCGAAAAAGGCTAATTCCACTCTTAAAGCATTGTTTAAGCGAAATTCTAAATCCTTGGGAAAATAAGAAGTTATCTTTATTTTTCCTTCGACCAGTGTTTCATTTCGGAACCCTGGACTGTACGCACGATAGGATTCATTTCTCGGAAGTCCGACGACGCTAATTTCTTTGCTTCAAAAACCCTAAATTCAATCACTGAATGAGGACTTTTTCTATTCGGAGCTTTTAACGAAGTTTCTATCCGCGTTGCCAGATTTGTTTCGATGTTTCCAATCTTTCTTCAGCACGAAGTTTTGTCGTCCGACCTTCACAGCAAAAAGTAGTTTTTCGGGACAGATTAACTTACACCGCTTTTGGGGTTTTAAAGATCGTTTTTCCCTAATTCCAGAGATTTATTTTGAGTTCAGGAATTCTGTCGCCAGAATCTCGCTTAGAATTCACCGATGAACGTGCTGCAAAAATCGGAATCGCGAAATTTTCATTTCCCCGATATTTCACCTTCCTATAAATAGTAAAAAAATCAAAATATCTCTCATTCTTCCCATTTGTGGCCGCGAGTTGAGGAGAGAAAGGAGGAGAGGAGATTTTCTCCGAAACTCGACCGATCTTCGAGTCGTTAGTCCCTACTTCAAGGTATCGAGGTAACTAGCTTGATTCTTACATCTGATCATTGTTTCTACTGCGTTTCTATATCTCTTTCTATGCTCAAAGTTTCGAGCTTTTTGTAAAACTCTCCGTTTTTCCTGATTTTTCTGTTGGGATATCTTCTATACTTGCCCAACAACCTAGAACACTCGCCGTTGTTCGCCGATTTCGATCGAGTTGTCAAAGATCTGAAAAACTGTATAAAAACCCTTTTGTGCACATATCGAAACTTTAATGTCGAAAAATCGCAATCAGACTTAGTGTCTTTAGGATTAGTTGCTACAAATGTCGTTAGGAACATCGCTATCAAATTTGTTTTCCGAAGTTTTAACTTTGAGTTTTTGAGCTTTTATGTTGGACCAAAACGCCCCTAAATAGCCGTATTTTTACCCGATTGTTCTAAAATTTTTCCGACAGTTTCGTTACCCTAGTTTTATCCTAAAACTACCTAGGAATTAATTTAGATCAAAGAAAAAGCGCCGGAACCCTTTTCTCCCAAGAGGCCGTGAGCATGTTTGCGTGGGGGGGGGGAGTTTTTCGTTTGCGAAAACTTGTCCTTTCGTACTCGATTGTTGTATTCTGAAGCTCCGATGCTTTGTCTATCGTTAATGAGTTGTATTGTGATCGAGCTAATCGATTTTGTTTGGATTTCTTCTTTGTTTTCTCCGAGGTTCAGTTGAAGGAACTTTGGGATTTACGGAGCAACTGTGTGTGGAGAACCTAGACCAAGAGACTAGAACAACTCGAGGTTAGGGCAACTTACTTGCTAGCTAATGTCACTAGGCGTCGATTTATTCGACTTGGTTATTGTGTTGATATTGAATATTTCTTTGATTTGATTATTGCTTGGACTGAGAAAATGATTTCTGGAGGCTTCGGCCGAGTGAACTTATATGAGACGTGTGTCTCCGTTTTCTGAGAGGCTTCGGCCGTTTACTGGTTTCTGTCTTATCGCTTTCTAGTGGATATGACAAGGTTATGTTTACAGCACTGCCATATTGATTCATCGCTCGATAGAGTTTGATGTATTTGCGTTTATGATTAAATTGTGCTGACTATATTCGTGCATTTTGATGCCACTTTTGGAGTGTAGAATACACTTATCTTCGTCATGACAATGACGGGTTTGTTTTGGGAATGTTTGTTAGGTCGAACCAAGGGTCGTACCTTTATTGTTTTAGGGGATCTAGTGTTTTCTCGGGCAGTTGTTTGGGTGTTGATGAGGACAAGGACAAGGACAAGGGTCATGGAGCACTAAAAGGACTTGGAGGACCAATGACAAGGGCTAGAGCTAAAAAGGCCAAAGAGACTCTTCAGCAAGTAGTGGCAACCATTCTTGAAGACAAAGTGGTAGAAGAGATGGAACCAAAAATCATGATGATCATTCAGGCCCAAGAAGAAGAGCCAGCCCACGCATAGGGGCTGCCATGTGATGTTTTGTTTTATTTTATTTCAATAAAAATGCAAAGGACCAATTGAATAAGTTGGATCCAAATGCATTATGTTGCTGAATTTTATTTTAGTGTGTTTAATCCACTTCAAGTGGTGTGTGTTTGCATGTGGCGCATGAAGGGCTTAAAGGGAGGGATCCATTCCTTTCTTAAAACTCTTTGAATGTGTTTGAATTTGAATAAGTTCTGAATGGAGGAGTTACATCAGCAAAGTCAAAGGATTGAAGAGCTTTCAAAGCCAAGAATGGAGTTACAAAGAAAGGGAAATTAAGTTCATAAAGAGCATTGAATGCTATGTTCCCTGGTCAGAATAACAATCAAGAAAGGGAGTTACATGAAGCAATCAGCCACCAAATACACGTTCAGGGCTGAAGCAAATCACTATCTTCCTCTTTTAATTTGTAACTCCTAGCCTAGGATTCTTCTAGAGAAATTACACCTCGTCATTTTTTTTTGTAACTAGGCTGAATTTTCTTCTTCTTTATAAGGACCACTCCTTCAATGTAATAGACAGATTATGAATGAATTAGTATTTTCTTTTCTGAGTGATTCAGATTTGTGAGAGTGATTCTCATAGTTCTTGAGTGATTCAAGAATTAGGCTTATCAAGGGTTTGCCACCACCTTTGTGTGAAGTCTTCATCTTCCATTTCACTAAAACTTCCCCTCTTTTCTGTCCATTTCCCTTCCATCACGAAATTCTTCTTCTTCTTTCTCACATTTCAGAGTTCTCATCATCCAAGATCAATCCTAGACGATCCATTGCAGCCCTTGCATCAACTTGGGGCGTATCATTTGGTAATCAGAGCTCCGGTTCTAGGATTTTGGTTTCTTTTCTTATCTGGAATTCTGGTTAGCAACTCTTTGTCATTTCTTATTACCTTGATTTTAGTTTTTGTTTCTTTTGGCTGAACCATTGCAAAAGTTAAGCCTTGTTAATTGTTCAGAATCAAAAACAAATTACAAAACGAAAATTCAAAAAAAAAAAAACGAAAATTCAAAAAAAAAAATGGCTGAATGGTTCTTGTTTAATTAGCCAAATTCAATTGTTCAAGGTAATTTTGTTGCTAGCATTCCAATTTATTTTCTTCTTTCTGTTTGTTCTTGAATTCTTCTTTAGTCTCTAAATATTTGGAGTCCTTTCCATTTCTGTGGTGATTTGTCTTGTCTTCTTTTGTTTCATATTCTAAAGTCTATTCTAATCTGTGTGACTCTACACAAATTTGGTGGCATAATTCTTTGTGTGTCTTAACTTTGATTTACTCAAGAGATTGTGAGAATTTTTGAGTGGAAAAAGGCAAGAGTGCACATCATAGAAAAGCCAATTTGAGGGAAACACGAGAGAAGTGAGGTAAACACTAACATTTGTTTGTTCTACTTGAATCTTTTCATTTGTCAAAGATGTCAGGAGAAGAGGAGGAGCAACCAGCAGTGCGACTCTCGACCATCGAAATGCGGGCTCTTACACAACATCTGGAAAACTTAATGAGGAGGCAAACTGAAGAGATCCACGAAAGGCTGGATCAAATGGAGAACCGGAACAATAGTGACAGTGAAGGCGGGAGGCCACGACGAATTCATGAAAATACTAGACCTGCTCGGATTGAAGGAGTCAAATTCCAAATTCCTCCTTTTAAGGGAAAGAGTGATCCAGAGGCATACTTGGAGTGGGAACTCAAAATAGAGCATGTCTTTGCTTGCAACAACTATGAGGAGGACCAAAAGGTGAAACTTGCAGCTGCTCACTTTTCAGACTATGCTCTTGTTTGGTGGAATAAGTTTGCAAAAGAGAGATTGAGAAATGAGGAGCCAGCGGTGGAAACATGGGCTGAAATGAAACGAATCATGAGGAAAAGATATGTCCCTTCAAGCCATGCTAGGGATGTAAAATTTAAACTTCAAAAACTTACCCAAGGCAGCAAGAGTGTTGAGGAGTATTACAAAGAACTTGAGGTGCTTATGTTGCAAGCCAATCTTGAGGAGGATGAAGAGGTAACCATGATTCGATTTATTAATGGTTTATCTAATGATGTTAGAGATATTGTAGAACTTCAGGAATATGTAGACATGGAAGAATTGCTGCACAAGGCCACTAAAGTTGAGCAACAACTCAAAAGGAAAGGGCTTGCAAGGAAGAGTTCTACCAATTCCAATTCATCTTGGAGAGACAGAATGAAGAATGAAGGGCCGAGCACCCTTAGCAAACCAGCCACCAAACCACAAGCTTCAGCTTCTTCAAAACCTCTTGAACAACCATCCAAAAAGAGCAAAGAGGTCAAGTGCTTCAAATGCCAAGGTATGGGACATTATGCTTATGAATGTGCCTCCAAAAAGACCATGATTCTTAAGGATGATGGAGACTACACCAGTGAGTCCGAAGGAGAACAAAGTGAAGAAGAAGAGGAGGCAGCCATGAATGGCGAACTATTGATGATCCGATGAATGCTTGGTAGCCAACAAAAGCCAAAGAAAGAAAGCCAAAGAGAGAATATCTTTCACACAAGATGTTCTGTCAATGGGCAGATTTGCTTGATGATTGTTGATGGCGGAAGCTGTACTAATGTGGCTAGTGAAAGAATGGTGGAGAAGCTGAACCTGGTCACAAAACCACATCCTTGGCCATACAAACTTCAATGGCTCAGCCACTATGGAGAAATACAAGTAAGTAAGCAAGTTGAAGTTGACTTTTCCATTGGCAAATACAGGGATAAGGTTCTTTGTGATGTTGTTCCCATGGAGGCTAGTCACATACTGCTGGGAAGACCATGGCAATATGACACCAACTCTGATCATAATGGAAGCACCAACAAGATCTCATTCCAACATCATGGCCAGAAAATTACGCTCAAACCTTTGAGCCCTAGGGAGGTGCGTGAGGATCAAAAGAAAATGAGAGAAAAGATTGAACAAGAGAGAAAAGAAAAGAGTGAGACACTTGAGAGAAAGCAAAAAGAAAAGAGTGAAACACTTGAGAGAGAGCAAAAAGAAAATAGTGAAATACTTGAGAGAAAAGAAATTTGTTTGATCAAAAAGAGAGAGGTGAAAAGGATGATAGCTTCAAAACAGATCCTATACTTGATGTTTTGCAAAAATCAGATTTTGAACACTAACACTTTTGAAAATTTTGAGCTGCCTTCTAGTGTTAAATCTCTTTTGCAGGATTATGAGGATGTGTTTCCAACAAGTGTTCCAAGTGGTCTACCACCACTGAGAGGAATTGAGCATCAAATTGATCTCATTACGGGAGCTTCTTTGCCTAATAGGCCAGCATATAGAAGCAACCCACAAGAAACCACTGAAATTCAAAGACAAGTGGAAGAACTCTTGAACAAAGGGTGGGTAAGAAATAGCATGAGTCCTTGTGCTGTACCGGTGATTTTGGTACCAAAGAAAGATGGGACTTGGAGAATGTGCTCTGATTGTAGAGCCTTGAATAACATCACCATTAAGTATAGGCACCCTATTCCTAGACTTGATGATTTGCTTGATGAATTGCATGGAGCATGTTATTTTTCTAAAATTGATTTGAAAAGTGGTTACAATCAGATAAGGATTAAAGAAGGGGATGAATGGAAAACTGCTTTCAAAACTAAATATGGTTTGTATGAATGGTTGGTTATGCCTTTTGGTTTAACTAATGCACCTAGTACTTTTATGAGACTAATGAACCATGTTTTGAGGGAATTCATTGGGAAATTTGTGGTTGTGTACTTTGATGATATTTTGGTCTATAGCACTACTCTTGAGCTGCATGTTGAGCACTTAAGATCCGTCTTGAGTATGCTTAGAAAGGAACAATTGTTTGCCAATCTTGAGAAATGCACTTTTTGCACTGACCATGTTGTGTTTCTTGGTTTTGTTGTGAGTTCGAAAGGAGTGCAGGTTGATGAGGAAAAGATCAAAGCCATTCAAGAGTGGCCCACTCCTAAATCCGTGGGTGATGTAAGAAGTTTTCATGGCTTGGCCAGTTTCTACAGGAGGTTTGTAAAGGACTTTAGTACCTTGGCAGCACCCCTAAATGAAGTGGTGAAAAAGAATGTGGGTTTTCATTGGGGAAAGAATCAAGAAGAGGCCTTTGCTGCCCTAAAGCATAAGCTTACCCATGCACCTATACTTGCTTTACCTAACTTTGCTAAATCTTTTGAACTTGAATGTGATGCTTCAAATGTAGGTATTGGTGCTGTGTTGCTTCAAGAAGGCCACCCAATTGCTTATTTTAGTGAAAAGTTAAGCGGAGCTGCCCTTAACTATTCTACTTATGATAAGGAATTGTATGCTTTGGTGAGAGCTTTGAAGACTTGGCAGTATTATCTTTTGCCCAAGGAATTCGTGATTCATAGTGATCATGAGTCGCTGAAATACTTGAAGGGGCAAGGTAAGTTGAACAAAAGGCATGCCAAATGGGTTGAATTTTTGGAACAATTTCCCTATGTCATAAAACACAAAAAAAGGAAAAGTAACATTGTGGCTGATGCTTTATCCAGGAGACACGTGTTGCTTTCCATGTTAGAGACTAAATTGCTAGGACTTGAACATGTGAAAGAAATGTATGAAAAAGATGATAACTTTGCTGAAATTTTTGTGGCTTGTGAGAAAGTTTCTCAAAATGGATTTTATAGGCACAATGGATTTTTATTTAAGGAAAACAGGTTGTGTGTGCCTAAAAGTTCCATTAGAGAACTGCTTGTTAAAGAATCCCATGCTGGGGGATTAATGGGTCATTTTGGAGTCCAAAAGACTCTAGAAACTTTACAGGAACATTTCTATTGGCCCAAAATGAAACATGATGTGATCAAGTTTTGTGAACATTGCATTGTTTGCAAGAAGGCTAAGTCTAAGGTGATGCCACATGGTTTGTATACTTCTTTGCCAATCCCTGAATACCCTTGGGTTGACTTGTCTATGGACTTTGTTTTAGGCCTCCCTAGAACAAAGAATGGTAAGGATTCCATTTTTGTGGTTGTTGATAGGTTTTCAAAAATGGCTCACTTTATTCCTTGCAGGAAAGCTGATGATGCTTGTCACGTTGCTGATTTGTTCTTTAAAGAAGTTGTAAGACTTCATGGGATGCCTAGAAGCATAGTTAGTGATAGGGACACCAAGTTCCTAAGTCACTTCTGGAGGACTTTATGGGGGAAGTTAGGCACCAAACTTTTGTTCTCTACCACTTGCCACCCACAAACTGATGGGCAAACTGAGGTGGTTAATAGGACCCTAGGCACCTTGCTTAGGACTGTCCTTAAGGCCAATTTAAAGGCTTGGGAGGCGTGTTTGCCTCATGTTGAATTTGCTTACAATAGGGCTGTCCATAGCACTACCAATTGCTCTCCATTTGAAGTAGTGTATGGATTTAACCCTTTGACTCCTCTTGATTTGTTGCCTATGCCTAACATTTCTGTTTTCAAGCACAAGGAAGGACAGGGCAAAGCTGAATATGTCAAGAAGATGCATGAGCGTGTGAAGGCTCAAATTGAGAGAAAGAATGAGAGTTATGCTAGGCAAGCTAACAAGGGAAGAAAGGAGGTGGTGTTCCAACCCGGAGATTGGGTTTGGGTGCACATGAGGAAGGAAAGGTTTCCAGAACAAAGGAAATCCAAACTCCAACCTAGAGGGGATGGACCTTTTCAAGTGCTTGAGAGAATCAATAACAATGCCTACAAAATAGAGCTTCCAGGTGAGTATAACATCAGCTCAACCTTTAATGTCTCTGATTTATCTCTCTTTGATGCAGATGGCGGAGAATTTGATTTGAGGTCAAATCCTTTTCAAGAGGGAGGGAATGATGAGGACAAGGACAAGGACAAGGGTCATGGAGCACTAAAAGGACTTGGAGGACCAATGACAAGGGCTAGAGCTAAAAAGGCCAAAGAGACTCTTCAGCAAGTAGTGGCAACCATTCTTGAAGACAAAGTGGTAGAAGAGATGGAACCAAAAATCATGATGATCATTCAGGCCCAAGAAGAAGAGCCAGCCCACGCATAGGGGCTGCCATGTGATGTTTTGTTTTATTTTATTTCAATAAAAATGCAAAGGACCAATTGAATAAGTTGGATCCAAATGCATTATGTTGCTGAATTTTATTTTAGTGTGTTTAATCCACTTCAAGTGGTGTGTGTTTGCATGTGGCGCATGAAGGGCTTAAAGGGAGGGATCCATTCCTTTCTTAAAACTCTTTGAATGTGTTTGAATTTGAATAAGTTCTGAATGGAGGAGTTACATCAGCAAAGTCAAAGGATTGAAGAGCTTTCAAAGCCAAGAATGGAGTTACAAAGAAAGGGAAATTAAGTTCATAAAGAGCATTGAATGCTATGTTCCCTGGTCAGAATAACAATCAAGAAAGGGAGTTACATGAAGCAATCAGCCACCAAATACACGTTCAGGGCTGAAGCAAATCACTATCTTCCTCTTTTAATTTGTAACTCCTAGCCTAGGATTCTTCTAGAGAAATTACACCTCGTCATTTTTTTTTGTAACTAGGCTGAATTTTCTTCTTCTTTATAAGGACCACTCCTTCAATGTAATAGACAGATTATGAATGAATTAGTATTTTCTTTTCTGAGTGATTCAGATTTGTGAGAGTGATTCTCATAGTTCTTGAGTGATTCAAGAATTAGGCTTATCAAGGGTTTGCCACCACCTTTGTGTGAAGTCTTCATCTTCCATTTCACTAAAACTTCCCCTCTTTTCTGTCCATTTCCCTTCCATCACGAAATTCTTCTTCTTCTTTCTCACATTTCAGAGTTCTCATCATCCAAGATCAATCCTAGACGATCCATTGCAGCCCTTGCATCAACTTGGGGCGTATCAGGTGTAATGGGAACTTTGAACTTATAGAGTTTTGGACCGAAAATAATCATAATCTGTTTTATGTAAATAAATCCATAATATATTTATTAAGAATATAATGCTTTTAATTAATGACGATGATTCAACGGAAAAGACTTAGGAATGAAAGTGAGTTTGGAAAACGGGAATGGGTCGGTGATCCTAGTTTTGGGAACTTTATTTTGAAAGGTGTTGGAAATGAAAACTGAACTTTGGAATTAACGACATAATGGACTAACTTACGATGGAACATTTTACCTAATAAGAGAACTTTTTTTTAGGGAACTTATTTTACGGAAAAGAATTTGAAGACGGGCTTTAGCCAAGGGTCTGGGCGTTAGTAAGGTACCTAGTAGAGTACTCTTGGCACAACAGGAAGTGACGGTCAGCCGCGTAGAGTTGTATCGTTCCTGTTGATGTCTGGCGTAGCAAGCAGGATGGTTAAACCCGTAGGGTGACAACTGACTTGACTATAGCCTAGGTTTCTCGTTGTAGATGCCTCTGGTCAATGAACCAATTTTTACCTGTGAGGACGAATCGTTGTTTTGCTAATCATATTGCACATATGCATACACGCGATGAAGTGCCAAGCAGAGTACTTCAGTATAGCAGGAAGCAACGATCAGCCGTGTAGAGTTGAATCGGTCCTGACTATACCTGGCACAACAGGATGTAACGATCATCAGTGTAGAGTTGTATCGCTCCTGTTGAGGTCCGGCATAGCAAGCAGAAATGGTCGAACCGTGTAGAGTTGGATCGTCTTGACTATAGCCAAAGGTGATAAGCGACGCCCGAGCAGAAATGGTTAAACACGAGGCCAGTGTTACGACCGTCTCGAGGTACCCAGCCTTTAAGTGGCAATACCGTTGGTTTGTCCCGTCGCCAAGCAGAGTGACGTTATTCGGATTTGTGTCAGCATATGCTGCATTGCCACACAATGCATCTTATTATGATTGACGTTGTATGACATATCATGCACTCTAACTATAGTTGTTGAAATCTGATGATTTGATGTTGATAAACATCGTTATGTGTTTTGATGATTGAATTGTGTAAGAAATTCGATAACATGCTATGTATATACCTTAGGGTAGGCAATACATAACTTATATGTATATATACAACATATATATATACCCCCTTTATCGCATGTTGATTGTATATCTAATGTATTTTGTAAGTTGACCCTAGCGCCTTGGCTTTGTTTGTATGTTTGTGTTTGGGCGGTCGGCCTGCTGCCAGGCGTCCGTCAGCCGGTTCGTGATGATTCGTTGTGCGGGAAAGACCCGGAGCGAAATGACTATTACTGAAGCTTCCGACGAGGACCCGGACTTCATGCCTGATCGAGGGAGTGTCGATGATAGTAGTGTGGGTTATGGGTGGTTAGAGTCTTTTGAGTTGGTTGTTACCGTCATAGCTTTGATTCGTCATTCATATTTTGGGGCAGGGTAGGTCCCCGACACGTTACTTTTGTGTGGTTCTCCGTAGTTGGGAATCACATGGAGTAGTCGGTTGTAGAGGTCTAGAGGAGGCCATTTGGGGCTGACTATTCCCTTCTGTCACTTGTATAATATTTCGAACTAATTCTGCTTTCTGAAAACCTGTAAACCTTGTCGTCACTTGAGGATACTCGTGACGATGCTTTTAGTTACAGCAGGACTGTAATAGTATTGTATATTAGTTTATGTTTATCGCATTTTGGTGTTGAGTCTTTAGTTTAAAATGTTCTTTATTCTAAAAGATAACGAAAAAAATATACCTGCATTTTCCGCTTTATTTTATTTTCAAGTTACTAAGTGACACCCGGAAATCGGGGTGTTACATTCTTCATCCGACGTCGTCTGCAAAAAGTAGTTTTTTGACATAAATCGACCCACACCGTCTTTGAGACGTTTTCCTCAATTAAATGAACCTTGATTTGAGTTTCTACATTCTGTCGCCGAATACTCAATTTTTATCAGTAGACGAAAGTACCAAAACGACCGGAACCGCGAAATATCGATTTTTCGGATTTTCCCCTCTCCTATAAAAAGGGAAAAAATGAGAAAATATCTCATTTTCTCCCAAAGT
This sequence comes from Lotus japonicus, assembly GCF_012489685.1. Lineage (NCBI taxonomy): Eukaryota > Viridiplantae > Streptophyta > Magnoliopsida > Fabales > Fabaceae > Lotus > Lotus japonicus. The sequence goes on along the minus strand of NC_080043.1, from coordinate 49,637,328 downwards.
GGTCGAAGCTTAGAGAGAGAGAGAGAGTGGAACAGAGCTTTTTCAGTTCTTGCCCGATCGTCCTGATTTCGGAAGCTACGCGTAGGCACAGATGCTTAATCTTACTTCTATTTCTGCTTTCTGTCGGCTTATTCTATCTATTTGAGCCTTTTGTAAAAATGTCTGATTACCTCGATTTTTCTTTCCAACTATCTTCTACTGCAACCCAACATGCTATAATCATTGTCGGATCGTTCGTATTTTCACCGAGTCGCCGTAGATCTGAAAAACTGACTAAAAACCCATTCTCTTCAAATTTGCTTACTTTATTATCAAAAAGTCGCAACCAAGCTTAGTACCCTTGAGATTAAGTGCTATAAACGTCATTGTGAACAACCCCATCAATTTTGTTTTTCAGAATTTTAACTTTGAGTTTTTGGTCATTAATTCTGGACCAAAATACCCCTAAGTTGTATTTTCAGTCGTTAAATATTTCTAAGAGTTTCCCTGGCCTAGATATCACCTACGAATACCTAGGAATTATATTAGATCGAAGAAAAAGTTTGGAAACCCTATTTTCTAAAGTGGCCGAAACGTTTTGGAGCTGTACCGTGTCCAAAAATAATTTTTGGGTTAGTATGGCCTGAGCCATAGCGTAGCCCTTTCAGCTGTCGAAATTTTGGCTGTGGTTTCGTGTCATTCCAAGTTTTGTAGCTCGCGTTATGCGCGTTTTATCGAACAAAGTCTCTGTTGTCCGTTCGTGCCTAAATGTCGAACTCTAGAGCTTCGAAAGCTTCTTTTTGGGTTATGATAGTGTTATTAGTAGTATTGTTTCTTAGCAACTAAGCAATGATACTTTGCTTAATGTAAGACCCGGTTTTATAGCATATTATTCTAATAATAATATTCGGTGAATTTCTTGTGCTATATGTGATATTATGCCTTTTAAAAAGGGTAATTAATTTTTAGAAGCAATATTAAGTCTTAGAAACCTCTAGACGTTGATGTGCGCGATGATACGAGCATTTTGACTGTAAGGGTTTTGCGACGACGACTTTTAGGTCAAAATCGGCCCGACAAGAGCGATGAGTTGGCGAATCGAGTCGACGAGGACGATTTCGTGGGCCACACCTTATGGGGGAGGTGCTGGGCATGATTTTAAGAATATTCTATGAGGGAATATTCCTTGCTTTGGTTTTTGAAGGTTTTATTCAAATAAAATGAGTTTTTTATTTAAATAAACTGCATTTAAATAATTTTAACCTATGGTTTAATATCAAAATTAATTCTGAAAATATTTTTGAGGTATTATGGAGCTGATGCACGAATTTTTGGAGCCAAAATTATTGATAAGGATTTTTGATTTTAAATTTGAAGTGTTGATGCATTTAGGAGGGAAATTGTGCATTTAATGCATTAATTATTTTGGTGTTTTTATTTCAATTATTATTTTAAATATTTTTGGAGAAAATCTGAGCATGGAGAGTGTGTTGGGCGGCCAAGGCTTGTGGAGGAAGGAAAATGAGACTTTTGCAAGTAATTTCCTTTTCTAGCTAGGTTTTATGAAGGAGAGATATTAGGGATTTTGATTCTTTGACTTTAAATTAATGAGGGATTGATTTCTGAACTTTTAAAACCTCCAAGGATATTTTCACATCTGATTTAAAACCCTTTGGATTCAGATTTATATATTCTAAAAGATTAAGGATTTAAATGATAGTTTTAAAAGGGATTTAATTAGGAAATAAGCCAAATTTTGAGGACCGAATCAAGGAATGTTGGAAGAGTCTAGAAACACTAAAATGGGCTGCAAATTTCGTGGGTTTGGGCTTCTTCTTGGGGAGAAAGAAAAGCATTCAACGCTTGGCTCTCACCCCTCACTATAAATAGAGCCTTTCCCCCTCTCATTTCTTCACACCAAGAGTTCTCCTCTCCTCTGCATTTGCGTTAGCTCTCTTTCCCTCTCTTGTCTTTCTTTTATTTTTCTTGTTCTTAGGTTAGTTTAGTTTCTAAGCCTTAAGTAAGGTCATTCTCAATATGCTCTGTGGTTGCAGCTTAAGCTGATCTGCCAAATCCAGAAGAGAATGATTTTAATCAAGTTGCTGAGAAATGTTTATCTATTTGAGGGTTTTCTTAAAGAAGTTCTTGATGTTCTTATTTTGTTCTTATGACCTTCAAATAAAGGATTTTATAAAGGAGGTTTTGATCTTGGGAGGATTGAATCTATGCGAAAATTATGTTTTTCTTCGAAAGTTCTTCAAGTGTTCTTATGATCTTCAAGCAAAATGTTTTAGAAAAGAATGTTTGATCTTATGAAAGAAATGATTTTGGATTTTCAAGGTTTTTGGGGGGAATTTCGTGATCAACAAGGGGATGGGCTTATGATCGATTCGATTGTCCGATTAGTAACGTTACTCTGTCCGTTCATTGGTAGGAAATTTCCAAGTGTAGATCTAGCTTTAAGGAGCAACCCGAGACTTCTAGGAAAGCGTACCTTTGAGGTAAGGGAACTTCGGCTATGATTGATTGTGATTGTATGATTGTGAAATGTTAAGGACCTTATGATTTCCGAATATGCTAGTAAGGGCACTTCGGCCTCGGCCTAGATAAATTGTTTGTGATTGTGATTGTTAGCAAGCATGATGTTAGGACTATTGATGATGTATGTACTAGATATGCTATATGATGATTATGCAATAAATGCTAGCTAGTGGTATTATGAACATGCCTATATGCCTAGGGTGTTAGCTATATTTATTGCTATGCATGCAAGTTACTATGCGATGATATGTTGTTCATAAGAGATGAACGTGATGGGCTTAGGGCCTAGTGATGATGACTGACTTGCATGACATGCATTTGTGGGCCAAGTGACCTGGACTAGGCTTGGTTGGCCACGGCTGGTGACCTGGACTGGGCTAGTCAGTGGTGACGTTCAGGGGATGGACCTGAACAAAGGACGAACGTGAAACGACAGTGCGTTGGAGAGGTCCAACGCCGACCATCAAGCAGTTGGGCAGCGGTGTGTTGGAGGTGTCCAACCCCGATCGTGGAGTCGTGTTCGTCTTGCCTTTCCATGAGGGATTGGCTTATGGATATCCAAAGCGTCTGCATGCATGTGCACGAGCATTGACTAACAATAAACTATGAGATAGTTCCCTATACTTGTGAAACTTAGAATTATGAGATAGTTCCCTATACTTGTGAACCTTAGAACTTAATATAGTGCCCATATTTGTGAATGTTAGCTTAGTGAAGAACTTGTGATTGATAGGGTAGTATACTCTACTTATGATGTGTGTGTGTTAGAAGTTGACCCTTGCTTGTTTGCTTGTTTGCTGTTTGTTGTTTGGGGCGCTTAACGCCTAGACAACAAGCATGCGTGTGATCAGTCAAGATGCGACCCTATATCTACTTGATGTGGACGACGGAAAGGCTCAAGACATCGACTGCGCGACTGATGGTTCCGCTATGGGATTGGCGAGAGCAGAGGATGCGAGACGATATGATGCGAGCGCTGGAGGAGGCCTTGGAAGGCACGCGGCCTATGAGTCGGGTATTGAGTGTGATAATTGAGTCTGTACTTGGGGGTGAGCTGAGTTTGTTTATAGGTTCGAACCTAACCTAGAGACCTTCTTGTTGTGTTGGCTCGGGGGTGGTCGAACACTAGTTTAATCATTATGTTTTAATTTGAAAGAGTCATTGTACGCTTCCAAAGCTTTTACTAATAAGATGAATTATTCAGTCTACTTCTCAAGTTACTACTTTTTATTTGTAAGCAATGTTTTTGAAAGGTTTTATTTCAACAAAAATTTACACACGTTTTTGGAATAAGGTTACTAAAGTGACCCTCGAGAAATCGGGGCGTTACACTTAAGGTTTTGAACGAGCTGAGCTGAGGAAAGAGACTTTGGAGCAATTGGTAAGGTTTCACAACTGAGGAGGACGCCCGAGGAACTTGCTGAGTTCGGGAGCTTTTTTTTGGAATGGACTGGGATGTTGAGCTTCGATGGAGAAATTGGCTAAGGTAAGCGTAACTCAGTTTTAGAGCGTCTTTGAGTCTTGCATGCTTTTATCTCACTGCATGCGTTTGAGATGAAGTTGTTTAAACTTGGTTGGCAATTGATTGAAATGTTGGTATGCTTTCAATGTTGTATGCTTGCTTATGTTGACTATTTCTGAGGCTTGTGTCAAATGTTTTTGAAGGCTTCGACTGAGTGAACTTATTGAGACGCGTGTCTCCGTTTTCTGAGAGGCTTCGGCCGTTTACTGGTTTATGTCATTACTGCTTTCTAGTTGATAAGACATGGTTATTGTTGATTGATTTTGGCATATAGGGCTGAAACTTAGTGGAAGTGCAGTGGTTGTCGTTCCACATGCCTATCCTGTCTTTCGAGGCGTTATTAAGTGGAATTCAGTGGTTGTCGTTCCACATGGTTGTCCCGTCTTTTGAGGCGTTATTAATTGGCATCCAGTGGTTGTCGTTCCACATGGTTTTCCCGTCTTTCGAGGCGTTATTAAGTGGCATTCAGTGGTTGTCGTTCCACGTATGTCCCGTCTTGTGAGATGTTATTGATCGATCCATATTGGTAGAAGCATATAGTCGCATTATAGGACACTAACATTTAATTATGTTATTATCTGCTTTAACTATATATTGTTGATTATGTTTATATATGCTTTAATTATATATTGTTGACTATGTTTATCCCTGCTTTAATTCTATCTTGTTAGCTTAATTATCGGAATGTTTTGGAGCTTTTGATGTGACGATGTGGTGGATATTGTCCCACGTGATCGTCCCGTCTTTCGAGACGTTATCAAGTGGTAGTGGAGTGGATATTTTCACATGACTATCCCGTCTTTCGAGGCGTTACTTAGTGGCAGTGGAGTGAATGTTTTCACATGACTGTCTCGTCTTGCGAGACGTTATTGTTTGATTGATATTGATGAGGATTATTGATATCTGATTGGATGTTATATTGTTGAGGTTGTTGATATCCGTATTGATTATATTGTTGGCTTGACGATATATGAGTTGATTTGTATTGTTGGTTTTGTTGAAATTTTGATCTATATCTATACTGTCGAAGTTATCGTTATCTGAATTTATCTATGTTGTTAAGTTATTGATTCACGAGTTAGTTTATGTTGTTAAGTTTTGTTAATATATGTTTTCAAACCATATCGTTTAATTCTGTTAAATACATGATTTGATTTCATGATCGATAGGATGAATTGTCATCTAATTTGAGTCAAATTGCTAGTTTATTTACCATGCTAATTAATCAAATTTGAATAGCATGATTTTCTCTTTTATATGTGGTAGTTGTATGGAGTTAACCCTTTCTGTTTGCTATTTGTTGTTTTGGCGCTTAACGCTATTACGCGATGGAAAATCTTCGATGGAGCTTGACCTTCGTACGAGTCGGAGAGGAGAACTTGAAGAACTGTGGAAGACTTGAAGAATAGAGTCGGGTGTAGAGTTAGAGCCTTGGGTTAGAGAGTTAACCATTATTGGTTTAAGCTTGCATAATGATTTTAGAAATTTATATTAGGGTTTCGGGTACTCGCCTTGTTCAAAGGCTTGATGTAAATCCCTTTGTAGTTGGGAGTGTGCAAGACATGTTTTGGAAGTACATTTGAAAAGAAAAAAAATATATATACTCGTGTTTATGTATCATTTTGGAAAACATTGCATATTTATTTTATCAATTTGTTACCGTGACCCCTGAAAATCGGGGCGTTACACTACCTCCTCCAATCTTCACTTCTTCCCTTTATACTTCTAAGTCATGTGTGAGTAAAAAGTAGTCGTTGCGACCCGTTAGAGCATGGAGTTCACAGAGCTTCTAGCCGTTGAATCAAACCACACAAAGTATACTTTCGTCAGAGCGTGGTATTGTTTGATAGAGACCCTATGCCGTAAAGATGTAACCTGTCATGTAGTAGGTAGCATAGGTTTGAGTTTCTATCCGTTGGTGTAGAGATATGGAAATCTGACAATGACTCCACAGAGCTTGATCTTTGATCTTCAATTTGAACCTTCTGCACAAAACGTTTTTTAGACTTTATCTTCAAGGGAAAGTTACTTGATTGGACTTTGTAGTTCTGCTGGAGTGAGACTTTGACTTCTTAGATGATCTTCTCCTTCTGTTGTCTTAATTCAGCTTCAGACGATCATTCTTCTGTTCTTCAGACGACGAGTGTGATTCTACTTTGGTTTAGATGTTCTATCACACGACTCATGTCTTTCTTTCTGACACAGCAGTCTTCAAATGATGATGAACGTTGATTGTCTTATGGAGTTCTACTTTCCATGTTTTCCTCAGATGATGCTCTCCATTTAGCCAACCTTCCTTTAGAAGATTTAACAGCTTGGCACATTCTTCATTCCTTCCGTCCGTTGGTCATTTAGTGTGTGAAGCTTTCTGTTTTGACCAAATTCATCATTTGTCTTCTGCCTGAATTGAATCAATGTGAATAGGCATAGGCAATAAGCTTTGCTCCATTTCTTATTTTCTTGATCTGAGAGAAAAATAAAACTTTGATGTAGACACGTTGCTTTAGTTTCCTTGGTCAGCGTGCATTGTAGGGTATCACGTGATTTCCTAGCACTTGACTTTCTCACAAGAGTGTCTGTAAGGCCCTAAGTTCAATTTGGAACAATTTTATGGAAGTTTGAATAAAATTGAAGTTTTAGCTAATGTTTGATAACTGGCAGATTAGAACTGTCAACTTGTGCGAATTTTTAGAGGGTCTTAACGACTTCATTTGGGAAAACTTCCTTCTTGAGAGTTGTAGCCCTTTAAGTCTAAAAAATTCTCGAAGTGGAATCAGGTCATTCCGACCTCTGTAGCTCGAGATATCCTCGGTTTAGTGACGATGGTTCTGGCTGTACAGTACCAGCGAATTTAATTGATTTTTTTCCTTTCAATTCCGAGTGTGATCGTGATATTACTAAAAAGGGCTGAGGGTTTTGATTGGTTTCAGGCCTGAGTAAGTTCTTAAGTGATTGGGTCAAGGGTTTTGACTTGGGTCGGGCTTGGAAGAAAACAAACCCTAGCCCAAGAGAGGGAGAGAGGGGACACGGGCTATGTAGGGTTTTGGGAGGGAAAGGGTTTCTTTTCACACTATTCTGAAGAAAGAAACCTTGTGCACTTCTGAAACACGTAAAAACAGAGGAGAAAGAGTGAGAGAAACCTTCCCCTTGCACCCTAGCCATCACCGTCCCAAGCTCTACCACCGTCGACGTGTTCGCGCAAGAGAGAGGAGGAGTTCGCGAGCGAGAGGGAGAGAGGAAGGGTTACGCGTGGGAGAAGAGGAGAGAAACCAGAACCTTGCTCTTCAATTTCATCTTTTCTTCAAGCCTAAGGACAAAGGTAAGGGCTGGTTCTAGGAATGGGTAGGTTCTTTAGGGAATATGCCATGAATTGCCATGAGAAACAACTTGAGTTTTGGACTGTTTTTGCATGATTTCCTGTACATGCTGGCTTGCTGGAATTTTTCTCTTGAAAAGCCATGAATATGATCCTCAAACGTTGTTTATGATCTGAATCTATGATTTTATGCGAGTTGCCATGGTATTTGTTAAGTTTTGTGCTATTTTGCACTTGTTATAACATGATCCTTGCTAAATGTTTGGTTCTGAAATTTTGAGTGGATATTTGGGTTGTTGGGGCTGTACCAAGATTGCCATGATCAAAGGGGAAGGAAGGAAAATTATTTTTGAAAACCATAGAGCCATGGGAGTTTCGCTGCCAGTTTCCTGTACTGGATAGCGGACTTCAGAGCCCCTTTTTACCTGTTTATGGTCATCAAATGAAAAAGTGATTAAAATGAAAGTTGTAGATTTTCGAATTATCTTTCCAGTCATGTATCATGTGAATTTTGTGGCTAAGTATTGCGGTCTGTAGACCAGTTTTAGTACACGCTGCACCTGTTGTCCAAAAACACTAAATTTGAGAAATTGTTGGAAATGTTAGTAACATGTGATTAGGGACCTTTGTGAGATTTTTTATGATGATATCTGTAAACTGAGCCTCTGGAATTTGTAAATAATTTGTGAATTTGGGAGGCCCTGATTATTTCTATGCTTTGCATGAAGTTTAGTTGTGACTTGTTTAGGAGGTCGCTCACCCAGCTGTAATTCCTCCTAGTGTGACTTTTATTTCTTGACGTTGTAATCTGATACGATATCAACTCATAAGACTCTAGGATTGACATTAGAGCCTTAAACACCAAGAGAATGAATTTATAACTCGCTTGCAAGTAAATGTGAATAATTTGGACATAGGTCAGGTAGACTATGGTCCATGAGAACGATGGTACCTTGCACGCGAGGGAGTTATTTGGGTTGACTGCGGTCTCCCGTGAACCTTGTGGGCCGGTGTGGCTTCACGTGATTTGGTTGACTGCGGTCACCGTGATAACCGTGCCTCTGCAGAAGCACGAAGATGGCCATGGAAGTTTTGGTGGGTTGTGTGAAGTGAGATTCCGTTAGTAACTGACTCTTTCCCATAAAAGACATATAATGTACTTATATTATATATGTTGTTATTGATTTTGTCATTATCATTCTTTTTGTTGGACCTGACCCTGCTTGTTTGCTATGTGTTTATTTGGGGGGGGGGTAGATGGTCGTGAAGATAATGGCGACGACTCATTCTTGGGAGTTGATGCTACGTGACGAGCCACTACAGATGACGACTACACTTCTGATGAAGAGGAAGAAGATAAAGAGGAAGGGGTCGAGGATATGGTTGGGTTGTGGACATCCATTTTTCTTTTGGGTTGAGAGTACCGAGTTTTGGAAGTATTGAACCATTACCTTATTTTAGTTGAGATAGTTTAACTTGATGTAATTTACTTTGAAGTTTTCTTCCGGATATTTGTTTCATACTCTTTTCAATGATTAATAAAGTTTGAGGTTTAGGTTGATGTTTATTTCCGCAAGTTTGAAATGGTTAAGTTTCGAGAATTTTGTAAAATTGAACTTTTATCATTAATTCAAGATTAATAAGTGAATCGACGAAGACACTTTATGAAAATTGGTTAATTAGTTACTGTGTAACACTCGAGAAATCGGGGCGTTACAGTGTCAGAGATATTTCCATTTGAACATGACACTATTTTCTCTGGAGACTACTTTCTTTAATCGGTCTTAAGATAGATGTTGAGCTGTAGACGTTCGACGCAATCTTCTCAGAAGATCATTTGCCTTGACTCGTTCTTTCATAGCTTGATCCCTGATCTTCTTGAAGCTTTTTGATCTTCTTGTGTATATGAGCTTCGGAGCTTTGAGCTTTTCCTTGTGAAGATGATCTAGACGATTTGTCTTCTCATGTCTCTTGATCCCTTCTTCATCAACTTTCTTTCTTCAGATAGTTGATCCAGTGAATATGGCTTTCCTTTGCTGGCTTGTCTTTGATCATACTTCTCCTTTTTCAAGATGTGCGTTGAAGCTTTGATCTTTTCCGCCGATCTTTCTGACCAAGCTTGCTCGACCTCCTTCTTTCCCTTACATCTTTGAGCTTGACCAATCTCTTCTTTGTTGACGCTCAGACGATCGATTTGTGGATATGGCTTCCTTTGTTTGCATTGTCTGCTTTGTCCTTGCTTCTGCTTTGACTGCTTTGACCGTTGACTAGCCTTTTCTTCTTGTGGGTGAGCTGTCTTCTGGTCATCTTTAAGAAAAGGTTCTTCAAGTGATCTTTCCTGAAGAGTATGGGAGTAATTTCCTGAAATGAAATTCATATAATATATTAAGTTAGTTCATTCGCACTCTTGAACGTTTTGCTCTTGAAAATTGTTATCATACAAAATAAGATAGACGATGCATTCAGTGTTTTGAACTTAACACGGTATGTGTACGAGGGTCTGATAATGGGGGTAACCTACACTCGAGACGGACATCATAAGAAGGTGAAGGCATATGACGGTAAGCTGAAGGTGCCTTACCCCCGTATACAATTTGCTTTACCTGATGAGAAGCCCGCACTAGAGCCATCGATGGAGGTGGATCCTTCAGTCCATTCGGAGTACTCGCCAGGATCACCCGGTTATACCCCGACGTCGTCAGCGTATACACCTGCGTCGAATTCCTCGTCCTACACACCAACGTCGCCCTTGCTAAAACCAGTCGCCACAGTGCCAGTCTTCGAGGAGACTCGCGTTGAGAACATGTTCGACAGACTGCTGAAACGCCAGGAGCGCCGAATGAGGACTATGATTCAGGAGGCTGTAGATGATGCGTTCTCTCTTAGAGGACTTTGAGTCGGGTGGGTATGAGCTGTGTCTGTACTTGGGGTGGTGAGGTCGAGTTTTCGCTTTCTAAGGCTCGATGCCTCCTTGAAGCCATCATGTGTAGATGAGCTCAAGCAAGGATAAAGCATTAGTTTCTCTTTCATTTAAATAAAGGCTTAATAGCAATTTTTGTCCCTCACTTATCATGATTTGGCAGTTATGGTCCCTCGTGAAATTTATTAGCCTACAACGTCCTCACGTTTACCAATTGTTGCAGTTTTAGTTTTCCGTCAACTTCCATCCAATATTTAACGGGTTTTGATTAAACAATTAATTAAAAAATACTCATAAACATTAAACTATTCTTCAAGCCTTATTTTTAATTAATTTTTGAATTAAAATTCATTAAATATTGGATGAAAGTTGTTGAAAAACTAAAACTGCAACAGTTAGTAAACGTGAGGGACGTTGTAGGCTAATAAATTCCTTAAGGGACCAAAACTGTCAAATCATGATAAGTGAAGGACCAAAAAAGCTATTAAGCCTTTAATAAATGATGTACTCAAGCATTTTCCACTATTAATGAAATGAGGTTATTTAGTAATTCTTTCTATTATTCACCTTACAACTTTAAAAAGGTTTTTATTTAGAAAAAAGGTTACTAAAGTGACCCTCAAGAAATCGGAGCGTTACAGTTCTCTTCACCTCGTAGATCGCTTGGTCAAGACCGTCGTTGGGTTGCGTTAAATGTGGACAGAAGCTCCCTTGGTAGTCATGGTCAAGCTGGGTTTTAGGGTTTTCTTAGTGACTATTGGGTAGCTAGATCCTTGATTTTCATGTTCCTATGAGTTTTCAAGGATTTTGAAGGCTGAATTGTTAGCCATTTCCCATGGCTTGCACTCTGTTGGCAGCAGGGATATTGACGTGTCGCTGTTTCTGCAGACTCCTTATTAGCGATCCTACTTCTCACAATTGTGATTCCTCTTTGTAATTCAGGTTCCCTCTGATACGATTGTCCTGCACGATGCTGGGACAAGAGGTTCGACAATCGCTTAACAATAAAACAAAACTTAACAACAGAAACAATAACACACAGTAATTGTTAACCCAGTTCAGTGAAAACTTTCACCTACGTCTGGAGGGTTTGCACCCAAAGAAAGGAAATCCACTATCTCAAGATTCAGGAATTACAGACACTCATGAACAACTCAGTTCATAGTTCACTTCCTAATCTACCCAGTGTATTTCTACTTAGAATCTCAACCTAAGTATGAGAGCCCCTCTCACTTTCTCTCAATCACTGCCACAGTGATTGGTGAACACAATGAACAAGTAGAGTTTGAACGCAATCAAACACACAGAATCTCTCTTCGCTTTATAGAATCAGTGAGCAAAGACAGATTCACAACTAACAAAGGACAAAGCACAATTAACAAATCCTAAAACACTCGATCTCTCACAATCAGCTTCGACACCCTTCATGTTTTAGGTCTTCATCCTTTTATAGACTTCAGTAGCGGTAGCATGGGCTTTAGGGTTGGCACGGGCTGAAGAAATAGATTGCAGTAACAACAATTCAAAAACGCAATCTTGATCGATTCGGTTTCTTATTGCACAAGTAAAGATAGAAATCAATCTTTTAACAAAGATTGTTTCAACAAATAACAACCCAACAAATAAAACCCTTCTGGAATAACTCCTTGCTCCTCAAGTAACTCAAAAACATATCTGTAGTAAATCTTCAGAGGGCCCACAACAGAAACACAAGCTGAGGACTGATGCCCTAGCTTCACGAAATCAGATGCCACGGCATCTGCTTCGACAATCGGTTGTTTTGACAAAATGCATGGCAACATGTTCCAAAAATCTCCCCCTTTGTCAAATTTTGTCTAAAATAACTCACAATTAGAGAGGATAAAAACTTGAGAAACAATTCTCCTCCTTAGTCAGAGCTCCCCCTCAACTGATGCAACTACACAACCAACTACCATTCTTCAAAAGACATAGTTGGAACAAAACACTTAGCAGCACAAACACACAACCAGAAGTACAATCGGGCTTTAGCATATGATGACACAAAAATAGATCAGCTTAAAACATCAATGTTTCAGAAATACTGCCATCAGAAGTTAGCAACACATAAGCTATCAGAAATACTGCTAATCAGAGGCAACGTTTCAGAAATACTGCTATCAGAAAAATGCCTCTTGAAACAAACATAGCCATTGTCTTGAACTTGTCTTCAAATTAAACAGACAAAAGCTAACACTATCAGACCACATAGCAGATAGAATCTTCAATCTCAACGCAAACTCAAACTACTCCCCCTTTTTAGCACAAATTTGCAAAGGGTGCATCCAAAAACAAAAGAAAATAACACAAGATCAGAGCAAACTAGTCTTCAGAACTTGACTCCTCCCCAGACCCTTCTGCACTTTCTTCAGATCCTTCCTCCTCTTCATTACTCGCTTTCTGAGCAGCTGTAGCAGCAGCACTGTGCTCACCACCTTGACGTTCTTCTTCTTGAAGCTTGTGTAGCAACACATCAACTTTGAGCTTCCGGCAGTGCTCACCCTGATTGTCTCCTGCAAAGCTTTGGAAACTTCCTGTAATTCAGCAATTATGGCCTGAGTGCCAGATTCTGTCACAGGAGGAGCAGATGTCCTGCTGGTTGGTAAGGCAATGTCTAGAACATGTGGCTCCATAAACAAACGTTGATCCAAAGTGATTGGAACACCACGAGACATAGCCACATCATCAGCCCTGAGAATCTGAGGATGCTGCTTAAGAATGATCTCAGAGAGAAGGGAAGGAAATGAAACAGGCAGCTTCACAGCACAAGTATCAGCATGCTTCAATGTCTTCTCAAACACAAAAGTTCCAAAATCAAAAGCAATAGACTAGCCAATCCTATAGATCAATTTGGCAAGCGTTGCAGAAACACCAGAGGTATGTTTAGTAGGAACCCAATTCACAGCACCAATCTTGTTAAGAATAACATACTTCACACTGAGATTTCCAGTAGACAACAACTTCTTTCTCGGCCACTTCTTCACATGACCTGCAGTAAGCTCCTTGGCAACATCATCCATGGACACTTCTTCATCAACAAATTCAATAGCACTTCGTCCAAGTGCTTGATTGACCACAACAGGTGAGAACATCACACATTCAGCCTGCACATAGACTTTCCTGAATTCTGCACTATCAGGAAGTCCCACATCAACAGAGAGATTCACCAAGAACTCTCTCACAAGCTTCTCATAGCACCTTCCAACATTCTGAATAGTCTTCATCAGACCTGCTTTCTCAATTAGTGCAATTACATATCTGCATTCAAGAACATCAGAACCAACTTCCCTTTCCTTGACCATTCTCCTCTTGCAAACAAACTTCCACTTCTGAACATTCTCTTCTAAGTGGAAAGACACTCTATCAATAGGAACAGCAGGAACATTCTGAGGAATACGCTTACCAGAAAACTTCTTTTTCTCAGAAGATCGAATGTCCTGGACACCGACTTCAACATCTGACTCAGAGTCTTCAACTGGAATCTTCTTCTCAGTGGGAGTCTTGTCTTCCTTTTGCTTCCCCTTACTCTTCACACTGGCCTGTCGTGACTTGTAGGTTATAGGTGAAGACTTGGATTTCTTTGATGGAGTAGGAGTGACTTCAGGAGAAGAACCCCTTCTTTTCTTCTTCATCCTTGCAGCAGCACTATCAGCAAAGGACTCGGTCAGAGGAACATCATCAGAATCATCACCAGAGATGTTCTGAACAGAGGCTGGAGCCTGGATTGGCTCTTCATAATTGATATCCTCAGAGTTATCATTCTTTGGATCAGCATCCTTTGAAGAGGATGAAACAGAGATATCAGGCTGGGTAGCACCACCTGAATCTCCATGAGAAGTGGAATCCTTTCCAGGTTTTTCTTGAGCAGAACTTTCCATAGACCCAGATGTCCCAACATCAGGCACAACATCAGGGGGCGATTTCACAGGAGAATCTCCATCATTGATTTCCTCTTCGTCAGGAACATCCTCAAGGATAGGAACATTTGGGGCTTTCCTCTTCGTGATCTCATCTTCTTGGGAGCTTTCTTGGACACAGAAGATGGTTGAGAAGAATCACTCTTCAAACCCATACACTTGACTCCTTTAGTAGTCCTTTCAATCTTGGCCTTGACAAATTCCTTCTTTCCTGAACTTTGAGACATGATGAATTGAGAGTAAATACAAACAGAGTACAGACCAACGAAACAGAAGTGCAAAAGAGAGATGATAAGTCTTGAAGAAGATAGATGCACAAGCGGTTGAGAGAACACAATTTGCCCGTTGGAGGTCGTTATAGGATAAGTGAACCATGAAGTAACTTTCTCTCTACTGATGTCACAACGACAGTTAATGATGACCAAGAATAAACTAGCCGTTAACACACTGGGGCACGCTAATTGCTATGCATCAGAAAGACAAATCCCTAGACTTCCTCTTAATTTTTCAAAAGTGATTGCATCAAGGGGTTTTGTGAAAATATCAGCCAATTGCTTGTCAGTTGTAACATGATCCAAATTAACAATTTTATCCTCCACCAAGTCTCTAATAAAATGATGTATAATGTCAATATGCTTGGTCCTGCTATGCTGTATGGGATTCTTAGAAATATTAATTGCACTGAGATTGTCGCAGTACAATGTCATGACATCCTGTTCAACATCATACTCCTTCAGCATTTGCTTCATCCACATGAGTTGTGTACAACTACTTCCTGCTGCAATATATTCTGCTTCAGCTGTAGACAATGAGACACAATTCTGCTTCTTGCTAAACCATGAAATCAAATTATTCCCTAGGAAGAAACATCCACCAGATGTGCTCTTTCGATCATCTGCACTACCTGCCCAATCTGCATCACAGAATCCAACTAAAGAGGAATTTGTATCATGAGTATAGAGAATACCATAGTCACTTGTGCCATTGATGTACTTGATCATTCTCTTGACTTGTAGCAGATGACTGGCTTTAGGAGCTGCCTGATATCTAGCACAAACTCCGACAGCAAATGTGATGTCTGGTCTGCTAGCAGTGAGATACAACAAGCTTCCAATCATGCTTCTATAGAGACTTTGATCAACATCTTCCCCCTGCTCATCCTTGGAAAGTTTGATGTGTGTAGCAGCAGGAGTTCTCTTGTGACCAGCCTTTTCAAGGCCAAACTTCTTGACTAACCGTTTAGCATACTTACTCTGTGATATGAACATAGAATCCTCCATTTGTTTGACTTGTAATCCTAGAAAATAATTCAATTCACCAACTAGGCTCATCTCAAATTCAGATTTCATTTGTCGGACGAAATGCTCCACCATTGAGTTCGACATTCTTCCAAAGACAATGTCATCCACATAAATCTGTGCTATCATGAGCTTACCTTTGTCATTCTTCACAAACAGAGTTTTATCAATTCCACCCTTACTGTAACCATTGCTTACAAGGAATTCAGTTAACCTTTCATACCAAGCCCTAGGTGCTTGCTTCAAGCCATACAAGGCCTTCCTCAACTTGTACACATGATCTGGATGATGTGGATCTGTAAAATCCTTTAGGCTGTTCAACATAAACTTCTTCACTCAAATAGCCATTCAGAAAAGCACTCTTCACATCCATCTGATAAAGTCTGAACTTCAAGAGACAAGCAACACCTAACAAGAGTCTTATAGATTCCAGTCTAGCTACTGGAGCAAAGGTTTCATCAAAATCAACTCCTTCTATCTTAGTGTATCCTTGAGCAACTAGCCTTGCTTTATTCCTTTTGACTGTTCCAGTTTCATCTGATTTGTTCTTGAAGATCCACTTAGTGCCAATGATGTTTACTTCTTCAGGTCTAGGCACTAACTCCCACACTTCATTTCTTCTGAACTGCTCTAGCTCCTCTTGCATAACATTTATCCAGTATTCATCAGTGAGAGCTTCATTGACATTCTTGGGTTCTATCTTAGAGATGAAACAACTGTGAGCAATTATACTTCTGGATCTGGTAGTCACCCCTTCTTGAGGATTACCAATAATGTTTTCTTGAGGATGATTCTTCTGAACCTTGATTGATGGAGCTTTGTTTGATGTGATATCTTTGTCTTCCTTTTCATCAGCACGTGTTTCTTACTCATTGTCGAGGGCGGTTGCTGGAGCATCAGCTAGAACATCAGCACCATCATCATCTTCATTCAAAAGTGATTCTTCCTTCTTGCTTGGTTCATCATCCACAGTCACATTCACAGATTCCATCATGGTCCTTGTGCGAGAGTTAAAAACTCTATAAGCTTTGCTGTTCATAGAAATATCCCATGAAAATTCCTTCATCACTTCTAGGATCAAGCTTCCTCTTAGGATCACGATCTGCAAGGATATAACATTTACTTCCAAATATGTGAAAGTATTTTACAGACGGTTTTCTACCTTTCCATAGCTCATACTGTGTGGAGGATGTCCCTGCCCTGATGGTGACTCTATTATGTATGTAACATGCAGTACTCATAGCTTTAGCCCAGAACTGGTGTGGAATCTTCTTAGCATGTAACATTACTCTAGCTGATTCCTGGAGAGTTCTATTTTTCCTTTCAACTATTCCATTCTGCTGTGGAGTAATGGGGTCAGAAAATTCATGACTAATACCTTCTGTTCCACAGAACTCCAAGAATTTTGAATTCTCAAACTCCCTTCCATGATCACTTCTGATTCTCACAATCACACAGTCCTTCTCATTCTGAAGTCTCACACATAGATTCTTGAATATTTCAAAAGTCTCTGATTTTTCTCTCATAAATTCAACCCATGTATACCTTGAAAAATCATCTACACAGACAAACACATACCTTTTTCCTCCCAAGCTTTCTACCTGCATGGGACCCATGAGATCCATGTGAAGCAATTCTAGAACCTTTGTCGTGGTCTGATGCTGGAGCATCTTGTGTGGCACCTTGGTTTGCTTACCAATCTGACATTCTCCACATAGCTTTCCTTCTCCCAAGCTCAAATTGGGCAATCCCCTTATTGCATCATCTGCAAGAATCTTTTGCATGCTCCTGTAGTTGAGATGTCCTAGTCTTTGATGCCATACATTCACCTCATCTTCTTTAGTTAACAAACATCTGGAAACATGAGCTTTTTCTTCTGATGTCCACATATAACAGTTGTCTTTTGATCTGACTCCTCTCATCACAACTCTCTCATCATCAGTGGTCACAACACATTCTATCTTATTGAACTTCACATCATATCCTTGATCACACAGTTGACTTATGCTGATTAGGTTGGCTGTTAAACCATTTACAAGTAACACATTGTTCAAGTTAGGAGATTCTGTGCTAACAAGTTTTCCTACTCCCTTGATCTTTCCTTTAGCTCCATCTCCAAAAGTAACATAGTTAGTGGAGTGACTTCTGATGTCTTGCAAGAAGCTCTTGTTCCCTGTCATGTGCTTTGAGCAGCCACTATCAAAATACCAATCTTTCTTTGATGATGTTCTGAAAGACGTGTAGGCTACCTGACATCTGACTTCACCCTTGGGCTTCCATTGCTTCCTCATCTGAACAGGATTTTTATCCTGCATCTGAGGATAACCATATAACCTGTAACAGTAGGGCTTTATATGACCATTCTTACCACAGTAGTGACACTTCCAAGGTACAGTTTTGTCAAGCTTAAGCTGGGGTTTCACATGTAGAGGTACATGTCGAGGCAATGAATCTGACAACTGATAATTTATGGGCTTCTTGAATTCAGTTTGTTTTGCAGCAGACACAAATTTCTTTGAACCTTTCTGATTTTCTTTGTTTGCTGTTCTATAGTCAAAGCCAATTCCCTTCAAACTCCCTCCTTGCTTGCTAGTTTCTTTCAGAATTTCATCAAGCATATCAGAAACACTGTTCAGCATTCTAACAGATTTGTGAGTAGCTTCAAGCTTTCTTGTCAGAGTTGCCACTTCCTCTTGAAGTCATGCATTAATCAACACTAGATTAGCCTTTTCCATAAAATCAGAATTATTAAACTTACTTTGCCATTCCTCGAGATCTTCCTTCAGCTTTGTGCTGAGCTCTTTCAGCCTTTCATTCTGAGAGACAAGTTGTTCTATCTCACTTTGCTTTTCTCTCACAAGTTTACATGCTTCTTCCCACTTGATGTGTAGCAGCTTGTAAGTCTCAGCCAGTTCCTCATCTGTAATGTCCTCATCACTTGTATCAGACTCATAGATAGTTCCAGAGAAAGCATTGACTTTGTTTTCAGATATCTCCTCCTCATCTTCAGTGTCTTCATCTGACCAAGTTACCATCATACCTTTCTTCTGCTTCTTTAGATAGGTGGCGCATTCAGGCCTGATATGGCCATATCCTTCAAATTCATGACACTGCACTCCTTTATTCTGACCAGATCTTTCTTCTTCTTTGGTCTTCCTCTGTGAATTAGAAAACTTGAGTTTGTTATCGAACTTCATGTCCTGGACATTAGGCCTAGTTCTTTTGTCAATCTTTCTCAATGCTCTGTTGAATTTTCTTGCTAGCATGGCCAGAGCCTCAGAAAGATTTTCACCCTCACAATCTTCATCATCACCTTCATCAGTGTTTGACACAAAAGCAATACTCTTATTCTTCTTCTCAGATTTTCCTCTCAGTTTCAACTCAAATGTCTGCAAAGAACCAATAAGTTCATCAACCTTCATGTTCTCAATGTCTTGAGCCTCCTCAATTGCAGTGACTTTCATAGCAAACTTCTGAGGAAGAGATCTCAAGATCTTCCTTACAAGCTTCTCATCTGACATAGGTTCTCCCAAAGCAAATGAAGCATTAGATAAGTCACAGACACGCATGTGGAATTCTGAAATAGTCTCTTCTTTAGTCATCATCAAATTTTCAAATTGAGTAGTAAGCATCTGAAGCCTTGACATCCTTACTCGAGTAGTTCCTTCATGTGCATTTTTCAGAATTTCCCAAGCATCCTTTGCCACAGTACACGTATTGATCAGCCTAAACATATTCTTGTCAACTCCGTTAAAGATAGCATTTAGAGCCTTTGAATTTCCAAGAGCAGCTTCATCTTCAACACTGGTCCATTCTTCTTCAGGTTTTTCCACAAAAGTAGTAGAGGTGCCTTCAACCTCAGTCTTAGTGGGGTGCTTCCAACCCTTGACAATAGCTTTCCAAGTCTTGTTGTCAATTGATTTGAGAAAGGCTGTCATGCAAACCTTCCAGTAGTCATAGTTAGTACCATCCAGAATGGGTGGCCTATTAACTGATCCTCCCTCCTTGTTATCCATGAGAACTTGAATAAAACTCCCTGGAGCTCACCCAACCAGAACAGGGTGCCTGCTCTGATGTCAATTGTAATTCAGGTTCCCTCTGATACGATTGTCCTGTACGATGCTGGGACAAGAGGTTCGACAATCGCTTAACAAAAAAACAAAACTTAACAACAGAAACAATAACACACAGTAATTGTTAACCCAGTTCAGTGAAAACTTTCACCTACGTCTGGAGGGTTTGCACCCAAAGAAAGGAAATCCACTATCTCAAGATTCAGGAATTACAGACACTCATGAACAACTCAGTTCATAGTTCAGTTCCTAATCTACCCAGTGTATTTCTACTTAGAATCTCAACCTAAGTATGAGAGCCCCTCTCACTTTCTCTCAATCACTGCCACAGTGATTGGTGAACACAATGAACAAGTAGAGTTTGAACGCAATCAAACACACAGAATCTCTCTTTACTTTATAGAATCAGTGAGCAAAGACAGATTCACAACTAACAAAGGACAAAGCACAATTAACAAATCCTAAAACACTCGATCTCTCTCAATCAGCTTCGACACCCTTCATGTTTTAGGTCTTCATCCTTTTAAAGACTTCAGCAGCGGTAGCATGGGCTTTAGGGTTCGCACGGGCTGAAGAAACAGATTGCAGTAACAACAATTCAAAAACGCAATCTTGATCGATTCGGTTTCTTATTGCACAAGTAAAGATAGAAATCAATCTTTTAACAAAGATTGTTTCAACAAATAACAACCCAACAAATAAAACCCTTCTGGAATAACTCCTTGCTCCTCAAGTAATTCAAAAACATATCTTCAGTAAATCTTCAGAGGGCCCACAACAGAAACACAAGCTGAGGACTGATGCCCTAGCTTCACGGAATCAGATGCCACGGCATCTGCTTCGACAATCGGTTGTTTTGACAAAATGCATGGCAACATGTTCCAACACTCTTTGGCATAATTTTGCATCGATCATTTCTGCTATCAAATGGCAGTTGCTGTAACACCCCGATTTTCGGAGCGTCACTTTAGTAAACAATTAAAATAAAACAACGGAAAATGAAGGTATTTTTTTTAAAGGTGAGAGAAATAAATATGAAAGACTTGTCCAAGTGGACTTAATGAAATTCCAAACATGCCCCGATAAACTAATATATATATATAACTAGATACAACCCATACTGTACCGCAAACGTAACCAGAACCTGACGGTGACAGAAAGTATGCCAAAAGGCAAGTGTACGCAACAATGATCAAAGTAAGTGTAATAATTATAGTCCTGAAAAATGTGAGAGAGTCAGCCCAAAACAGCCTCCTCAGACCTCTTATCGTCCGACTACTCTCTGTGATTCCCATGCAGAGAATCACACAAAAAGAAAAAGGTCGGGAACCTACCCTGTCCCAAATGTACAACGACTAACCAGAGCTACTACTGAATATACACCCTAACCCAGGTCATGCAAAGAAGCGGGTCTCCCAACCCTCTTCCTCCTCCGCCCGCGCTCGTGTAGTCGTCCTCCGTGTCTGAGTCCACAGTAAGCACATCGATATCCACGTCCAGAACCTCCCTCCTAACTGTCATTCGTGCCACCCTAGTTAAACCGTGTCTCCAGATCGACTACGTCAGTAGCGATCTCCTCCTCAACCATGCGAACCAAAGGTTCGACACGTTAACCACGAGAGGAAACAGACGCCCCATGACGAGTTAGAGTCGTGGCGACAGGCTCCTCCTTCGGCTCAACAAGCCTCGAAGATGACGCAACGTCAGTAGGGTCCACAACAGCAGGCGGTGTCGGTCCAGACGGTGTCACAATAACAACATCGACCTCGGAAGGATCCTCCTCATCACATGACGACGACGATAATGACGACGACGGCGTAGGTGGTCGCAGTCCAGTACCTGGTTAAAAGTGAACCATCGGCGGCAGTTCAAAGGCAATAGTGTAATTCCGCAAAACTCCAGTAGTCATGTCTCCATGGTTGTCAATCACATTCTCCATCACTCTCCTCGGTACGTCGCTCGGTGGTTTGGGGGGTCCAACGTCCAAGCAGCAGGGTCAACTCGATCAATCAACTCGTACCTGATTCCCCCTGACGGGCGTACCAGCGTAAACCACTCCCCCAGTGACATCTGGCAGTTTGTCGACCGCCCAAACACAAACAATACACAAAAGGCAAGGCGCGAGGGTCAACTCACAGAATATGGTAGATAATAAAGAGAACAAGTAGAGTATGGGGGTAGATATATATAGGTTTGATAAATGTTATCATGGCATATATATCAATACATCATCAACTACTAAATAAGCATGCATAAATCATCGATTCAGCAAAAACATAACGATGTTTATCTACATCAGATCATCAAACTCATAACAATGTTCATCAACCTCAAATCATTAAATGAATGGTATCAAATGCAATGTCATGCTAAAATAATGCTCCAGAAAGGCTGAGCACGTGCGTACGAGTCGGTCTTTTCACCGGCCTTTGTGTTAACCATCAGACTCGATGTCTCTCACACGTAAGAGTCTAGCTACGAATATTGTCTCTAAAATTCCCTAGGGTAATTGTCAAACTATCAACCTCGAATTCCTACAACGATAGAGTGCAAACACTCTTGATGATTGCTCGAATCATCTGACTCATCATTAGGATGGTCGAACTGCTCATAGAGAAAAAAGGGGTACATCGTACTTAGAAACTTATTGGTTTCCCTGACTTATCCATTAAGTGGCGTAAATGTTAATTGCCGATTAGCAAAAGGTGCATAAGCACTTAGGGTTTTTCCCTAAAATAGGATCATCGACACTTCTCATATTCCCAAATTCTTATTCAAGCTCTAAGTCTTCTTCACTAATTTATCGATACTTTAAAGTGTTGGAATGTTGTTTAGCGTGTTATGATTTTCATTTGTAAAATGGTTTATAATTCTATAAGTTCTAAGGTTTCCCTTAAACCCGTGTAATTCCCCGAGAAGCTCTCAATCTCCTAAAATAGTAAAGGTTCAGACCTTGGTCCGACCTAATGATCATTCTCTTAATGGTTTGAGTCACTAGCATGACATAAACTATCTTTATCCACACTCCGACGATATCATAATACACGGATAAATAATTGCACAAACAGTTAGTACAATCCAATAACACATATTCATACATATTATCATGTTCTACAAATAGCCACTTAGCACATAAGCATGTGATTCAGTCAACATCAATCATAGAACAATTAAAGCTTATAAACATATATGTCGGCTAAAGCCTTAGAAAAAATTTCCCAATTCAGATCAATCAATATCAAATAGCCAAATAAACAAGTCGAAGTTATTGTGAGACCCAAGTTTTTAAGTTTGGAATAAATCGAATAAAATTCCTTTTCACGATTAATTTGATGTAACGTGAAGGAAAACCTGAACAAGTGTTTATTGAATGGAATAAATTTGTGAAGGAGAAAGTTCAGGAAAAGGCTAAGGATTGTATCAAAGTCGATAAAAGTTATAGCATGATTAGTATTCGCTTAAACCTAGGTCAAGAACGCTAGTAAATAGCTAATTTATATTTTAAGACACGACGGAAACTAATTCCAAAAATCTTCAGAGAAATGTTAGAACTTCTCTTATTCGTCTATAAACAAGCGTTTCGATACGAAACCCTAGAATGTACGAACGTCAAATTCCAATACTTGGAAGTTTGCCGAAACCGAAACCCTAATAGTTCAGAAGCCCTAAAATCAACGAACGATGAAGACTTTTTCTATTTGGAGCTTCAAACGAAGATTTCACCCGCGTTCTCCCATTTCTTTCGATATTTCTAATCTTTCTTCAGAACGAAGTTTTCTCATCCGACATCAACTGCAAAAAGTAGTTTTTCGGGTAAAACCGATTTACACCGACTTTTGATCGTTTGATTTAATTCCAAGAAACCTGTTTTGAGTTCTGGAATTCTATCGCCATAACCTATCTTAGAATTCTCTGAGGATTACGCAGGAAAAATCGGAATCGCGAAATTTTCATTTTTCCAAATTTTCCAAAACCTATAAATAGCGGGAAAATGAAAATTTTTTCAAAAACTTCCCATTTTCTTTCCCAAAACCCGCGAGCTTCATAGGAGAGGAGGAGGATTTGATTTTTGCCGTTTCTTGCCCGTTTGTTGCACAGTTCGTTGCTAATTGAAGACCTCGAGGTAGGCATAGCATATCTCACTTCTGATCGTCGTTTCTGTCGACTTTCTCTATGTCTTTCAGTGCTCAAAGTTTTGATCTTTTTGTAAAACTGTCCAAATAAGCTGATTTCAGTGTCTAATCTTATTCCGTGCATGCTCCTGAGCGTGTTTAGCGGATTACATTTTGCCGAATGTCGCCGGGATTCATTTCTGTTGGAAAAACCCATTTCTGGGCAAAGTTTCGTTCTTTACGCTAAAAATTCACGACTTAGCTTAGTCCTAGTACGATTAGTCGTCAAAAACGTCATTGGTGACGTCTCCATCCAATTTTTTTTCGAAAATCCAGTTTTGAAATTCTAAGCTGAAAATAATGACCAAAATACCCCTGCGACAGTTTTTGATCCGAAAATTTTTCTGAGCTTAGAATCGTCTTAGTTACGGCTAATGATAACCTAGGAACCAAGTTTGATCGAAGAAAAATCGGCCCACCTAATTGTGCATAGTGGCCGAGAGCTCCTCATCAAGGGGGGAGGGGGGAAATTTCGTTTTTCGAAAACTTGTCTTAATGCGTTAGATTGTCGTACTTCGGAGTTTGTAATGTTTCATGTAACCCTAGTACGTATTGTTTTCTGAGTTTCTGACTCATTGTGATTGATTTCTGTGAATTTGTCCTAAGGTTCGTTTGAGGAACTTTGTGGAGTTGAGGAGGAACTTTGTGAAGGAAGCTTTGAGAAACACCCTGGAGAACCTACAGGTGAGGGCTACTCACTGAATACTAGATAATGAATTAGGTGTCGACGATTTCGACTTGATTTATTGTTTATGCACTTGATTGTGTTTGATTGGGAAAAACGTTTTCTGAGGCTACGGCTGACAATTGATAATCTTTTATTGCTTGATTGCTGTTGAGGTTGAATCACATGCTATGTGCTACCTGGTTAATCTAGGATGTGTGATATTTGCCCTATATACTATGTGCTAAATGGTTATTCCTCCATGTGTTGATATATGTGCCATGACTGTTGGATTGTACTGTTTTGAATATTCAAGTACACATATATCTGTTGTTCGGCAGAGAGAGGATAACGGGCATTTATGCCAGAATTTATCGTGAGATTTTTAGGAAGTTTGACGGTGGGATGCCGGACCTCGTTGGATTCCAAAAATGGTCATAAGACCCGGATTTCCATGTAAGAACACTGCGGTGATTCTTGGTAGCAAACGGAAATGGCAGGCCTGCGGGTTTACTGCTGATCTGACTACACTTTGTTTGGTATAAGAGACACCCGAGCAGAAATGGTCCCACAATGGCTGGTGTTAGGGCTGACTCGTTGGTGCCCATCCCTCCGAAATGCATCTTGTTCCTTTGCATATGCATCTCATGCACCATTCATGCTGATTTTAGTTGCTGTTTGTATTTGTTACCTGTTAACGTTGTTTGAGATATGTTAATTGCCAGCAAATGTTATTTATTCCTATTTGGCAGATTATGCAATTTATAATGTTGACATTCATAATTAAGCCTATGTGGCTACTACTTATATTTTTGCCTATTGGATGTACTATTATGTAATTCTTTGAGTTGACCCTTGCGCGTGCTACCTGTGTATGGGGGGCTATGTATGCCCTTTTTGTCAGATGTCGATGTCCGACTGGTTCGAGATGGTCGTCCCTTTGGGGGGGACCAGGTTTGAGTTGCTGGATACAGACACCCCGGGTTCTTGGGTGGTCGACCCCGCAGGTCACCGAGCCATCTACACGGGGGGAATAATGGAGGACCACGTGGACCGAATGAGGAACCTGACGCAAGGAGTCTTGAGACGCCACACGGTTAGCTTCAACCTACCACCGGGCGTGCACTGTGGCCCTGGAGTTGTGGTACCACCACCATCACCTGAGGACGAGGAGGACCCTTCAGAGGAGTTGCCTGTAGGAGGGGCTTCATCTGAGTCTAGCTCACCCACCGTCGCGGCTGCTGCTGTCTTGGGATCGGGTACAGTACCCGTGGGACCCGCTGTGAGGACTGATGCAGTCATTGACGTGATCGTCTTGGATTCAGATTCAGACGACGATCATGGTGATGCGTAGCTGGGAGTGGTGTGTAGTACTCCTCTAGTCGGGATTAGGGTAGGAGTAGCGTCGTGGCTCTAATCTTCAGTTTTTCTCATTTTGGGGCAGGGTAGGTCCCCGACCTTTAGCTTTTTGTGTGGTTCTCTCTATGGGAGTCACAGGGAGTTGGTCGGATTAGGAGGTCTTCGGGCTGTTTTGAGCTGACCTACTTTCTTTTGGAGGACTGTATATCAGAATACTGACCTTATATTTTGTGTTGTACATATTTACCGTCAGGCACTACTTTCCCGTCACTGGAGGTTACTCGTGACGTGGCTTACTGGTTACTGTGGGGAGTGTATATATATATAGTATATTAGTCTTGTTTATTTTTCGTCAATGCGTCTTTAAATCCGACGAGTCTTTATTTACTGAAAACAAATATTGAAAAAAAATATTCATGTTTTTTCGCTTTTATTTTCCTTTGGTTACTAAAGTGACGCCACCGAAATCGGGGTGTTACAGTTATCGACGCCTAAATCATTATCTAGTAGAGTAAGTTGCCCTCACCGGTGTCTCTTCCAGCTTCACGATCCTCAAGCTCCTCAAGCGAATCCTCAGCAGCTCCAAGTGTTCCCAAATCCAAACTCAAACCTTTGAGTAAAAGCCAATTTACTCAGTCATAATCAATCACAACAACTTCAACAATTCTAACTAACGTTCGACGAAACTTTAGAAGTTTCAGAGTATGAGAATCTAGGACAAAAGACAAGTTTTTAAAAAAATTAAAAACTCCCCCAACACCCATATAGGCCCTCGGCCACTCCCCCCTCCAATTGTGTTTCGTCGCTTTTTCTTCGATCTAACTTCATTAATCGTAATCTAGGTGTATTACTAGGGTAAATCAATGCTCGGAAAAATTTTAGAAATTGCTAAGCTACTAGGTGCTTTTGGGTCCAAACTTTAAGCTCAAAACTCAGTTAAAATTTTTGAAAAAAAATTTGACAGGGTTGTAGATCGTAGGATTTATAACAACTAATCCTAAAGGCACAAGGTTAAGTCGTGAATTTTTGGTTCAAAAAGAGAAAATTTGGTGAATATGGGTATTTCCACAGTTTTTCAGATCTACGGCGACTCGATCGAAATCGGTGCGCATCGGCGAAGAATATATGTTGTTGGGTAGTAGTAGAAGGTAGATCTAAAGAAAAATCAAAGTAAAAAGATAGTTTTGGAAATTGCTCCAAACTTTGAGCACAGAAAGACATGGTTTAAAGCTACAGAAAGTAGAAACAAATGTATGGAATAGGAAGAATACCTCGCTGGCAATCCACAGAAACTGAAATCGGAACGATCGGACAAGAACTCGCGAAGAAATCCTCTCCCTCTCTCTCTACAAACCCGCGGCTCTCTGATTTTGCAACCAAAATGTTATCGTTTGTATTAATACATATTAATTTCGTTTTCCAAGAATCTGTCAATGAACATATGATAAATGATTAAATCTTTCATATACAAAAGCTACAAGAACAAAGTTAGAACAAAGAAAAGGTTACAGTTATCATCAGGTTTATATTCGGTTTGTTGGTATATTTTTTTTCAGATCTAAACCATAATCTGATCATACCAAAATATGCATCAAACCAAAGATCTAAATTTTCTAATAGAGTGTAAATGAAAGCTAGCAAAATCTAAAATAACAAAATCAATTAATAAGACATTCATTAACCCTTGTTTTTCTAAAAAAAAACTAGGCATGACCAGAAAATTGTAAGGAGCTACCGAGAGAAAAATGTGTAATTATCTTATCATCCAAAACAAAGACCCCAAGATCACGTTTCACCTACGGATAAGCCAGAAGTTTATTTTTAATACAAAAGAAAACACAATTACCTCCACTCAACTATCCAAGTAAGTTCTGTCAAAAAAACTCTCCAAGTAAGTTAATTTTCTTAGCAGAGATAATTTGAATTCCAGCGTAGAGATAATTTGAATTCCAGCACAATCTATCAACAAAATCTCGTTTAAGAACTGATGCACTTCAATTGAATAAACATGATCGAAACTTCCCTAGCCTTTCTCACACTCGTTACATCTTCTTGCCAACGTGATATTAGATATATTAGAGAATGATAAGTATCCTTTGCAATTATGTTAGCCGTAGTAGAATCAACAATTCCCAGATAAGCAAGAACCAAATCCAGCAACGCATCCTTAACAAATCGTGTAAAGGAATGCGCATATTCCTATGATATGTGCATCACTGGGGTCAGCAACGGAAAGGCAGAGTCCGACCAAATCTTCATAAGCTTTCTTACGATACCTAGGTTCTTGCTCAAGACGAGTACACATGACGAGTTCTTGAGGAGATAGAGGATGAGTTCGGGCACATGCAACGAGGAGTACTACGACGATTGACCCTTAGCTTCAACCTAGCGCCTACGGTTCACTGTGGACCTGGAACCAGCATGCGTCCACCTTCACCGCCTTCAACTTCCGAGGAGGAGGATCCTGCGGAGGACCTCTCTATACTTAGGGCGTATCAGGGGTAGTCTATCCAGCCCAGAGTGGATCCTACTAGCATATTGTCCACCTCGAGGCACCTAGTGCCGAAGAGTGAGCTGGGAAAGGTGTCTTCTTCTCTGCACCCTACCACTCTCTCCGCACGTGGCTACCGCGTGGATCTCTTGGTGCCTGTTGAGGAAAGGATTTTGACGTAGAGACCGGTGCGGTTCGGGGCCAGTTAAGGATCGCACGACACGAGATCGTGGATGTTGACACAGAGGTCATCACGCTGGAGGACTCCGATACAAATTAGGATTACAGGAGCGAGGAGGAGGAGAAGGAGGATTGGCAGACGTGCTTTAGGGGGATTAGAGTTAGGGTGTTAGTGTCATAGTGCTTGACCAGCAGTGTTTGTACGTTTTGGGGCAGGGTAGGTCCCTGACACATTACTTTTTGTGTAGTTCTCTGTTGATGGGAATCACAGGGAGTAGTCGGATGTAGGAGGTCTAGAGGAGGCCGTTTTGGGCTGACTCTCTCACTTTTGAGGAACATTTAATTATAACTTCACTACCTGGGTTACCGCACTCGTATCTATGGCCTTCGGGCTCACTTTCAGTCACTTAGGGGTTATAATATTATGTCATGTTACGCATTGCATGCGTTAGATACTTTATCTTGAAAAGGAAAAGAAAAACGAAAGAAATTTGTAAGACCAAGATTTGGTCATGTAGTACAACTCTATGTTTTGATGATTACATGATAACTATTGTGTATGAACAATTATGGTACTCTAACATTGTTTTCTGAGTGTTTAAATGATAGGCTCTGACTCTGGTCAATACTCACAATTATCAGAAGCATTTAGCCCAAGAGTAACCAACGCAACGCTTTCGCACTCACTATGTTCTGATTGAACAGTAGTAAATGCTTCAGAAGTTCTGAAGATGATAAGCTCTGATGTGTATTCAGATCACTTAAATTTCTGAAGACCAGAAGCTCTGAAGGTCCAGAGGCTCTGAAGG
This sequence comes from Lotus japonicus, assembly GCF_012489685.1. NCBI lineage: Eukaryota > Viridiplantae > Streptophyta > Magnoliopsida > Fabales > Fabaceae > Lotus > Lotus japonicus. The sequence continues at coordinate 49,608,069 of NC_080043.1, read as the reverse complement.
TCCAGAGGCTCTGAAGGTCCAGAAGCTCTAAAGGTCCAGAAGCTAAGAAGTGAAGATTCTGAAGTTCAAGAGTAAGATTGCTCTGAAGACCAAGTACATCCAACTTTGATGTCAAGAAGCAGAAGATACGAAGGTCAGAGGATCCAAGCTTCCCTCTGACTCTGATGACCAAGCTTCACAAGAGTCAACATGAAGCGTTGTCTGATCAAAAGTCAACTAGGATAAGGCTCACGTCACTGTCCAAGTACAAAAGCAATTGTACTATCCTGACGACCTTACCTAAGATGTTCAGCCACAGCAGAATTTGGAAGTTCCGGATTTGCCCTCCAACGGTAGCATTTCAAACAACGAATACAACCCTAATCCTTGGAGTATAAATAGAGGCTGAAGATGGAAGAAGAGGCCAAGAAACTTTGTACAAGCTTAAGCAACCATTCAATATTCTCTTAGCAATCTTTCTTCAATCGTTCTTACTGTGTTTACCTTATCTTTCTCAGAAACACTCATTGTAAACCCAAAACCCTCAAACAGTTAGTTTGATTACCTTAAGGGACCAAGGTTGGTCAGCTCCTTGAGAAGACTAAGAGAGTGAATCTTAGTGTTTGCTAGTTCATTGTATTGTTAGTCACTGAGCAGGTTGCTAGTGCAGTTGTAACAAACATTGAATAGTGGATTGCCTTCATTCTAAGAAGGAAGAAATCACCTTAACGAGTGGACTGGATTAGCTTGGGCGATTATCAAGTGAACCAGGATAAAATACTTGTGTGCTTCTCTTCATCTCTTATCTTTGCACCTTGTGTTGTTTATTCGAGAGATTTATCTAAATCTCAAGAAGGAAAAGTTTTTAGTTGAAAACGCTATTCAAACCCCCCTTCTATCGTTTTTCATACCTTAAAAATTTACTCGCTTATTTCCGCATTTGTTCATATTAGGTTACTATTGTGACCGCAGAAAGTCGGGGTGTTATAAGGTGTGTTAGAAGTCTCACTGATATTATCCCAAATTGAGCTAATTCTCAATTTGGGATAAGGGGAAAGATACATGAGAGAGATGCCAAACACCCTCCCTAACCCTAGAAAGAGAACCACTTCTATCTCTAAACCCAATTCCTAACTAAATACCAAGATGATTCCTATTCTCTAACCCCCTCTTATTTATAGGCAACAAGCCTTATGAACCCTCTTAAGTCTTAACTAACTATCGAATTATATGATAACTCCTTTAACTAACTATCTAAACCATGTGTACCTATCAATACTCCCCCCTGAAAATTCACCTTGTCCTCGAGGTGAAGGACTGAATCCAACTGAATGCCAATGCTGAAAATGCACTACTATTCCACCAGGGTCCCATAGCCGAAAGCAAAGAGTCCAAAACATGTATGACTTGGGAAAAATCTTCACTGTCCTGCTGAAACTAATGTGGCCTAAGTACCATTGTAGGAAAAAGGCTTAAATAAGTTTTTGGTCTCCATCCTTTACAAAATGCTTGGTTTTCGTCCCTCGCCGGAGCAAAGGTGGGTTTTAGTCCCTAACCTTTGCCAAAAGGTTTGGTTTTCATCCCTTCGGAGCTCTGGGTCAACGCCGGAGCTCCGGTGGCCTATGTGGCAATGCCACATGGGATTAATGAGGCCAGGTGTTATTATTTTTAAAAAAATAGAAAATTAACTCACTAATTAAAAACCCCAATTAGGAATTGAATTTTGGAAAGGTCAGCAAAACAGAAGCACCCACAAGATGAAACACTCGATGCCCAGAATTAAACTACCCAAAACGCAACCAAAAACCCCTGTCATGACTCCAAAGCAGATCAGAAACAGTGAGCAGGAGAACGAAACACACCATCACTCATAAAAAGGTGGCAGAAAACTCAGAAAGCAAGGAGACAAAAGAAGATTGGTGAAGCATGCGGCCATGGTTAAAGGAAGGAAAAAACTCCACCACCATCACCAGAACCCACCCCCAACCCAGAAACCATCCTCAACCCAGAAACCACCCAGAACCGAAAACTCACCCCAACCCAGAACCCACCCCCAACCCAGAACCCACCAACACCAACCCAGATCTAAAATCAAAATCTGAATCCTGTAAGACCCAAGTTTTTAAGATTATGTCAAGTGAATAGAATCCTATTCACGATTAGGGTTGATGTATCGTGAAGGGAAACCTGAACAAGAGTTTACTAAATGAAATAAATTTATGAAGGAGAAAGTTCAGGAAAAGTCTAAGGATTGTACCAAAATCGATAAAAGGTATAGCACGATCGATATACGCTTAAACCTAGGTCAGAAACCCTAGTAAATAGCTAGTTTTCACTTAAAGTCACGATGGAAATTAATTCCAAAAATCTTCAGAGAAATGTTAGAACTTCTCTTATTCCTTATACGAAAATCGTTTCGAGGCGAAACCTTAGATTCTACGAACGTCCGATTCCAATCATCGGATGTTTGCCGAAACTAAAACCCTGATAGTTCAAAACCCTAAAATCAACCAACGATGAAGACTTTTTCTATTCAGAGCTTCAAATGAAGATTCCACATGCGTACACCCATTTCTCTTGATGATTTCAATCTTTCTTCAGAAGGAAGTTTTCTATTCCGACATCCGATGCAAAAAGCAACTTATCGGGTAAAATAGTTTTACACCGACTTTGCATTAGTCACCTAAAATACAAGGAAACCTCTTTTGAGTTTTGGATTTATGTCGCCAAAACCTATCTTAGAATTCACGGAGAATGAAGCCGGAAAAATCGGAATCGCGAAACTTTCATTTTCCCGCGTTTTTCCAACATCTATATATAGCAAGAAAAGGAGAAAAAATGGCAAAACTTCACCATTTTCTCTCCCAAGGCCGCGAGCTTCATTGAAGGAGGAGGAAGAAGAGATTTTCTTCATTTCTTGCTTGATCGTTGATTCAACAGTTGCTGCTTGAAGGTATCGAGGTATAGTCGCTAATCCTTACCTCCGATCGTCTTTTCCATAGCTTTTCTCTATGTCTTTCTCTGCTCATAGTTTTGAGGTTTTTACAAAACTATCCTGATAATTCCATATTTGAATCTAAACATCTTCCCTACGTTCTCCTGAGTATGTTTAGCTAATAATACTGCGCCGATTCTCGAAAAACTACCGTCGAGTTTCAATTCTGCTTAAAATACCCATTTTGGGGCAAAGCTTCATCCTTTGGGCTGAAAACTATCGCCTTAGCTTAGTGCTAGTAGCATTAGTTGTCATAAACGTCGTTGGTGACGTCCCCATCCAATTTGCTTTTCGAAATTTCAGTTTTGAATTTCTGAGCTAAAAATATTGACCAAAATACCCCTGCGACAGTTTTTGATCCGATAATTTTTCCGAGTATAGAATACCCTTAGTTACGACTAATAATAACCTAGGAACCAAGTTTGATCGAAGAAAAATCGACCCACCTAATTACCAATAGTGGCCGAGCACCCTAAGGGGGGAGGAGGAAAATTTCTTTTTCGAAAACTTGTCCTTTCGCGCTAGATTATCGTACCTCGGAGTATATACTACTTCGTGTAACCTTAGTGAGTCTTGGTTGTTGAGTTTCTGACTCATTGTGATTGATTTCTGTGGTTTTACTCTAAAGGTGCTTTTGAGGATTTTCCTGAAGAGCAAGGCTTTGACTGTGAAGAAGTGTTAGAAGGGAACCCTGGAGAATTTACAGGTGAGGGCTACTCACTGAATCCTTAGTTAATGCTTAGGTGTCGATACTTCGACTTGATTTACTGTTTCCGCACTTGTTTGTGTTTGATTGGGAAAAATATTTTCTGAGGCTTCGGCTGACAATGTAGATGATTCATCTACTGAATGTTTTTGAGATTGAATTACATGGTACGAGCTAAGTGGGTAATCTAGGATGTGTGATGCATGCATTATATGCTAAGTGCTACGTGGTTATTTTAGAATGTGTTATATGACATGTTTGTTGATTGTGCTGATTTAATTATGTCTTTGCTCTGATATCTGTGATTCCGAGTAGTGAGAATAGCGGGCAGGTGATGCTGATTTTATTTTGAGATTTTGGGGAAAGTTTGATAGGACGAATGAGATTCCGACCTTGTTATGGTTATATGGATCGAGACATTCTCGGGGAATTAATTGGGATATTTGGATGTTGAAAACTCATAAGATTTGCGATAAGACTAAAAGGATATTATTTTGTGAAGAAAACTCATAAGACATTAAACAACCTCTAATTCTTCAAATAATGATAATAAACTCGAAAGGAAGCTTAGGATGCGAATCTTAGTTTTGAAAAGCTAGAAGTGACGTCGGATCCAAGTGTTGAGAATATTGAGAAGTTTTGAGTATTGATACTCTTGTGCTCTGGGAGCAGTCGTGTTGTTGGGCTATCTGAGAGATAAGCCGGGAAACTGATAGTTTCTGAGTATGTTGATACTCTTTGCTCGTTGAGCAGTTTTGACCATCGGATGGAGATGAGTCGGAATGATTTGGAGATCATCATGAGAGAATGTGTGTTGTTGAAAGAAGTGTCTTTTGTCGCAGAATCGACTTTACCTTAGGGTAAGCTTTTAGAGACAATAATTTACCTAGAACACGTGGCGACGTGTCGAGTGAGGTCGGAGACGTTGTTTGGCTAATCATTTCGCATTCATGCACCATTAATGAGGTATTAACACGAGACGGACTTCGGACCACGGTGGATTCCAAAATGGTCATAAGACCCGGATTTCCGCGTAAGAGCGCTTGTAGGCGACTCTTAGTAGCAGACCGAAACGGCAGACCTTCGGGTTTACTGCTAATCTGACTACCGTTGTTGTTGGAGTAAGAGGCACGCGAGCCGAAATGGTCCCACCGTGGCTGGTGTTAGGGCTGATCCGTTTGATGTCCATCCCTTCCGGAATGCATTTCATGCAACATGCATGCTGACTTAGTTGCTAAGTGTGATTGATACTTGTTAATCCTATTTGATGCATGCTATTTGTTATTGCCGTTGTTTACATTCATTGTGGAGTGTGCAACCCTAGGATGTTATTCCTAGCTATAAGCCTAAGTGGCTATCTCTTATCTGTACCTATTGGATTTATAATCTACATAATTCTTTGGAGTTGACCCTCGCGTCTTCTGTGTGTGTTGTGGCGGACAACGCCCTTTGTCAGATGTCCATAGCGGACTGGTTCACAATGGTCCACCCTTCGGGGGGGATTAGATACGAGATGATAGACCAGGATGACCCCGGTTCGTGAGTGGTTGACCCCGCTAGCCATCGAGCAACGTACTCGGGGCGGATCATGGAGGACCATGTAGATAGGGTAGGATACTTGACGTCAGGAGTGCTGCGGAGATGCACTGTCAGTTTCAACTTGCCACCCGGTGTGCATTGCGGACCAGGAGTAGGAGGACCACCCCGCCACCGTCGTCTTCGGATGATGAGGACCCCTCAGAGGAGGAGCCTGTGGGAGTGCATTCTTCAGAGTCCAGTTCACCCACCATTGTTGTTATAGATGATCATGGTTCGGGCCCTAAGCCCGAGAGACCAGCACCGGAGCGCATCGCGGTTGCGAGAGGAGGACGGGTAGTGTACATAGACCTTGTCGTTCTGGATTCAGATTCAGACGACGATCATGCTAGCATGTAGGTTTTAGTGCTGGTGTGAGCTCCTCGAGATAAGATTAGTGTAGGAGTAGAGTCTTAGCTCTGACTGTCATTTGTTTCCTTGGGGACAGGGTAGTTTTCCCGCCTATAGCTTTTTGTGTGGTTTCCTTACGGGAATCACAGAGAGTTGGTTGGACTTAGGAGGTCTTCTTTTCAGGCCATTGGGCCAACTTAGTTTCATTTTTGAAGGTTGTGTTGCGGACACTTAACCTTTCCTGTTGGTTTGTATATATTGCCTACGGGCGCTACACTTTCTACTTTCCGTCACTGGAGGTTACTCGTGACGAGGTTGCTACTTACAGCGGGGGCTGTAATATATATTGTATATTAGTTCTGTTATCTCTCGCATTTGTGTTTTATTTATTTCAGTCTTGTTTATATTATCGACGAAAAAAAAAATTTACGTTTTTCCGCATAAAGTTTATTTTTGGCTACTAAAGTAACGCCACCGAAATCGGGGGTGTTACAAATCCAAGCCAAGAAACAAAGAAGAGAGCAAACCCAAAAACAAAGCAAGGAAAAAAGCAAACCCACCACCACCTCCCCTTCAAAATCGGGGATCGGGACGAAGACTATCGCCACCTTCAAGTCGCAAACCCTATGTTCGATCTGGTGGTTTGATGATGGCAGTGGGTGGGTTTGAATGCATAAGCATTGATTTAGGGTGGATCTCCATGGGAAGGCCAAGCTCCTCGCCAGAAACAAGATGGTGGGACGATGGAAGAGGGAGAGGGCGGTGGCTGTGGGACGAGATTGTGAGGGAGAGAAGAGAGGGAGAGTAGGAGGAGAATACGATGAAGATGAAGTTGAACAAAAAAATAATTATTTTCAATAAAAAAACATTGCAATGTTTTAAGTTTCAGAAAAAAAAAAAAAGAACTTCAAAAAAAATGAAAAAACCGGGGAATGAGGGATTAGTTTAGGTGAATTGGGGTTTTTTAATTAGTGAGTTAATTTCCTATTTTTTTAAAAAAATAGATAAATAAATAAATAACAACTGGCCTTATTAATCCCATGTGGCATTGCCACATGGGCCACCGGAGCTCCGGCGTTGACCTAGAACTCCGGAGGGATGAAAACCAAACCTTTTGACAAATGTTAGGGACTAAAACCCACCTTTGCTCCGGCGAGGGACGAAAACCAACCATTTTGTAAAGGATAGGGACCAAAAACTTATTTAAGCCTAGGAAAAATAAGCAGCAGAAGTTCCAATTGATGCAAAGAGGTTGAAATAGCAGTGTAGCAGCGTCTTCAAAAGCAAACCTTGACATGAAAGAATTGGTAGGTATTGTCCCAAAACTAGCCAACAAAGGCTCAAGAAGTCCCAAAATTGAACCAGCACTAAAAATCAACCCTCTACTATCATGTGACTCAAGTTGTGAAATGTCCAACTATCACAAATATGTTGATACCTCCAATTCTTTTTTTGCCTCCCAACCAAAACATTGAACTCAAAACTGTGAGAGCCCAAGCTTTGAAAGCTAGCATCTAATTGGATGGAAGCATTAGATTGACAGGACATAGTAGCACTTGCTTGCCTATGAAGTAGAAGTTCTGGAACTGAATACCACTCAAACCTATAGTTTTGCTCCCTTTGCAAAAAGTCAGCCATGTATGATGTGTTGATCCAATCCCCTGGAACAACTGAAATAAATTATGTTGTGGTCCCTTAAACGTTGAAATATCACCGTAGCAGAATTTCAAAAAAGTAGCCACCCCAAGATAAAATACCCCAAGCCATTTTATACACAGTATCAGTGTCAGCTTGAAAAGTGTGAAGACATCCAAGGAATGCAATGTGGCCACCAATCTGCTGAGTTTTGCACATAAAGTTCAAATTATTCTTGGCTTTTACTACCAAGTGTAAAAAGTACACCATGCATAAAGAGTTGGGCCATAATCCCAAATAACTGGGACAAAATCAAGCAGTAGTCCTGCACCCATTGAAGTAGTAAGCATGAAAAAACTTCAAAAGAAACCCCCCAAAGCCACTATTTCCCTCAACACTGTGGTACTTCAAGCTTGCAACAGCCCCTCGAAGAATGGGTGTAAACCATGTTGCCCAGAATCCAAAATCCATAAGAGTTATTCTCATTTGGTTCAAAACAAACTTCAGACCCAATACCCTCTTTATAATTCTCCTAAAACAAATTTTTATCACCTTCCAACAGGTAAACCTCCAAATCTGTTCAGGGTCCCAGCTTTGTAAATTGATCTCAATACCTGCTTGCTGAATTTGGCACATCCAGACCAAATTTTTCTTGGCTTTCACTGCCTCCCACACCCATTTTCTAATTTGGGCCTGACCCACTTGGTCATTAAACTTAACCACTCTCACACATTTGCTGTTTTCTCCATGCGGTGCTAGCAGACAACTGAAAGACTTTGGAAACGAGACACATGGATTCCACTCATGGCCAATTTGGTCAAACTCAGCCCCCATGCTCCGTGTTCGTGTTTTCCATCGCCATACTGCTCGACATTTCC